>NC_064671.1:58780976-59089101 GCF_943734685.1 Anopheles coluzzii | reverse complement strand
AACACACTCCGGCTGCCAAATGAGTATAAATGACTCTCGCTAGGATCCGCGACTGACCACATCGAAACTTCGAACAATAAAAACAAATTCAAGGAATAACGGTGCAATGACAACACGGGTGGCACTTGTGAAAAAGAGGGAGAATGAAGTAGGTAGTCGGGAGAAAAAACAAGACAGATTCAATATGATTTACACAAGCCGAAAAGGGATGGAAGCGGGGGGGAGGGGATAGGTGGAGTGATTTCTTTTTTTTCCCTGTCGATGTGTTCGAACACACACTCACCATCGTAGTCAAATAATAAACATGGCCGCTTCAACAAATGTCATCAGGCTTGAACTCGAATAACCGGCTAAACGGCTCTGTCAACATGTCAAACTCAATCTTATCCGGGTGAACACTAGGCTAATCCGGATTGCCTTATTGCCCTTGGTCTTAAGGAAATGTTGTCAAGATTTATATGGGAAATTGTTGCGTGGGATCCCAAGGTGCATTAAAGAAATCAGGTGATCGAATCTGGAATCAAAGTGTATGTAGTCCAGGTGGTCTCATAGCATTTTTTATAACCAAATTTTAATATCACTTTTTGACAGAACGAGTGAAAACTTTTGCTCCAACGAGCTTTCTGAAGGCTTGACAAATACTCAAAACACTCTTACAATCTTCATTCAGAAGCAGAAGCGATAAAAATCAGCCTTCCAAATTCATACTCCTTGGGATAAGCCCACCTGTACATTATACTCACTTAGATAGCTGCTCGAAAACTGCTATAAAATGCAAACAGCTGACAGGCTGAAATTTCAGCCTACGAGCTTCAAACGGAAAGGGCCCCTATATTGGTTTTGATAAAAAAAAACTGACGAGAGAAGTTTTCATGAATATCAGGCCGCGGGACCATGGGGATTCTCAGCGCTCATTTTCTCAAGCACTCATGAGTGCTTTTGAGGAATCCTCGTTCTCAGCGTTTGTCGAATCGGAACAAAATCGGTTTTGAGAATCTTTGAGAAAGTTGACGATGCAGCGATCGGCTAACTGAAATATAAGCAATTGCGCTATTTGGTTTTCGATAATCACTTTGGAAAATGTATTCAATATTTATAATTGAAAAAGTTTTAAAAAACATGCGATCAAAAACATATTTTCTATTTAAAGCTCCAAATAAAGCATTAGTGGCTTTATCAGTTTCTCAGAGTGAGAAAAATTGACGACGGCCACGAGCTCGCGTCTGAGAACAAGTTTTGAGTGCTTGAGAAACTTAAATGAATGCTTGAGAACGATTTCTCAGCTTGAGAAAGCCCCATGGCCCTGCGGCCTCATAACTAAATTGGATGAGAAGAAAATTAACGTTGCTGGAATTGTGAGCGATAACTGCTCAAGCAATATTAGTTGTTGGAGAGAGCTCGGTGCTCATGATTACACCAAACCAAACTTCGAGCACCCAATTACAAAAAAAATTATGTTTCGCCAGACGCGCCGCATTTGCTTAAATTATTGTGAAATTGGTTTATTGATCATGGGTTTGTATTTAACGGGACAATTATAACTGCACAACCTTTGCGCGATCTAGTGGAAGGCAGATAACTCCTCTTTTTAAGTTAAACACAGGGCATTTGGAACTATCTAGTCAAGAACGTCAAAATGTACGAAGAGCAGCAAAACTGTTGTCTAGAACTATAGCTGTGTCATTAAGACGATACAGGGCGTTCGGGATAATTTTGAAAGTCACCTACGGAGAAAGAAAAAAAAAATTATGACAAAATTAGTCATCGGGGAATTTTGTTTTTGTTTTAGAAATAGTAGCTTACCATGTATTTTATTCATTTTATTCAAAATATCCGCCTTCGGCTTCTATTACGGCCTCCACCCGTCTCCGGAACCGGGAACAAGCCCTGGCGACAGTTTCGCGGGGTAGGGCCGCGAAAACGGACTTGATTTTCGCCATCAGCTCCGCCTTGGTGTTGCTGGAGGTTCTGTTGGTGTCCCGTTCCACCGCGCCCCACACGAAATAATCCATTGGATTAAGATCCGCGGAGCTGGGAGGCCACACATTCGGCGCGGTGAGACTGTGCCAGGCTCCACGGGATGCTTTAGCAAGTTGAGCAGCTTCTTGGCGTTCCCCAACCGACGCTCGCGGCCCTTCTCTGTCAACAACTGACCTCTTTGGCGCTTGTAAGAGAAGTACCGGAGGTCGTCATTCAGGGCCATCCACGATGAAGATGGTGCCACCCCCATCTCACGTGCCAACGGCCGAATTCCTATCCCCGGTTGAAACTAGATTTGTGCCTCAAGTACCAGAACTGTACGATTCATTCAATTCATCCTAAAGAACGAAGGACCTACGTTCATCTAATCAACGTTCATCGATTCTTTATAAATCATAATGTACTGAGTTGGTCATCAAAATTACGTCCTACCCACCGAAATAACGAACGTTATATTACGCCAGGTCGTTCATTTTCCCCATACAAATATGAACATGAACCGTATGACCAAGAAAATAACGACCTATCGGTCGAAACAAAAAACGTCCTAGTACGCTAGGTCGTTCATCCCCCCCATACAAATATTAACGTGAACCGTAATACCAGGACGTGTTGGGAATAAATGACTAGCTACCTTGAAACATGTATGCACCTTGTTGAGATGTCAAAAGAAAAGGAATAATAATAAAAACAACTCTCTTGAACTTCGACCAGCAAAGCAGGTAGTTGTGCGTCGCTTCTCGTCTGGCATCCGAAATACATGAAAATACCAAATAATCATCAGGTTATGGGCCCAGTGCATCCCACCGTATCCCAGGTATCCCAGTAATCCGATAGATGCTTTAATTTTCACAAGGAATTCACCAAGGTAAAAGGCATGTATTTAGCTGTGAAGTTGTTCCCGGTGTGTCGCTGGCATTGTGCGTTGTTTCCGTGATCGTGAAAACACAAGATGGCTGCCGAAGGCTTGAAAGCTTGCTTTACAAAGCTGAATGCTACAAATTATGTGGCATGGAAATTTCGGATGCAAACGCTGTTAGAACGAGAAGAAGTATGGGACGTTATCGAAAAAGAATGTCCGGTTCAAGAAAGTGCAGAGTTCGTATCTTGGATAAAGATGGATCGAAAGGCTCGAAATACGATCGCTATGCTTGTGGAGGATAATCAGTTGCGTTTTATCAAAAAGGCTGAGACTGCTTTCGAAATGTGGGAGAACCTACGTGCCTATCATGAAAAGGCAACGATAAGCAACCAAGCGATGCTTCTTCAGCAGCTGTGTTCGACAAATCTGGCTGAAGATGGTGATATGGAGCAACACATTGAGCATGTAGAGGATTTGTATGAGCGATTAGACAATAGCGGTGTCGAGATCAGTGAACTGCTGCGAATAATAATGTTGTTACGATCTTTGCCACCATCGTACAGCAGTTTTGTTACGTCGTTGGAAAATCTGCCACAGGAGGATTTAACTATGGATATAGTTTTGGGCCGTTTGCGGGATGAAAGCTTGAAACGACAAAATCAGGATGGAGTTGGCAATAACGCAGTAAAGGCGTTGAAATCAGAAGTAAAGAATAAAACTGAAAAGATGAAGTGCTTCTTTTGCAACCAGTCGGGTCATTTCCGCAGAAACTGCCGAAAGTTTCTAGAGTCGAAGAAGAAGAATGCAAGTTCTGCACAGCAAGCGAGTCAAACAGATGCTAGGCAAATCCCCGATGACGCTCATGCTAACGTATGCGATACGGTTTGTTTCATGGCAGGTGAAGTAATTCCTGGAGCTTGGACTGTGGATAGTGGCTGTACTTGTCACATAACGAATGACCGTGATTTCTTTACTGAATTTAAAAGTGATATTTTCACTGATGTGATGTTAGCCGATGGAAAGAAAACAAAATCGACAGGCCGAGGTAGCGGAGTGATTTTCGGTCTGAATGACGCAGGAAAGCGGGTCGCGATAAAAATCGACAGTGTACTGTATGTTCCTGGCTTGGAAGGTGGTTTGATTTCAGTCAGAAGATTAGTCATGAAAAGTTTCAATGTTGTATTTGAAGGGAATGCATGTAAGATCGCTTCCGACAAGGGCAATGTCGTCGCTGTTGGTGAAATACAAGGCAATTTGTACAAATTGAAAATGGCTGAGCAGTGCAAGGTAGCTACCGCAAATCATACCGATAAGTGTCAACACACTTGGCATCGCAGATTAGGACACCGAGCGAAGGATGTCGTTGAAATATAGTCCCAAACAAAGGGACTAGTCGATGGTGTGAACATCCAAGACTGTGGAGAAAGAGAGGTGTGCGAGTGTTGCCTAAAAGGGAAATTATCCCGATTGCCTTTTCCGATGGTGATTAAACGAAAGTCGAGGAAACCACTTGACCTTGTACACACTGATCTTTGTGGGCCGATGGAGAACCCTACTCCTAGCGGTTGTAAATATTTCATGGCGATGACGGATGATTACAGTCGGTTTTGCGTAGTGTACCTGTTGCGATCGAAAGACGAAACAACTGGCAAGATCAAAGAGTATGTCCGCTCGTGTGAGAATGTTTTTGGACGGAAGCCCTGCATCATTCGATCTGACGGCGGAGGTAAGTTTACGGGAAATGTATTACAAGAGTTTTATAAGAATGAAGGCATAAAAGCACAGTTTTCTACGCCGTACTCACCACAATCGAATGGAATTGCTGAGCGCAAAAACAGATCTCTACAAGAAATGGCAAATTGCATGATTTTAGATGCTGGATTGCCGAAACGCTATTGGGGTGAAGCAGTTTTAACTGCTGCTTATTTGCAAAATCGCCTTCCGTCGAGATCAATTGATCGTACACCCTACGAGTTGTGGACCGGGTACAAACCGAACTTATCAAAGCTTCGAGTGTTTGGATGTGAAGCTTATGTGCACATTCCAGAAGAGAAGAGAAAGAAGTTCGAACCAAAAGGAAAGAAAATGGTTTTTCTTGGGTATTCCGATAACCACAAAGGGTACCGTTTTGTTGACATTACCACTGACCGTGTAACTATCAGTCGAGATGCACGATTTCTCGAACAAAGTGTTGGGTCAGGGCGACAGGAAGAGCATGGGCAAGTAAATGGTTTGCAACCCACAATATATGAAGAAGAAGCCATCGTGGAGCTAGATAGCGAGGAAGAAACGAATGGCGAGCTCGAGGAGGCTGAATCTGTTTATGAAGATAAACAAGAAGATACCCCGACTGTAGATCGTACGGGAAGAACATATCGTAGCACACGAGGTAAATTGCCATCTCATTTGGAAAACTTCATTGTAGGAAAGGTTACGCATGATGAAGAACCCAATGATTATCGCGAAGCAATATGTGTTCCTGAATGGAAGAACGCAATGCAAGAGGAGATGGAAGCACATTATGTAAACCAAACATGGGAGCTCGTGAACCTGCCAGAAAACAGAAAAACAATTGGAGCCAAGTGGGTTTTTAAACTCAAACGAGATGAGAATGGAAATGTTATAGTCTGGAGCCCAACTACCGCTTCTTCAATTCCTCGACTTGAGGCGATTCAACGTAAACTCACGCGATATGCCCTACGCCTACTTCCCTGGCAAGATCGCAATAATCTTCCTCCGTAAGCTGCGCGGTGCCGTCTTCTAGGCCTTGAACCTCTTTCGGTTAGAAGACGCAATGCACAGTGTTCTTTCATCGCCGGATTGCTAAATGGCTCTATCGACTCATCGCCTTTGTTGCATCGAGTCGATATCTATGCACCATCCCGAACACTTAGGTCTAGAGAAACTCTACGGCTCGCTCAACCCCGTTCCAGCGCTGGTCGGTCTGACCCTATGCTCCGCATGTCGGCTGTCTTCAACACTGTCTCGGATTGCTTCGACTTCGACATCTCAACTCAGTGCTTCAAGGAACGTCTCCGGCTTTTGCCATGGCGGCAGTGAATTGCGCTGCAAATCATGTTTTGTTATGTTTTTTTTTTTAATGAACTGTTACATCTTAATTAGGCCATAGGGCCCGTTGAAGATTAATAAAGCAGGGTTATTCGCAAAAATATGGAGATGATTTTACTGATGTGTTCGCTCCTGTAACTCGTCAAACTACCCTTCGAATCATGATAGCTGTTGCAGCTCAGAAAAGTCTAATTTTGAAGCAATTTGACGTGAAAACAGCGTATCTGAACGGCCTGATTGAAGAAGATTTGTACATGAGACAACCACCTGGATTCATAGCTCATGGTCAGGAAGGATTAGTTTGCAAGCTGCGTAAAAGCATATATGGTTTAAAGCAGTCGGCAAGAAGCTGGAACAAAGCATTACATGCAATATTGTTGAAGCTTGGCTTTATGCAGTGCGAATCAGATGCTTGCTTGTACATAGGAAGCAATGGTGGCATTGCGGTATATCTACTGGTGTACGTAGATGATTTGCTCATCGGTAGCGTATCAGAGGCAGAAATCGATCGGATTTTTCAGAGTCTTAAAGAAGAGTTCGACATTACTTCTGTTGGTGCAGTGAAACACTTCCTTGGGTACAAGGTGGAAAATAAGGATAATGGTAACGCAATGGGACTCACTTCTTACATAGAACAGTTGATAGTGAAGTTTGGAATGGAGGAGGCATACCCAGCGAAGACACCCATGGACACTGGGTACACGCTATTGAACGAATGCAGCAAGTCTCTTACAGAGAAAACTCGTTACCGTAGCCTGATAGGTGCACTAATGTACCTGGCCGTAAACGCAAGACTCGATATCTCATTAAGCGTTGGCTTATTAGGAAGAAAGGTGGAAAACCCTAATGAGAGCGATTGGGCTGCCGCTAAGAGAGTAATACGTTACTTGAAAGGCACCAAGGACTACAAGTTGTTTTATGGTCCTCGAAACGGATGGATACTTGAAGGCTATTCCGATGCAGACTGGGCAGGTGATAAGCAGACCCGGAAGTCTACAAGCGGTTTTGTGTTCTTCTACGGAGGAGGGCCAGTATGCTGGGCTAGTAAAGTCCAGGCTAGTGTTGCATTATCTTCCCTTGAAGCAGAATATAATGCGCTTACCCTGGCTTGTCAGGAAGCAGTATGGTTGAGACGACTATTGGCCAAGGATAATGTATTTAGAAGGTTGATTTTTATCGCTTTTGCTGGGCGACATTGTGGGGGACATCTGTCATTCTCTGCATACAAATTTCATTACCCCGCACCAGCCCTCCCCGATTTTTATACCGGAGCCCCCGGAAGAGAAATGTCAAGTCGAGAAATGTAATTTTGCTCTGAACAACTTCACCTTGTCATTTATAACACCTTGCTATTGGCGGACTTTGGCGAACCATAAACTGCACCAACTACTTTGAACGAGGGCAACCAAGGGTGTATCAGTTTCGCAACGGCGGAACGATCGAGTGGTCGTGTCAAACACATTGACACAAAAAGAAACTTTATCCGTGAGCTGAGTGACCAGAAGGCTGTTAGAGTGATCTACTGTCCATCGAACGAAATGGTAGCTGATGCTTTAACGAAGCCCTTACCTTCATCACAGTTTGACAAGTTTGTGAAGCGAATTTATTACGAGTCCGTATAACGCTTTTTTGTTTTGTCTTGAATTCGTTAGTCATTCAGGAGGAGTGTTGGGAAGGAATGACTAGCTACCTTGAAACATGTATGCACTTTGTTGAGATGTCAAAAGAAAAGGAATAATAATAAAAACAACTCTCTTGAACTTCGACCAGCAAAGCAGGTAGTTGTGCGTCGCTTCTCGTCTGGCATCCGAAATACATGAAAATACCAAATAATCATCAGGACGTTCATGTAATTCATGTGAACGTCCTACCCGTCGAAATGAAGAACGTCCTAATACACCAGGTCGTTCATTTTCCCCATACAAATATGAACGTGAATCGTATGACCAGGACTGTTATGGCATTATGACCAATATTGCCATGATCTGAAACCGTTGTGCACGGATTAAGCGATAGCGATCCGTCTTGACATGCTGTCAGTTTCGAAACAAAAGGAATGCGCAGCTCGCGCTGCGCATGATTTAGCGTCCAAGCTCCAACCAAACACATCGTGTTTATGTAATATATTTAAAAGAACATAACATGGCGATCCTGCCAGGAGCAACAGCAACATATTGGGAAAACGCTAAATATGGCATACGTATAACATTGCCATACGTGCAGAAGTGATATTTCTTGCATTGTGACATCAAAAGAGCAGCAGTAGAAAAGTGCGGTGTAATGTGTCCATATAAAAATGCGTCACATGATTGAACCAGAGCAATAGTGTTTGGCGTAAAAAAAAATCGAAATAACTGTTACTGTCATCGCCTCATACGGACGTCACACGAAGCGTAAACTTTGGCGTAAACTGGATTTTTGCCATACAACCCTGAAATCTTTTGACAGGAAGTTTACGCTCTCCCATACAAATCAAGCGTAAACTTTTTGAGTTTACGCCTCGTGTGACGTCCGTATCACTGAGTTCATCGCCTACAGAGTGTAAAAAAAAAGAAGAAAAAAAAGTTAACGTGTGCAAAAGAGCAGCAACCGTTCCGGCCCTCTTGTGACACCAGTTCGCTGTATTAGTGTGCATGTAAAAAAAAAAAAAAATGATGACAAAACAAACAACGCCCCTCATCGTGAATCATCGTGTTCGTTGTCTATTGTGTGTGTGTCAGGCAGAAATTTTGGACGACAATACGAGCAACACCCTCACCGTCGGATCATCGAATTCGTCGCTTTTGTGTGCAACAGGCAAAAATTTTGGTGACAATCGTGTCTTTGTTTATTGTGTGTGCCAGGCAGAAATTTTGGGCGACAATACAAGACAAGTTGGGCGTATACAACACCGTGGATCATCGAGTTCATCGCTTTTGTGTGCAGCAGGCTAAAACTTTGGTGACAAGACAAGCAACACCCGCAACGTCGATCATCAAATCATCACTTTAATGTGTGTACAGTTACGCGAAAATTCCTAAGCGAGCAGCCTATCTCGCCTTTGTCTACCGACAGCCTAATGAAGAAAGCAACCCGCAGCGCTGTGGATGAGCGGAAAAGTGCGATCAGAAACAAAACAACAAAACCAAAGGTGAGTACAGAATTGGTGGCGGCTGTGGGTTCGGTAGTGTTCAGACAAAAAACTTGCAACAAGCAGACAACTAATTAAAACTAATTAAACCATATGATGGTAATTCAAAAGACCTTGCGAATTATATAGAAAGTGTTGAGTTGTTTCGAGAATATTCAGAAGGTGTAGATTAGCATCACTTTTTAAAATTTTTGAGAACCACATTGACAGGCGTAGCGCATGGAGTTATCACTCCTGCTAATACAATTGAGGAGGCGCTTAAACTCCTAAAAGAAAAATTCGCTGTAAAAATGACACCTTTGGCGGTGGAGCACGAAATGGAAACCAAGAGGCAAGGAAAGCGTGACATTTCCGAGTATGGGTCAGAAATTGAAGCTTTGTGTGCAAAACTAGCAGCGGCCCATGTTTCAGCTCGAAATTTTGTTTCGGAAGGTTCTGCGAAAAATATAGTGGAAACAACAGCTATACGTGTGTTTATAGGGGGACTATCCAATCCAACAACAAATTTTTTTCTGAAAGCAAGAAATCCTCCCACACTAAGCAAGGCGATTTCTGATGCTTTGGAATGTTCCTCTGAATTTGAAAACAATGATGGCAACCATGATGCATTGTGGAGCCATCGACAAAACTGGTACAATCGACCACCCATGCGAGCCCGAGGTTTATTTATTATTTATTATCGATAGCGGAGCATCTTGTTGCATTATTGCACAACGATGTATTCCCAACCAAGTATATATTAATCCTCATAATAAGTTTATGGTCAGAGGCCTTAATGGCAATACTCAAACTATGGGATATATCGACACGACAATTACTATTGATAATAATAAATATCCTATTCGTTTTCATGTACTAAATAATTTACCGTCAGATATTAATGGGTTAATTGGCACCAATTTCTTAAAACAATTTAATGCTATTTTTGATTTTTCTAAAATGAAAATTTCTTTTACCCCACCTAAATATTATAATAATTTTCATATACCTGCAAGAACTGAATTACTTACATATGTTGATACAGATACAACTAAAATGTCTGTAATAATGAGTAAACAATTATCACCACATGTTTTTGTTGCCAACAGTTTAGCAACACCAATAAATGGGAAACTTCCTGTTAAGTTAGTTAATTTTTCAAACAAACCAACTTCCATCAAAAATTTCAAACCAATCATTCAACCTGCTGAAGCTTATAATATAATTGAATTTAAAAGAAACGATGAAAATACTGAGCGGGCCAAACAACTTCTTAAAGAATTAAATTTAGCACATTTAACAGATGATGAAAGAAGAATGATTTCAAAATTGTGTTTAAAATTTAACGATATTTTTTGTCTCAATAATGCCGTTCTCAAACCTTCAAGCTGTCTTAAAGCTAATATTAAAGCAAAAACTAATGTAATACCAAGCTATTCAAAGCAATATCGGTTGCCATATTTTCAGAAAAATGAAACAGAAAAACAGATTAATAAAATGCTGAATGAGAACATAATTAAACCCGCTCAATCCGACTGGAATAGCCCTATTTTATTGGTACCTAAAAAATCATCAAAACGGCCGAAGCCGTTCTTTCTGAATAAAAAAAAAAAATCATCAAATGATACGAAAAAATGGCGGCTAGTAGTAGATTATCGGAAAGTAAATTCAGTTATACAAGATGATAAATTTCCATTTCCTAATATAGAGGAAGTAATTGATTCATTGGCTGGTGCCAAATATTTCTCGCACCTTGATTTGTCACAAGGATACTACCAAGTTCAACTTAATAAAGAGGACCGTCCAATAACAGCATTTACCACAGCAACGGGCCAATATCAGATGACAAGATTACCTATGGGTCTTAAAATCAGCCCATCATCTTTTTCGAGGCTTATGACAATTGCTTTGTCAGGACTAAATCAAGAAAAATGTTTGGTTTATCTTGATGACATTATTGTTTTCGGGAAAAACTTACAGGAGCATAATACAAATCTTATTGCTACCTTTACTAGATTACAAAAAGTCAATTTAAAATTAAATCCTGAAAAATGTCATTTTCTAAAAAAAGAATTGGTTTATCTTGGACATTACATTTCTAATGAAGGGGTAAAACCTGATCCAGCAAAAATTGAATGTATTGAGAATTGGCCTGTACCAACTAGCGCAGATCAAGTTAAACGATTCATTGCGTTTGCCAATTACTATAGGAAGCACATACAAAATTTTGCTAGCATTTGTATGCCGCTTAATATGCTCACAAGAAAAAATGTTCCTTTCAAATGGACTCCAGAATATAATCAATCATTTGAAACACTTAAACAAAAATTTATAAATCCACCTCTTTTAGACTTTCCGGATTTCAGCGAAAATAATAAATTCGTATTACATACGGATGCATCGGGAACAGCCATCGGTGCAGTCTTACAAAATAAAAATGGGAAACCCATACCTTATGCAAGCAGAGCTTTGAACAAATCCGAATTAAACTATGGTACATTAGAAAAGGAATTGCTAGCAGTAGTGTGGGCTACAAAACATTTTCGTCCCTATTTGTTTGGAAAAACATTCGAAATTTTCACTGATCATAGACCGCTGGTCTACTTATTTACAATGACTGACCCATCAAGCAGACTCACTAAATTCCGCCTTGCATTAGAGGAGTTCGATTTCGTGATCCAGTATACAAAAGGAACTGATAATGTGGTGGCAGATGCACTTTCTCGAATGTCAAGTGACGATCTCAAAACACTCAATCATGACGTAGTACTAACAACCACAAGGTCTATGATTTCTAAACAAAATGACGTTTCTTCAGACAAGAACATTCCGAACAATCCACAGCCTTCATCAAAAATTGTATTCGTAGAGCTCGTAGTTTGCCCTGAGATAAAAAATGTTGTAGCAACAAACGAAAAAATCAAAATTCCCGATACACAAAGCATAATTCTTCTACGGAGAATATTGCTCGAAATTTTGAAAATAAAAAAAGAAATAGAGAAAGAGGTGATACTGGTAATAAGGAAATATGATGATAAGATCAAAAAACTTCTTGCAAACATCAAAATGATAAATATAAAAAATCTTCCAAAATAGTAGTAATGCAAAGGGATATAAAAATAATCAAAGATTGTGAAAAAGAATTAAAATTGCTCATTATGAACGATCATCATATTCTGCCTATAGCAGGACATGCAGGAGTAAATAGAATGTTGAAAACCATAAAACCACGATATACATGGAAGGGCATAGATACAGATGTACGGAACATGGTTAAAAAATGTAAAGAGTGTCAGGTGAACAAAAAGATAAGTGAACCAAAAATACCATTAACAATAACGTCTACTGCTAGCGAGCCCATGGAAAAAATATATTTAGAGTTGGTAGGACCACTTGTGAAAGTAGAAGGTTGTGAATATATTTTGACAACACAATACGATCTTACTAAATTCATCACAGCAACACCTATTACAGACAAAAGAACGGAAACGGTAGCAAAGGCATTCGTAGAAAAAGTAATTCTCAAATATGGGATACCAAAAATCATTTGCACGGATAGAGGAGCAGAGTTTATGTCAAAACTATTCATCGAACTTTGCAAACAACTTAATATTGAAAAACTAAATTCCACGGCATATCACCATGAAAGCATAGGAGCCTTGGAAAATTCACATAAAATGTTAGGGAATTTCCTAAGAATCCATTGCAAAGACAACCCACTAGCTTGGAAGGATTGGATTCAATTCTACAACAACATTGTACATACAGTAACAGGTTATTCCCCTTTATTTTTATTATATGGCCGACTGCCTAATATTCCTTCGAATTGCTTAGAAAACCCTAAAAAGGAAATGCATTACGATTTAGACAACTATATAAAAACCTTTCTAGCTAAATTGATAATTTCACATCGAGAAGTCAGAGAAAAGCTCATAAATAACAAACATAAGGTAAAATTAAAGTATGATCAAACAAGTAAAATCAAGGTTTTTGAGCCAGGAGATCAATGTTTGTTGAGAAATGAAACGGCTAGTAAGTTAGAACAACCATTTTTAGGACCTTATACTATTATTAAAGAAACCGGTCCAAATATTGAACTAAAGATAGGTGAAAGAACAGAAATCGTCCATTAAAATAGAATTAAGAAATATTGTACGTAAAAAAAAAAAAATTTTTTTGGTTGGGCGTATTATGGCATTATGACCAATATTGCCATGATCTGAAACCGTTGTGCACGGATTAAGCGATAGCGATCAAGGTGTTATAAATGACAAGGTGAAGTTGTTCAGAGCAAAATGACATTTCTCGACTTGACATTTCTCCTCCGGGGGCTCTGGTATAAAAATCGGGGAGGGCTGGTGCGGGGTAATGAAATTTGTATGCAGAGAGTGACAGATGTCCCCCACAATGTCGCCCAGCAAAAGCGATAAAAATCAACCTTCTAAATACATTATCCTTGATAGCGATCCGTCTTGACATGCTGTCAGTTTCGAATAAAAAGGGATGCGCAGCTCGCGCTGCGCATGATTTAGCGTCCAAGCTCCAACCAAACACATCGTATTTATTTAATACATTTGAAAGAACATAACAAGACATTCACGAAAAGAACGTCCTATCCGTCGAAATAAATAATGTTCTAGTACGCTAGGTCGTTCATTCCCGCCATACAAATATGAACGTGAACCGTAATACCAGGACGTTCACGAAAAGAACGTCCTACCAGTCGTAATAAGGATCTTCCTGGTCTACCTTATAATTTTCAAAATGCAATACACTAGCTGGCATCGCGAAAGAATTGGTTTAAAATTAACAGTCGTTAAAAATTAACCAGAGTCGTTAAAAATTGCTAGAATTTGGCATCGCGAACGCATTGAGTTGATTTGTTAATTTTAACGAATGGTCCTATGCCGCCGTTAAGTAAACGACTGTCAAGAGCGTATGCGATACAAATTAACATTCGTTTAATTATACTGCTCGAATTTTTTCCCCGTGTTTGCTTATATGCGATATCGAGCAGTCGCTAACTATTTTGACGGTTGTTTATTTTAACAGGAATGAACCACAAATGAACTCGGTTAAACCAAAATGATTATTCGTTCGGTTCATTTCCAAAAATGATTATTCGTTCGGTTCATTTCCATTTCCATTGACCCGGTCTCGTAGTACAGTCGTCAACTCGTACGACTTAACAACATGCCCGTCATGGGTTCAATCCCCAAATAGACCGTGCCGCCATACGTAGGACTGACTATCCTGCTATGGGGGGAAATCAATTAGTCACTGAAAGCCAAGCCCATAAGTGGTACAGGCAGGCCTTGACCGACAACGGTTGTTGAGCCAAAGAAGAAGAAGAAGAAGAATTTATTTTATATTACTTCTTATAAATTAAAACAAAGTCGATTCCTAATATGATTTATTGTCTACCAACTTATAACATATAACTTTTAACCCATATCCTGTATGAGTGGCTCATTCAACTTGTCTAAAGTGTCCATAATATCCTCAAAGGACTCCTCAAGAGCATATCCATTTTCATTTGAATTTAATTACTCAAACTCAAAGAAAAGTTTGACTTCCTCTGGATACTTGTTGCTCATTTTTCTTTGCACACGATTCTGCAAAGGAAGTGAACTAATATATGGATCACTGCTGTGTATTGCACGCATAAATACATCGACCAAATTACTCTCTAGTGCATTTGCATGGATGGTTTTCCCTATCTTTCCGGAATATGTTATGGCGTGCTTCTCTGCATTCTTCTCCTATACTCCCTAACGGAACAGGCGTGTTAAGAATTAGTGCTCCAGGATGCGCTAAAATTTTATGCACAGTTGCTGGTATGTAATACCAGCTATACAAATGGATAAACTTATAATAAGTATCCTTACAATATAAACTCATGGTTTCTGCGTTCAAAGGCCGTTCACTATTGATAGCTATTAATATATTTCTAAACCGCCTTATCAAATCCTCATCAACACCTAACGCTTCACTTGCAAGTTTAGGGTTTGAAAATATTCGCCTGCAAACATTTCCTGTAGTGCTTGTGCCTGATGAACCTGCTCGAACTTGGTCTACTTTCACTCCAAATTCAGTAAATAAATCACGCAAAATAATGTGTTTTCTACTATTATATGCCTCTCTGTAATGCACAGTCACTTTCCATTTTTTTAAATCTTATCTATATGATATATGTAAAAGACACTCTAAAACTCTTATCCAACAGTGCAGTGGTGATATTCCATGAATCAAAGACTCCGGAGAAGGATGGAATCCGTTATCGATGTAATTTACATTCTGCATTTCTGTGGGCTTTGATCCTCATATCGGGCAGCAAGACGTTGGAATTTGAGTAATGTATGACAAGATTACAAGGCAAGAGCTATACGAGATGTACGGCGACCTCACTGTCGTACAGCGTATAAAGCTCGCCAGACTCCGGTGGGCTCGCCATGTTAAACGCATGGAAACAGACGACCCAGCCCGTAAATTCTTTTTAGGCCGTCCACAAGGACAGAGGAGGCGTGGTAGGCCCAAATTGAGGTGGCAAGATGGCGTGGAGGCGTCTGCCATTACAGGGTTTTCCAATTGAGTTTAGACTAGCAGCATACTTTTTTTGAATAGTCGCAATAGATTCTTGACTAGCATCCTCTATTTTTGATTACGAGCAATGGATTATTCACTAGGAGCAACTGATTTCAGCAGGCCGATTGCTGGCGCGGAGTGACCAGATTGTTTTTAGAGGTTATCGGTAGGAAATCTAAAGCGAATTCGGTAATTTTCGGTAAAAACAACTTTTTATTCACTCACAAAATTTATTAAATTCTAATTTTACGTTGAACGCTGAATACTTAGAAAAACATTTGATTTTTGGTTAGAAAAATTGAATTATAGTGCGCTCATTTGTAAACCGATATTCGATCGAAAATCGATAGAACTACATATGGTCACTCTGAAAAACTTGCCCAATCTAGATTTTGGTTAGGTTATGCCTGTGGGTCCACTACTGCAAATTTCAATTCAGCCGTTAAGTGCTTTTGTTGTGTATTGTTGTATTAATAAAATCAAAACAATAGCACCGAAAACCTATCAGATAAAATATATCTGACTTTGTGGATGATATATAGTAGTAACACAAGTGATTTAAACAAATGGGCGGATGAAATTAAATATTATCCACAGATTATTATTCAAGTCGATCTGTCACTTTCTTCTTTCTTCTTTGGCTCAACAACCGTTGTCGGTCAAGGCCTGCCTGTGCACCACTAGTGGGTTTGGCTTTCAGTGACTAATTGATTTCCCCCCATAGCAGGATAGTCAATCCTACGTATGGCGGCATGGTCTATTTGGGGCTTGAACCCATGACGGGCATGTTGTTAAGTCGTACGAGTTGACGACTGTACTACGAGACCGGCCTGTCGATCTGTCACACCGGATGTTATAAACGCGACGCTCTTAGGCTGTCAAGCAGGGACCTGCTGAAATCAATTGCACCTTTTCAAAAAATCTATAGCGCTCAACCCAAATTATATGCTGCTGGTAAGAAATTAATAGCGACAATTTAAAAAAAAAAATATGCAGGAAGTCTACAATCAATTGTAAAACCCTGTAAGGTCGGGATAACGGACTGGCAGACAAAGGCGCGAGACCGTAAGCGGTTTCGGACACTCCTGAGGCAGGCCAAGACCGCAAAGCGGTTGTAGCGCCGGATAAATAAGTAAATAAGTAAGGATACCAATCTGCAGCGCCAATAGTTTTCAATCAATACTGGGCATAAATACTTTAAAGTTTAGCAAAGTAAGTTTCAATGGGACTGAATTTATAAATCCTAGAGCCAGCATAAGCAGTATAAAACTGTCTCTGCGTAACCATGCAATGGCGATAACAATATTGGTAGATGCTTAATCTTTATCCAGGAAATTTGATAAAACCTTTAAAGATGGGAATTACACCCTACAAGCAAAGAGAATGTAAAAGTGTGCGTCTTTCAGGCGAGGGGCATGTAGAAGCAGGGGGAGACGGTTGGAAATACGCGGAATTACGCTACGGCGAGAGCGTGTTTTGGTTTCTACACAGTTTTCGCACTCACACAATCACACATGTGTGAATGTGTGTGTTCACTTTCAGCCAGCGCGCTCAGTTTGGTTTTCTCGCGGCGGCTTGCTGGTGTCGGTGTCTCGCTCGCACTAGTGCAGCGAGTGTTCCTCGTGCGTTCCCTTTCTTGCTACCACACAAAATCGTCAGTACAGTTCAAGCCTTCGCAGTGTGAGGCCGCGCGCGTTTCAGCCTAAGTCCCGGGCGCTCGATGTAATTTGAAGTGAAGTGTTGAAGTGTTGTTTATTTCAATTCACATTATTACGGCCTCGGCCGTATTTTCAATTGATGAAGTGTTGTGCACATTGAAATAAAGCTGCGATAATCTTTCATAATTCAACATGAATATGTAAATTACGCTGCTTTATTTCAATGATTTTTTACAGTATTCAACATGAACAACATACAGGCAGTAAGGCGGGTGCTTGAAGTGACGATTTTTTTTATTATTTATAATAAAAAATATGTGTGGTTTTGTGGCAAGATTGTGGTTAGCGATGTGTGGAACTGTGCCTTAAGTTTCAATAAAGTGTTAAAATATCAAACGAGTTTGATGTGTTTAAGTTTTGTTTCGATGCATGTGATTTTATTACGCTGCAAATCAAAGTGAACGAAAGCGCACAGCGCACAACGCGCAACGAAAGAAACGTGGGGGAGGGGGTGTCCAGCGCTACGCGCAAAGTGCGGCAACAGCGCAGCGCAAACCGAAAAGAACGCGCGGGAGGGGGTGTTCAGCGCAGCGCGCAAGTGCGGCAATAGCGCAGCGCAAACCGAAAGAAACGCGAGAGAGCAAGAACAGCTGATCCGCGCATCCAGCGCAGCTCGAGAGGAAAAAAACGGGAGGGAGGGGGTATCAGCTCATCAGATGTTTTGTATCGTGAGAGCGCCCCGTGTAATTTGAAGGCAAGCGAGAGAGCGCTGCGCTCGCTTATTCTCAATTCGGAAAAAAATTCCCTACAGGCAAAGAGAGCGAAATGTACAGGCGAGTGGCATGTAGAAACAGGGGAAGGGGTTCGGTCGATTTTGTATTGGCCGCCATAGTCGAGCCGCAGTGATTTTTTTCCGAATTGAGAGTGAGCGCGCGCAGCGCTCTCTCGCATGCCTTCAAATTACACGGGGCGCTCTCGCGATACAAAACAGCTGATCAGCTGATACCCCCTCCCTCCCGTTTTTTTCCTCTCGAGCTGCGCTGGATGCGCGGATCAGCTGTTCTTGCTCTCTCGCGTTTCTTTCGGTTTGCGCTGCGCTGTTGCCGCACTTGCGCGCTGCGCTGAACACCCCCTCCCGCGCGTTCTTTTTGGTTTGCGCTGCGCTGTTGTCGCGCTTTGCGCGTAGCGCTGGACACCCCCTCCCCTTCGTTTCTTTCGTTGCGCGTTGTGTGCTGTGCGCTTTCGTTCACTTTGATTTGCAGCGTAATAAAATCGCATGCATCGAAATAAAACTTAAACACATCAAACTTGTTTGATATTTTAACACTTTATTGAAACTTAAGGCACAGTTCCACACATCGCTAACCACAATCTTGCCACAAAACCACACATATTTTTTATTATAAATAATAAAAAAAATCGTCACTTCAAGCACCCGCCTTACTGCCTGTATGTTGTTCATGTTGAATACTGTAAAAAATCATTGAAATAAAGCAGCGTAATTTACATATTCATGTTGAATTATGAAAGATTATCGCAGCTTTATTTCAATGTGCACAACACTTCATCAATTGAAAATACGGCCGAGGCCGTAATAATGTGAATTGAAATAAACAACACTTCAACACTTCACTTCAAATTACATCGAGCGCCCGGGACTTAGGCTGAAACGCGCGCGGCCTCACACTGCGAAGGCTTGAACTGTACTGACGATTTTGTGTGGTAGCAAGAAAGGGAACGCACGAGGAACACTCGCTGCACTAGTGCGAGCGAGACACCGACACCAGCAAGCCACTGCGAGAAAACCAAACTGAGCGCGCTGGCTGAAAGTGAACGCACACATTCACACATGTGTGATTGTGTGAGTGCGAAAACTGTGTAGAAAGCAAAACACGCTCTCGCCGCCGCGTAATTCCGCGTATTTCCAACCGTCTCCCCCTGCTTCTACATGCCCCTCGCCTGAAAGACGCACACTTTTACATTCTCATTGCTAGTAGGGTTGCTTCGGCTCGACTATGGCGGACAATACAACTTCGACCGAACCCCTTCCCCCTGTTTCTACATGTCCCTCGCCTGTAAATTTCGCTCTCTTTGTCTGTCGGGGCTGCGCTGTTGCCGCACTTGCGCGCTGCGCTGAACACCCCCTCGCGCGCGTTTGTTTCGGTGTGCGCTGCGCTGTTACCGCACTTTGCAATATTTCTTTTCCGTGGTGTGCGTGAAAGATCGCTGAACTACATTTGTGTATGTATCATCGCTTGCACCGACAACATCGTATAGTGCGTAAATCCTGAAAAAATAGTTAAAAGTTTGTGTTAAAATATAAGCAAGTGATTTGTAAGTTAATATGTGAAATACAAAAGTGTGGTTACCTTTTATTATTTGTATTTGTCATTCGTAATTTCAGTCCGCATTCGTTACAGTTTGGTTGTTTCGACGAGTTAAGCAATCGAGCTTGAGAAGAAAAACGAACAATGTGAGTTGTGTGACATGTAAAAACAACTATTATTAAGAAGCATAAGATGAAGTGGATTTTAATTTACCTTTTCAAAATGCAGATGTCGACGCCGGCTAAACACGCGCTCCTTATGGTAACGGAGACTAAACAAGGTGCGCAAAGTGCAATCCATTTAATGTCGGCCTTGGATATCCTTGCCACGCAAGCAACGCTCAGGTCCCATCTGCCTAATACGGCTATGAATGATCTACCACCGTTGGAACAGGTTGCAGTGCTGCCCGTGCAAGATGCGTCCGCGCCTAGTTCGAGTGTTGCTTCATGTAGCAAAGATCAAATCCGCATTCCATTGGCCGCAGAATTGTCACATGGCCCCGGTAAAGCAGTTCGACTGTTTAACACGTCGGAACATATTCCTACGCATGCTATTACCCGTCGTCCAGGAAAAAAGAACTGTAGCATATCTGCTATACAGAACTTATTATAATACACACTATCAGCTATAGGCACATTGGAAAGCCAAATCACACCATCGCAACACATTCATTATAACACGCTCAGCAAATCAGATCATACCATACACATCCGGAAGAGCTCAGGCCACACCGTTCATATAAAAACAATTGTGACACACTTAACAGAACCAGCCGAAAACGTACAACATAAGCAGGAACAGTTTATGCATTACAACCCAAAGCAGGAACAGTATAAGCATTAAACCCAAAACAGGAACTTAGTGACAAGAACCATCGTTCTTGTCAACAAAAGACAAACGTAACTAGCTGAGTGAAAACAATAACTTTCCAACATACAACCCGGAACCAAATGTGAGAAACCCTTAACTTCTTTTGAGTATAAATAAAACCAACTCCGATCATGGCAGGTCAGATTCGTTCGGACTGTCAGGATAAGACTATGCCCATCCTACATCTATCGACTTCTCATTTAAAGAGTTTAGTTATGTCCCCCTGCCCAAGGTAAGGCCTCTAAACTCCAACGTTTCCAGTAAGGGAAACCTCCCAAAGGTTTCTATGATCGCCTGAACGATCAAGTGTCGAAAGTCCGCTCGAAAGTAGTATCCACCTCAGTTCTGCTTAATTCGCCAAACGATGACCTTCCATAACGATGTTTGAAGACCATCCTGGCCAACGCGAGTTCAAAGTTACCACATGGCAACCGTCCCAAAATCGAACATATCGTAACAGTCATCAAACATACCACAGAAATACCGGGCCGATATTGAGGCAAATAGTGGTACGACGGAACAATATCCGACCTCGACTGGAGAAGCAGAGGGTGCAGTTACCAGTGTAATAAGTTTTATTATGTACGCTTTATTACGTATACGTCTGTTGCTCTCTAGTCCCCAAGCACGTATGCTGGATCATTCCCCAAGCAGCCAGAACTGTCATATGCCAGTGTTGCCAGCAACCTTGCTTATTACACGCTTTCTTTTTCTTTTTTTTTACAAATATTTACAAACTTATTATTAAAGCTAATTATCCTAATGCACTTAGTCTAATCCTATCAATATGAATCTATACTAACTAAACATCAAATATTCTTGGAGCACGAACGACGCGTCCACTTCGGGTTTTGTATAGGTTATCTGTATCTGGCTCATCTGATTGAGATTCGTTATTTTCAAGGTCTTCATTTAACGTTGATTCTGAATCACTCGCTGTACAACACGTGTCATAATCAGATTCTGTCCCTGTAACTGTTCCGTTTGATTGATTTTCCAATGCCTCGGTATCTTGTGTTTCTATGCTTTCTGTTGGCTGATATCTATTTTCACCGTGAGATGCGGCCATACTTATGGGTAAACCTACATGAATCTCATCTTTTTGATAGAATATGTCATTGCTATTTGGGATCATATTTGCAGTTTTCACCAGAAATCTTCTATTCCGTCGAAAATGATTTCCAAAATTGTCTTGAACTATGTACGATCTACTGTTTACCTGACGAACGATTTTACCATTATTCCATTCTTTTCCTGTCTTTTTGAAATTCACTCTATCTCCTATGTTCAGGACTGGCAATGGTTTTGAAGCTCGATCATAAAATTTCTTTTGATGTTGTCGCTTGGAAAATATTTTCGTTTCGATGAGTTTTTCATCAATGCAATTGCGATGTAACAACGCACTATTTGTGGGTAAGCGAGACTTAAGCTGGCGACCAAAGAATAATTGTGCTGGAGAAAGACCCATTGTCGGTACTGTTGTGGTGTTATACTCAAGAAGCCGATATTGAAAATATTTGATATCGTCAGCTTCATAGCATCGTTTAATTATATTTTTAGCAATAGCTACACCTTTTTCTGCTAGTCCGTTACTTTGAGGGTTTCTTGGGCTAGAAAATGATATGTTAATATTTGTATCATTGCTATACGTTACAAATGCAGTAGAATTGAATGGAACATTGTCACACCTGATTTGCGTGGGATACCCATATTCACAAAACACGCGATCTAAGACTTCCAGGACACATCTTATTGATTTTTCATTTAACTGCCTAGAAATAAGATACCCTGAATATGCATCTATAATTACGATATGATCATTCCCTGCGTATTCATATAAATCTATACCCACTCTCTCAAATGGATAACTAGGAGGTGTGTCTTGTAAAAGGGGTTCTTTTTGTTGGTTACGTGTAAACTTTTCGCAAACCTGGCATGCTTTAACAAGTTCAGTGATGTCATTCGACATACCGGGCCAAAAAAACTGGGACCTGGCTCTTGCGAGAGTTTTTTCTATGCCTAGATGAGGAGCATGCAACCATTTGGAAATAGTTGGTTGCATGAGAGTAGGAACAACCAATCGATGCTCTTTGAACAACAATCCATTTTCAAAATGAAGCAAGTGGCGATGCTTATAAAACAATTGCCCTAATGAATCTAGTTGATGATATGACGGCCAGCCCTGTTTGACATAATTGACAATTTGTTTGTATCTTTCATCATCATTGAGTTTACCTACATAGTAATTATAATTATCAGTCGATAAGCATGCTTTATTGGATATTGCATGAATTATCCCCGATAGCTCGTTGCTAAAGTCTTTATTGTCTGGCAGTGCTGCTCGTGAGAGACAGTCAGCTATAAGTAATTCCTTACCAGGTGTGTATTTTATGATCATTCCTGGATACTTCAATAGATGGAGGAACATTCGTTGCAAACGAGGAGTAACATCATCAATATCACGTTTAACCAGAGCTTCTAGTGGCTTGTGGTCCGATTGAACAGTGAATTCGTGACCATATAAAAAGTGATGAAATCGTTCACAAGCAAAAACAATAGCCAAGAGTTCTTTTTCTATTTGTGCCCACTTTTGTTCACTTTTGGATAGTGTGCGAGATGCATATGCTATGGCCTTTCCATTCTGCATTAAAACACTCCCTAAGCCATCTTTAGAACTGTCTGTTTGAACTATTATAGGCTTGTCAATATCAAACATTGCTAGCACAGGTTGATTGGTAATCGTCTCTAATATATCGTCAACCTCACGTTCGTTGCTCGGTCCAAGACCATTCAACATCATTGCGAGACAGTTGTCGCAGTAAGGCGGTTCGTTTGGATAGATTTGGGATCAATTTACCTAGATATTTTAGCAATCCCAGAAGACGAAGCACCTCTGACTTATTTTTTGGTCTGGGCATATCAACAATTGCATTTATGTAAGATTGATCTGGTCTTATTTTACCATCAGATAATATGTGACCCATGAACTTGATCTCATCAGTTCTGCATTGGGTTTTGCTAGAGTTAAATTTTATGTTATTTTGTCTAGCTCTTTCAAGAACAATTGATAGAGTTTTGTCATGTTCCTCAAAATCGTTTCCAGTAATGGCCAGATCATCAAAATATACTTCAACTCCAGGAATATCCCCAAATATTTTTACCATTCTTTGTTGGAACATTTCTGGTGCACTACTTATTCCAAACGGGACACGATTCCAACGGAATCTACCATACGGTGTCATAAACGTGGTTAGATCCGAACTTTTTCTATCTAGCTTCAACTGCCAAAACCCATTTTTAAGATCTAATACGGTAAATATTTTTTTTCCTGTCATACGACTTAGAAGATCTTCTGACTTTGGGATAAGAAAATGTCAGAAATCCCTTTTGATACATTCATTCAATGGTTTCGGATCTAGACAAATACGTAAAGCACCATTAGGTTTTTCGACAATTTGCATATTGTTTACCCAATCTGTAGGGTATTCAACCGAACTAATAATCCCTAAAGATTCCATATTTTTAAGCTCATCTTTTAAACGAGAGTGCAGGCTAATTGGTATGCGCTTTTTGTAGTGCAAGGAGGGAGTGGAGTTTTCTTTAAGCGCTATAGTGCATTTCCCTGGAAGGTTTCCCAGGCCTTCAAAAAGATCTGCATTTGAATCAATGAACGTTTTTCTGTCTGATGGATAAGACTGAGATGATTCTATACTATTCAAGCGTTTCAGCAATCCAAATGCTATACATGTTTGTAATCCCAATATTGGTTGAAGATTGTCATCTACAACAAAGAAATTAGCTGATAATGCGTTTTTGGTTTCTTCGTCAACACAAGTAAGACGAATCTGACCGTGTATTTGTATACGATTATTATTATAATCCACAACATTAAATGTACGCTCTTTCGACAACGGTAAGTTCATACGGGTAACCACGCTAACAGGAATGCAATTGACATCTGCACCGGTATCAAGCTTAAATTCCACTGGCCAGTCCTGAATTAGGTATCGTTTAGTCCATTTGTAATTGGAACCCACTGTTGCTACGTTACAGTTTACTCTACAATAATAATTATTTTGAAATTCATAAGAATCCCTATTTTCCATACCCTCACAATAAACATCTCTAACAATGTTACCTGAATCAGCCCACGCGATCATGTTTACATCTTTGTCGTTCCTTTGCTTCACTTCATGCGTTGTTCGTACCGGTTCTCGTGAGATGTCACTGTTGATCTTCGGAGCTTTGCAGAATTTCATGAAATGTCCCCGCTTTCCGCAATTGTTACAGGTCACATTCTTTGCAGGACAATAACGACGATGACTCCCGTTAAAAGGTTGTCCACAGTTATAGCAGCTTGCCTTATGAAGTTCACTACGCTGAATTGTGTCTATTTTCCAATTTCCAGCATCTTTTTCTACACTATTGAGGTGATGTACATCGTTGGTCTGAATTAGCTGCTTGTGTTTTGATGCAGCCTCATACGTTTTACACATTTCTACGACGTTTTTAAGCGGCTCATCTTTTGCATCCAACAATTTTAGCTGCAACGTTTTATTCTGGATGCCGACTATAATACGATCACGAAGCATTCGGTCAGCATAGGATGCGTGACAATTTGCACACTCAAATTCGCAAAATGCCATTTGTTTTCGTAGTGCCGTTTCAAACTCTGCAAAGGGTTGATTTTCTTTCTGCTCTATGAAGTTGAATTTGAACGCTTCGATGGCCAAATTTTTTCTTGGAAGACAGTAAGAATCAAAAGCAGTAATGACGTCATCCAATGTTCTGCCTATTTCTTCTTTTTTAGCAGCATCTCCCTTATCATCTTTTTTTGTATTGTTTTCGACAATTTCACCGAACATTGCCTTCATGTCTCCGTTGCTGGGAAATAATGTGTTGTATATTTCAACTCCATGATCACCAACTAGCCATAAAAAGATCGCGATCTTGTTCCGCTCGTCCTCGTTGATTTTGTTATTCGCAATCATAAAGATGTGAAACTGCTGCTTCCATTTTGGCCATTCTTTTGCCAAATCTGAGCAATCCAGCGCTCTTGGTAAGCGGTCTGCTGAATTTGCCGCCATCTTGCTGCTTCTTTTCTTCTCTTGATACGCGCAATATGCGACTTTAATGTGCGTTTGTTCTGCTGGAAAACGACAATAAATCCACGATTTACCGGATATTGGACGATACTTTCCCGTTTGCTTTTAGGTTCCGAGAGTTCTTACACTTCTGACACCATGTAATAAGTTTTATTATGTACGCTTTATTACGTATACGTCTGTTGCTCTCTAGTCCCCAAGCACGTCTGCTGGATCATTCCCCAAGCAGCCAGAACTGTCATATGCCAGTGTTGCCAGCAACCTTGCTTATTACAACCAGGACTTACCACATCCTGTCTTTCTGGTCCTGGTTGCTGGATGATGCAATGTGTTGAACCGTTGACGTCGCCAGCATCATACACAGCAGTATCGTCAAACATTGAAGAATTTTCTTTCGCAGAAAGTTTTCCTAACGCCACGACGATTTGTGTACAGCCGACCACGTCGACAGTTTTAAATTCCAATCCACAACCATCCTCGTCCAAAGCACCTGAGCAAAGTTTACCGGATATTGCCACGCTGGCAGCTAGCCTTCCTCATGGCACGATTTTAAGGTGTTTAAATCCGTCCACGTCGACAGCTTTAACATTAGGCGCATCTGTAGGGGATTCCTCGTTGCATCCAACGTCGAGCGGTTCTACAAGTGTGTTGTCAAATCCGTTGAAAAAAACTACGTGTCCGGTGATGATATTATCGGATGAGATTTTGCCGCCGAATTCCGCATTGATTTCAAGCATAGAGTCCCGAGAAGCCAAAGAAACAAATCAAGTAACTTCACTTAACCACATGCACCAGATTTATGACAGTGATTCAGTAAACCAGACCTCCAAAGGACATACATGTTGCAAGGAGTGTCGTGTTG
Organism: Anopheles coluzzii; assembly: GCF_943734685.1. Classification (NCBI taxonomy): domain Eukaryota; kingdom Metazoa; phylum Arthropoda; class Insecta; order Diptera; family Culicidae; genus Anopheles; species Anopheles coluzzii. Next base: position 59,062,674 of record NC_064671.1, on the reverse strand, counting down.
AAAAAAAAAAAGAAAAAGCACAAAGTCATCAAGCTTTCGTGATGATAACCGAAATTTTTAATATCGTGAAACCGATGCAAAAAATGCGGCTAAATGAATTTTCTCTTCATTTAGAGAAAATAAGAAATTTGGAAATGTTGGATCAAATGGAAGAAAAATTACAATCAGACGCAACATATTTCTATGCAATAGTGCAACGCATTGATGCCGAAATTAATTCTCAATATGCCAGACATAGATTGCACTATGCAATAGACATACTTTTCGATAAAAAGTTTTTTGCGAAATTCAGCTGGTCTGGTAGGATTAATGTTGTTGCTAAGTTACAGTTTAGCAGATATGTAAATATTTTGCGTTTGTTTCAGGCTGTGGTAACAAACCATATTGGTGTCGAAGTAGAATTGGTATATGTTGAGAAAATAATTCAACAAAAACTTAAACATGCTAGTGAAAGAAGCGAATATGACGAATCAAAATTAACAACACCTCATTACCATCCTCGCGAATGATTTTTTTTTTTATAAAACGAACTGTGATGTGTATAGTATATTAGAATTACAATTAGTACAATAAGCTGCAATGCATGAAAAGATCTGTGATGTACATAGTATACTAGAATTACAATTAGTATGATAAGGTGTAACAAATAAAACGAACTGTGATGTAAATATAAAAATATCTTTTTAAAATTTTAATATTTTTTTGTCCGCGCATGACTTTGCGCCAAAATATAATTTAAATATCTTTTAAATCATTTCATCCAAATGATAAAAAGGCTGTATGCTAAATATTTCTCCTTTGAAAAGAGAAAGAACATAAGATTTCTCCCCGGTAGGATAAGTTTTATTAAAGTAAAAAAGCTCTAGAAAGACTGTGCACCTGTGATGGAGGCTGGTTTACTTGATTGACCACATGAATTATAATTAACGGGTACATGTTACCTTCTAGAAATAAAATTATCTGAAAACAATATACTAGTTTATTTATTCTTATCACAATGCGTTTGAAAAAATCCTTGCATTTTCTTATGAGATAAATAGAACATAAATTTCTGAATAAAAAAAATAAAAAAATAAATATAAAAAATAGAAAACAAATACAGTAGAACGTCGATTATCCGGGAGCGGATTAACCGGCGGGCGGCTTAACCGTGCGCATAAATGTGACAGCTGTTCAAACGTACAGCGAACATTTGCTGCGATAGTCAAGTGGGCAACCAGTTTTTTGTGCAGCTCTGTAGTGTCTAGTGCTGTTTTCGAAATTTATTTTTGTTCATGAACAGTGGTTAAATCTATAGTTATTGATTAAAATAATATTCTACTAACGATTTATTGCTTGATTCAACGTGAATTAATCATAAAACTAGTGGATTTTTAAATTTTTATATGAATTTGACATTTCTTGGACCATTATCCGTGCAAATCGATCAACCGGCAACCGCCCGGTCCCGAGCTGCCCGGATAATCGACGTTCCACTGTAAATACAACACAAGTTATGGGTTTCTTCACCGTTGCATAATATAACTGTTGCTTCGGTAACAATTTCTTTCCGGGTGTTTGAAATAAGAAAATGATCTTTAACGTTTGATGCAAATTCTATATTTTTAACTAGTCCGGTCACACTCGCTTTTGCTACTGGCAATAGTTTCGCGCCGTTTCCTGTCTATGCTCTTATGCTCGACCTTTATGGGGTGTATGACCGGAGGCTGGATCTTGTCTCTTCATCTCTTTCGCAATGTATATGTTTGCCTCTTTCAGTTGATAACAACCTTTGCGCCACCTAGCGGCACCTTTTCTAACTTGGTTTATCTACATATCTCGGTCGCTAGGTGACAGCAGTTGTGTTGTTTACATTTTTCACGCAGCCAACACAGTCAACACAAAAACGTGCTAACAATAACATTTTAATTTATTGATATGTTTTATAATAAAGTATGAAGCATAGGTACTAATACTAATACTATTCTGCTATCACTAACATTAATTGCTACCATTTTAAATTTTATATCTGATATTAAAAATACCATTTCTTCTGTAGAAAGATCGCACACATTCGCTTCATTTATATCTATCATCCACTTAGAGGAGTGGTATGTGGTAGTTTCATCTCTTTCACTAAAAGCTTTTTCCGCTTACGTAAATAACTGATCCTTCCACTTTGGCACTGCAATATTGAACTATATAATCATCGTGAGTTGAAAACCAATTTGTTTGTTTACTGGGATGTAGAGTAATAATCGAGCTGCCGTGCACAACTACTCCATTACTTTTTGATTAAATGTAAGGAAACGGTGAATTCTCACTGCTTGATGAACGTGTTGGATTCTGTTCTGAAATCCTGTTTGCTGTCTGTACTAAAACTTTATGCCCATTTCGTAGGGTTTTAGCGATATCCTGTATTTTAGCTTCATAGCGATACGAAGAAAATTTAACAAGATGTCCAAATTTTTGCACTTCTTCGTAAACATGCAATAAATCTGCACATTGCTGGTGATACGATGTTGTCCGTAAATTGTTGCATACTGTGCAACAAACTGTTTAAGCATCAAATGTGCAGCTGGCCAATGCTCTCTGTAGCATTCGAAAGAGAATAGTCTAATCGCACAAAAGTATAGCATGAAATGTTCATACTGTTCTTTAGTTACCACCTCTTTCAACACTATGAAACTGGCATAGTTCAAAAACATATTAAATTCACTGGCTTTCCAACCAGTATCTTCAATACTACGCAACTTGCGGTGAAATTCTAAAGGAATTTCCTCCTTGTCAAGAATGTCATTGATTCTATTTAATGTATCTTGACTCCATTTAGGACCTCCACTAAACTTGCCGGATTTCCAACCAGTAATTGACGTTCGTGTTACTCCAAAGTCAATCAGGTGCCACAGATCAGCAATAATTACATTCTTTATGATATCGAAGTGGAGAAGACGAATAAGTGGCGTTGTTTCCCTGTGATGTTCACCGTACTTGAAGTTCTCAAAATCATTGTGCGTTCTCGGCGGTGCGTCAATGTCGAGAAAACACATCACTTTTGCATTTTTGTCAAATTTACCTTCAACGGTACATTTCTGACATCCATTTTTGTGATTGAAGTAGGCTACTCCTAAAAGTAAAAGAAAAAAAAAATTAGATACAATAAGCACATGATCATATTTTGTAATACCAAAATTATAAAAAAAAATAAAATGTCATGATTTGTACGTGTTTTGCGCAACCTACTTTTTATAAATGCTCGTGCAGGTGAGTCAGCGATGCTAGCCCAAACGCGTATTGTTATCAGTTTATTGGCTATTTGAAAGCCTTTCTCCATCAATTCGTTGAGTTCATTTACTAAAGGGTCAAGGTATTCCTTTAGGTTTGCAGGTTTTGATTGCCCCAAAAAATTTCCAATCATTAATACTGGAACCTCGGGTAACTCTTCAATGCTCATTAGTATTGGCCAAAACTGCCTACGAGAGCATAGAGAAATTTAATGAAAATTTGTTTACTCTTGGCTGGACATTTCCAAATTGTTTCAACAGAGCTGCTTTTATTCCTGAATACCAAAATTCTCCTCCAGCTATTTGCTGTATTTCTTTTCCACATTCCTTCGTTCTTAGCAGTGTTCGCGCATCTTTGGGTAACTTGTAACTGGTTGTATCTCGTAATATTTCTAACAATCCGTTGAGAGCCGAATGCGTTTGGTATGTTTTCAATGCCCAATTTCGGAGTCGCTCCACCATCGCCTCACTATTAGTTGGTGCCGTTTGCTGTGAACTATCGGAGGCTGTCTCTACTATGTTTTCGGTGTCATCTACGATTTCATAATTTTCTATATTGTCACTCTCGTCAACATTGATCCAATCACTAATGTATTCTGCTTCGACGATCCGTTCTTCTTCAATTGTCTGTTCTTCTGGGTAGCCGATAAATTCTTGATATTCACTTGATAACGGCATGTTTGAAGCACTAGGGATATCTTCATCCGAAGATGCCACATTTATGCTGTGTAGGTCAGATGTGATAGTTTCGCCCAAGGATTCGGCATCGTATCGGTTGTTGATTTTTTTATGATTCTATACATCTAACCTGTTTCCCGTATCTTTTTGTCTGAACTTGTTTCACGCATCCTTTTTTCCGCACTTGTTCCACGTTTTCTTTTTCACATTCACGATTTTCACAAATCTCAATTTCACGATTCTCAGTTTCACGATTCTCCATTGTTTAAATATTGGTAACACACAATTTACGTAAGTTCACAAAAAAGGTGTCTTTGTCTGACAAATCACTATTTAACTATATATCAGACTTTTGAAGGAATGCGACTGTTAAAGTCCTTATGCGGTGACTGCCAGAAAGCAATTTACAGAATAACAGTATGTGTTTATTTTTATAAGCACGATAAAGGTAACAAAATGATTCGCCAATACTTAGATTAAGATAGATTTATTTATAAAGAACAGGATACACAAATATCCAACCATCGCAAGGGGCATGGTATTTTTATTATAGGTAAATATTTTAAAACAATACTACTATACTTTTAATAACAGGTATAACCGGGGTACAAGTTACACCATTTTAACAAAAACATCTAATGGTCGAGCTACTAGAAACACACCTGAAATATTTTTTGAAGTTGCAATGTGCAACAAATAAAAAACAACTATGCACGATTCCACACTTATTTTCTTACCTGTAGTTTACAAACACTGCACATTTACAACGTTTTTGGGCACTCTTTAAAACACTTCATACCTTTCATAATTAATTGGAGAACTTTTCAACGTTTTAAAAACAATAATTTCACGCAGACGCTAGTAGATTAAACGCAGCAAATTTTCAAGTGTCAACTTGCCTGCGTCGCTAAAAATATACCCACGGTAGTTAGAGTGAGAAGCCTACGGGTGCTTTGATCATAAGTTGTAAAAGCGAGACAGGGCAACGCGCAAGCAGCCGGCGAGAAAACTAAACTGAGCGCGCTGGCTGAAAGTGAACGCACACATTCACACATGTGTAATTGTGTGAGTGCAAAAAATGTGTAGAAAGCAAAACACGCTCTCGCCTCCGAGCAATTCCGCGTATTTCCAACCATCTCCCCCTGCTTCTACATGCCCCTCGCCTAAATGTCGCACACTTTTACATTCTCTTTGCTAGTAGGGATAGTTCGTTTGTAGCAAAACGGACAAAACCGTTGGAGAGCTAAAAGAGAAGAAAGAACGACTGATCAACTGAAATATTAACACGGAAGCTACTTGCGGATAATGGATACGTCTATTAAGTTTTGTGTGGCTGGAAAATCGTTCTGGTCCTTAAGTTGGGTCGACGGATACGTTCGGTGGCCAAATTGAGCTAGGTAGCAGTGGCAGACGAAGGTGCGAGACCATGAACAGTTTCGGGAACTCCTGCAGCAGGCCAAAACTGCAAAGCGGTTTTAGCGCAGGCTACGTGATAAGCTGGCGAAATTTTATCCTATTTGAACAGAAAGTCGTCGTTCATGTGATTGATTAGGTCGAATCATGGATTAGTAAAATCACAAGTTAATTAAAATGAACTGGACCGAAACTATTCATCTGCTGCTTGTTTATTCTTGTTTTGGGCGAACCACGCGAGCTTGTAAACAAATATTGACAGCTCTCTATCACAATGGCGCCCAGAAAAAGCTATAAAAATCAAGGTGGAATATAGAGGAGGTGTCTTCTTAGCTTTTGGCATGTTGCCATTTTGAGATTCAGTTTGACAACAGCCGTCGATATTAGTTTACAGGCAGCAGTTGCAATATAACGTGTAAAATGCCGATTTATGGAGTGTGGATGCAAAATACATTTTTTTAGTGCTAAACAAACGTTTATCAAACGAAAACAATTCATTTATCATATCCAAATAACAGCAACATTCGTCGCATTTGACAACTGCCGTCGATCCTGGTTCTGTGCTTTTTTCTAAAGCCTCGATGCCCAATTGTTCTACATGACGACACCTCCTTTCTACCCACTTTGATAAAAATCAACCTTCCTCCAGCATCCGGACTAGACATGGGCAAAATGATTCTTTGCGACGATTCGAGCGAGCTGGCTCTTTTGCTTACTGCGAATCACGAGCGAGCGGTGATTCGTCCGCTCACGCTAGCCATACCTTTAATTGGACAGGAGATATAGGTGATATTTTTCGTGAGGTATTGCTTAATTAATGCAGATTGTTCTCGAATAATAGAGTATATAGTTAATGGTGAGAAAAAATCAATACACAAAAATACACATTTTTTACATCTTCAATGGGAGCAAAACAATCACTAATGAGTTTCCATTTCATTAATTGTGCTCCCCATTTTTTTCATCCGTGGCATTAATGAAATAATGATCTTTTTAGCAGGAATGAAATAATAATCAGGCAGGAAGAAAAACAAAATGTCACTCTGTGAACGAATGTTACTCAAATCATTATTATAGTGAGTCTTTAAGCTATAAGGCAAAGCCGTCCTCCTGTATAAAAAAAGACATAGCGTAAGGCAATTGAAATACTTTTTTTTCTATTACAAAACAACAACTACGCGCTCTCGAGCTACCTTGTTCTTCTCGCTACGTATTTTGGATGGGCAGGGCGCTCGCGAGCTACCATGTTTTTTTCTGCATGGATTTTGGATAGGCAGTGCGCTCGCGAGCTACCCTGTTTTTTTCTGCATGGATTTTGGATAGGCAGTGCGCTCGCGAGCTACCCTGTTCTTCTCGCTACGTATTTTGGATGGGCAGGGCGCTCGCGAGCTACCCTGTTTTTTTCTGCATGGATTTTGGATAGGCAGTGCGCTCGCGAGCTACCATGTTTTTTTCTGCATGGATTTTGGATAGGCAGTGCGCTCGCGAGCTAGGCTGTTTTTTTCTGCATGGATTTTGGATAGGCAGTGCGCTCGCGAGCTACCCTGATCTTCTCGCTACGTATTTTGGACAAGCAGTGCGCTTGCAAGCCAGGATGTTTTTCTCTGTTTTTGTGTTATCTCTGTGTTTTGCACATACGATGCGCTCGCGCTCTACGATGTTTTATACGTGTATTTTGAATAGGCAGTGTGGGTCGACGACAGTAGCTTGTGATGTTTTTTTTTTTTTTTTAAATAAAACGTTAATTTGAGTTTGAGTTTTAACCACAATAAAAATATTTGTTGTTTTTACTTGCGGCTATTTACATTCCGTATAAGCCCAACAGTATTATAGATTTAGAATTTTTTCTCGGAGCAACTAATTTCAAACGAGCTTTTTTTTATTTTTTTATGCGAGCGGGCGAATCATATTTTTCTGAAATGAAGAGCGGCGAGCGCCCGCTCATTAATGGGAGCGAGCGAACCTTATGATTCCCGCTCTTCTTGCCCATGTCTAATCCGGACCATCTCCCAACCAGCAGAACCGAAGCTATTGGAAAACTTTCCTGTGTGCCAAAGCGAGAGAGCATGTCTTATTTCTCTAGATTTTGGACGGCACAACGCTGATCGTGTGGGCTATGAACGAAAAACGGGAGAAGGGGAAACCGATATCCTTCGAGTGACACACACGCATGCATCTGCATGCGTATTCCGCTGAACCGAGACTACACATCTCTCTCGATCTCCCATGATTTTTCTGCTATCGCGCTCATCCGGGTGTTAGGCATCCTCAGTCTGTCCAGAACTTTCACTGTGGAAGGATGTGTTGGAGTGATGTGTGATTTCTTGTGCCCCGTACTTTGCTCGTTTACGTTTTGTGCCGTGTTCCTTCTTCTTCAATTATGGAATGATTTATCGTTGTAAATTTCTAAGGTAAGTTTCTTATCCTCGTGTGTGCTTCAGTGGGTACATTCAACTAACGCCTGTTGTCTAAAAAGTTACAGTGCACGCGCATGTTAATCGACGGTTGCCATCGACGATCGACGGAAGGAAAACGGTGTTTAAAATGTTTTAAAATATTAAGGTAAGCGTTTGTATAATCTTATGTGCAAAATATTGTTTAGTTTGTTTTTTTTTCTTATAAAAAACATGGATCAATTATTGGTTAATTTTCATCGACAGATTTCATCACAGCTCTTTCGTAGAAGAGCGCACTTCAAGCACGCCTAGGATACGGCTAAACATGCGCAGCACCAGTCCGTGACGTCATTTCCAGACAGGCGCCGGCTGAACACGCGCAGCACCAGTCGAGGATATCCTAGCGCAGAGGGTAGAAGGAAGAACGAGAGGAAGGGTAACAGAAAGCAACCGCAGCATTTGGAAGGGGTGAAGCATCCTGCCGTATACATAGTGTGAGTGTGCCAAAACGTATGTGGAAAGAGTAACATCAATAAATAGCATGCGAAAGTGTGCATAAAGCAAAACGAAAAAGCGTCACTACTACAACCAGCAATCCGAAAATATAAGGGGAGGGATAAATACAAATGTATGCGTGAGCAGGACCAGCAATCCAAGCATTTGAATGTGTGCGTCGGTTTGTGCCGTGCTGAAAGTTTTTACTTTAGCTGCTGCTAGTGTAAAAACTTAAGGAAAGCTTAAAGTAAAAATTTTTTACACGGGGCGCCTTCGGAAATTGTTGGCTGGGCTATGGCGGTGCCCAATGGGCATTTGCCGGGATGAAATTCAAAAAATCAACTTTGTAATCGTGCAATTCCAAATAATAGGTTTTAATACTAAGGGTTAAACTAAGAAAAATACCAAACATAAGCTCTTCATCTTTTCAGGTTCTCTAGAAAAGACCTCTCAAAGTCAAGACTTCCCAAGTGCTACAAATCCACTAAACGACCACTAAACGGCTTCTAAACGACTCAAGTTCTATACCTAAACGGAATATAGAAAGACTTCGTTTAGCAGACGGCAAACGACTCATGCATTCTAAAAATAGCGAAAAAGCTGGTGCCGCTCTCTGTTGGTGGGATGCCCCAACCAGTGGAGCTTCATCGCTTGGAGGAGAGCTTTCTCATTTCCTTTGTACTGTTGTATGGTTTCGCATTGAAGTTATGCATCGCTAAAACTAGAACGGCGATACGATTGTTTATACTAAACTCCAACGGAAACCTTCAGCACTGAAGCAAGTGAGATTTGAGTAATGGTCGTTGGTGTTGATACCCACGTATCTGACCACACGACCATTCATATAGATTTTTGCTCTGAAAGTTAGAAGGCTATATATTCATATTCATATTCATATTTATTTGTCTACCTTTTGGTTACACAAATGCTTAAATAATACTTATTACCTATGTTCCTAACCTAACAAAAATTAACACGAATTATCAAAAATTTGAGAAAAAAATTTTTTTTTTAGAAAATTAGAATCAAAACTTTAAAAATTAAAAATTAAAAATTAAAAATTAAAAATTAAAAATTAAGGCAGCACGGGATTATGGAGGGTTCTGATGCGGGATCGGAAAGAGGATAAGGGAAGGTTGAAATCAAACATAGAATATACACAGTTAAATCGACGAATTGCACGAAGAAGGGGGTCATTACGGCCCACTGCAGTTCGGCGGGAAGGGATCACTAGGGGAGGGCGGTTTCGAAGAACACGGTTAGGGGCGTAGAAAGGGATAGAAGAAAGAAGGGAAGGAGAATCAATATTACCAAGGAGTAATGCGGCAATAAAGGATGATTGGGCATGGGAACGGCGGTTTTCCAATAGTTCCAGGCCAAGCTGCCGACACCTGTCCTCGTAAGGAGGTATGGGGGAGGACAATCTACCCAGGATTTTACATATAGCAAACCTGGTGAACGATCGCTGCACCCGCTCGATACGTTCCACGTGGGTTCGAGCTGTAGGGGACCAGACTACTGAGCAGTACTCCAAAATCGATCTGACCAGAGAGCAGAACAGAGTCTTCAGGCACATTGGGTCGGAGAAATCGCACGCAATTTTCTTTAGGAGACCCAATGTTTTCCGCGCCTGATTGACAACTGAGTCAATGTGGTGGCTGAAGGTGAGGCCTCTGTCAAGCAAGACACCGAGGTCTTTTACGACACAAACACGATTGACTTGTACAGAATTTAGGACGTACGAGTAAGTGATTGGAGACTGCGAACGACTAAACGAAATGACGTTACACTTATCAGGACATAATGTGAGGGAATTACTAGAACACCAAGACGAAAAACGATCAAGAATATTTTGTAGGGAAATGCAATCTCTAGGAGACGAAACTGGGAGAAAGATTTTGAGGTCGTCTGCGTAGCAGAGGAAACACTCAGGAGGGAGGGTGGTACGGACATCATTAATAAAAATTATGAACAGCAAAGGACTTAGAACACTACATTGCGGTACGCCTGCACTACATGAAAAGGGAGTCGAAAACATATCATCAAATTTAACACTGTAGGAACGATCACATAGAAAAGAACGTAACCAAGATACAAAAAGATTATTGACGTCAAGTTGTGAAATTTTATTTAGAAGTAAGGAATGAGGAATACGATCAAATGCAGATTTGAAGTCAGTATAAATAATATCAACTTGTTTAACTGACTCTAACTGGGATGATACGAAAGAGGTGAAGGACATAAGGTTAGTTGTTGTAGAACGGTTAGGAAAAAAGCCATGTTGCTGAGGGATAATAGTAGAAGAGGTGAGTTTAAACACATAGGTATGGATAATATGCTCAAATACCTTGGTTATTGCGCATTGTATTGAGATGCCACGGTAATTGGAAATGACAGACGGGTTACCTTTTTTGTGAATGGGAACTAGCCATGCTCGCTTCCACAATAAAGGGAATGAAGACGAGGACAAAGATAGGTTAAACAATTGTACCAATAGAGGGACGAATAGAAAAGGTGATTTTTTTAAAACCGAGGCTGGTATTCCATCCGGTCCAGGGGAGAAGGATGGCTTAAGTTTTTTAAGAGCTTCAGAGACTGTATTAACATTGACAATACCCTCAGCCCATGCGACGGAGTTTAAACCAGGCAATATGCCCTCAGACTCCGTCAAAGGTTGACTCTCCGGTCTAGACAGACCATTGGCGAAATGCTCAGCGAATAGGGAACAGGTGTCAGCAGCATTGTCCGTAGTGACCGAACCGAGCGACATGGAAGTAGGAAGGGAAGAGGGATTACGACGCTTCTTGGCATAAGACCAAAAAAGTTTAGGATTACGGTATAACATGCATTGAAGCCTTCCAAGATACAACCTATAACTGGCCCGATTATAAATACGAAAAGCAGAAGCGGCATATTTGAAAACTCTACGATTATACTCAGAAGGAGTTGAACCGAGTTTTTTGAGGGCGCGTGTTCTATCCGCCTTTAATGACCGCAATGTAGCATCATACCAAGGAAGGCGAGAGGAGGGTTTAGAACGAGGACAACATAAAGGGAGAGCTGACTTAACAATATTACTAAATTGCTCCACCGCTACGTCCACAGTGGAGGGAGAATCGGTTCTAATTTCTAAAAAATTCCAATCAGAGTTGGTTATGATTTCCCTAAATTTTTCTAAGTTCATTTTCCGAAAATTCAACTCAGATTTGTTATCTCTAACATTATTACCATTATGCGGTAAAGGAACATTTACTACGAATTCCAGAGGTGGGTGATAATGATCTAATTTAACAATAGGGTCAATACTACAAGAAACTGGTGAACATGAATATGTCACTAACTCATTAACAAAAACTAAATCTAGTTGCCTCCGAAAAATATTTACGACCCCTGAAAGTTGACGCAGATTGAATTCAGCTAATCCGTCTATAAAGTAGGATGAGGCAGGGTTAACGGCAAGCGGTGCGAAATAATCCTCATTTTGAGACCACGATAGTCCAGGTTGATTGAAATCACCGCATAAGACAAACAAATCCCTATCTTTCATGCGAGATTGTATTAATGTAATTGTATTGAAGAATGAGTCTAACGTGTCAGTATTCGAGCTGAGGTTTGGAGGTAAATACACACCACCAACAAAGAGTGAATGACCGTTCAGTTTAATTTGAATCCATAAAAGTTCTAACGAGCATTGGGATACTTCAATGTGCAGCGACAAGAGCTTAGCGGAACAGGCAATGAGTACACCACCGCCGCGAGAGCAGGTACTGTTAGCGCTTGAACGATCACAACGATAGACGGTATACTTTCGGTCACAGAAGAGGGATGAAGGAATCGAATCGTCCAGCCATGTCTCAGTTAATATTATGACATCATAGCTCGCAACTTCGAGAGAGATGCGAAGATCCGAAAGTTTGGTTTTGAGACCGCGAGTGTTTTGATAGTAAAATTTTAACGGAGATTTAGAGTGCGAGTGTGTAAGTAGTGTTGCTATTGCTGCTGTGATGATCGAGGAGGTGACGTCGAGACTGCAGTGTTGTTGGTGGAGGCAGTAATGTTGTTGTTTGTTTCCATATGAATAGATACATCAGTGTTTGTGGTGACAGGTACGTGTGTATTTGTTGGTGCTGTAGTGGTAGTGGTCAGGGGATTTGTCGACAATGTAGAAATAGGAGCATTCCGACGATCCGTGAACTCTTTGAAGACAGTTCCGATCGGCCACGATGAGCATAATAATGCTTTCTCCTTATAATCCGGCGACAAACCGACTTTAAACGAAGAGAAAGTCAGAGTGCGGACATCGCGGTTAAGTGGCACCAGCTTAAAAACGGTGACATCCTCGATGCCGATTTGCTCCTTGACGAAAGTCTCCACTTCTAAGATTGTGGCTGTCGGGCGGCAGCGCGACAGGTACAACCAGAATTTAGGCGTTTCTGGTGGTAGGAGCAATGTGGCATGAGCTGAAGTGGCGATGGGTGCGGTGCCATTTAGAAGCGGAGAGGTGGCGACAACGGACGGCGGAGAACGGTCCATTAAACGACGTTTTGCCGGGTTGCTAAGTTCGGGGGCTGGTGTTGACGAAAGAACTGGTGCTTTGGGTGTCGATGTCTTGCGTTGAATGGTGAATGTAGAAGTGTGTGAAGCAGGACGAGTATCTGTGTGTTGATCGAGTGAGGATAGCATCGTGCGTTTTAGCGATTCCGCGGCAGCATCCATACGTGTTTGGAACTCAGCTGACAGCTGAGATTTGAGATCGGTGAGTGCCGCCGTTAGCTCAGCAATCATCACTGAGTGTCCGTTGCGGCGATTCTCCGAACAATTGTGGCAAAGCCACAGAATTTGAGAATCTTCTTTGATGAGATCCTTGACTGCGGCACTACTCACACCAAGACACGAACGATGAGCCCATCGCTTGCAGAAGCCGTCGCAACCCTTTCAACAATCTCAGAGAGAGTTTGTATGGAAACCGCCACAGCTTCTTCTCTGCTTCAACTTTGCTTGTTGGTATAAGCAGAACTCAGAGAAGAAGCTTTAAATGAACCGGCGCTCAGTGACGTCACGGATCGGATCGAATCCTGTCCGGAGAATGATTGTTCCAAATCGCTCAAGCCATCACCACACCCGCTGTCAAAATTAAATTAAAACGAAACTCTTTTGTTTACTTTTTATTCAAAGATAGCCGCGTCGCTTTTCGTGCGCTTATAAAACCCAGTTTTTGTGTAGATTTCTGTGTACAAGCTTGATTTCCTTGCTACCTATCCGTGTTACCTGTAAGTATGGAGATAAATATTAAAAATAAGACATTTTAAAGACATGCAAAACTCATATACTTACTTTTACAGCTGTGATTGTGGGTGGTTGTTGAGTGCAATTCGATCGGGAGTTGCTAATTGTTGTTCACCTGTAAAACCTGTAAGTTGGATGAAATCAAATTATATGTTTTTCAACTATTACTTTACATTGAAACTAAATGAAAAACTAAAAATAACATAATTGCAGGTTACCATGAGCGGTTCGAATGTGGGAGCTACTAGCTGTGGAGCACACCCTAAAATGAAACAATCATCGAAATTAAACACAAGCACACCTTACCTCAGCGTCGGCATCGTGCGTGAAGGCTAGAAAGTTCATCCGGTTTTATTCCATGCTCCAAGCATTTTTTTTTCGCTTCCACCACAACTAAATCATACTTCCGTGGTTGATTTTATGTTTATTCTACAAAACAAAACGTTTTTAATGATAAATATCATATAATTTGCATAAAATACTTACAAAATCACGGCACACGCGAACACTTGTTGTTTACATTTTAGCTTCACTCTCATTTGACATGTCAAAAATTTGCAAGCCCCAAAGCGAGGATCAAAAAGAGGGGTGGGAGGGGAAAGAAGGTGATGAGATCGAAGCGGCACGAAATGACCGTTGCAAAAACCGCATGCACAGAACGCTAAGTCCCAGAAGAGGGAGATCGAGCTACGAATGTGACAGAGAGGGCATGAGAAAATGAGAGAATTTGAGTGCCATTGTCGGGAGGGAAGTGTAAGTGAGTTCCTCGGATGACGAAGCACGGGCGCAGGTCAAACAGTGATCAGCCATGACGATTCAACAGGCTCACCGCGCCAAGGAGTATACACTTTATATCACTTATACAGGCTTTGAGCACTTGAGTATATGAACAGTTTATTGAGGCTTGCACAACTGATATTCAAAACACAGTGCAATGATAGAACCAGATCGGAATTTGCGAAAATAAGTGCACAAAACGGAAATAAAGCGGAGCGAAATGTGGTACGTGCTATCAGTGTGAGTGTAGGCGAAGGAGTGTCTATAGGTCATGATAAGATGAAACTTGTCGAAACACATTGCAAGAAAAGGATAGCAATATAATGATGAGTTGTAATACGCCATCTATTGATCAAACCAATGAAGCTGTGGAGCTTTCATTTTATTTCTATGGATATTTAATTTTCCAGTCGTTTAAGCTTAATCGGTGGCGCTTGGGTTGTTACAAAAAACGCAGAAAAATCTTCACTTTTTTGGAAAACTTTGAACCGTTGTAAATTTTTCAAATATGAACCGGATTTGATACGTTTAGACATTTTAAAAAGGATATTTAGTCAACTTTATAAATACATTAAAGATTTTGAGGTAAGTTAATTTTATGCAAAAATATACGATAATAACTGAAGAAAATTCCTAAATTTCATCTTTTTAATTTTTGACTTGATGCCATTATGGAAGTGGCGTAGAGTGGCGTTGTCTCATATATGTCACATAATAGTGTAATATATATACTATCAATCTGTGAAGAAATATTCTGCGAAAGTTTGCGAAGGCGAATTTTATTGAAATTTTTTCACATCAACTTTTTCTTAAAACAGACACATGCGTAACTAGGCGGCTCCATAGGTGCCTAGTGTAGCGTATTTAGTGTATTCTACAAACACATATTCTACGTGCTTTTGATCAATTATAATTTCCATTACAAAGCTGTTGTTTGAATTTCAATTTATATATTTATTTGAATTATATTATGGCATGAATTATGGGATTATGGTAACGGGATTAGAAACAGAAAACACTTGAAGGCTACAATATAAACAGGGAAATAGATGAGGATGAAATGAACTATGTAATGAATTATAGCATGTACAAATGAACTCAAACGGACGAGTGAATACACATTAGCAAAGTGAAAGTTCAACCGCCTACACGTTATTTTTCTTACTCCTAAAATATCACAAGTTTTCCTCCAATTTCACACCCGGTGTAATTTGCTACAGCTGTGTATTTTAGTTTCAACTCTTGCACTTATCTAATATGTAAATTTCTATTCTAACCTAACTTTATTATTAAATATAATGAAGCAAATCAGAACCAAATACCTTTTCGTCCTACTCCAGAATATAGACGGATGTAAGGAAAGTAATTCTTAAATTATACGAATAACAGGAAAACGTTATGAATGCATCAGCATCTATTGGCATTTTGGGAGAAGGAACTTCCAAAAGTCATGACAAACTAAATATAAGGATAGAGGGGAGTATGCTACAAAGCATATTGTGCAAGAAAGAAAATGCATCCAGAAGGACATTTTCTATAATGAGCTGTATTCCTCTGATTCGTTAACCAGTTCAATATCAGTAGCTACACGCACTAAAACAAAGACAGAGTTTAACTTTACAAATTTCTATGTCGCAGGGAATACAGTCGCCGGTCTGGTGGTACAGTCGTGAACTCGAACGACTTAACAACATGCCCGTCATGGGTTCAAGCCCCGAATAGACCGTGCCCCCATACGGTAGGATTGGCTATCCTGCTGTGGTAACAATTAAGTCACTGAAAGCCAAGCCCACTTCACTAGTGGGTACAGGCAGGCGTTGACCGCCAGCGGTTGTTGTGCCAAAAAAAGAAGAAGAAGATGTCGCAGGGAATATATCTTGAGAAAAACACAACTGCTTTATTCCTTAGTTCAGAATGGAATCATCTTTATTCGCTCAATGTGTACTCTGATCGAGTCTTGCAATGTTACTTCGTTATGCACAGTGGCGGATTTAACGGTGCGCGGACTGAGCGGCCGCGGGGGGCCCCGTCAATGTAGGGGCCCCGTGTATGGTAATTCCAGCATATAGAAGAGTGTGTACAGTAGTCTCAGCGAGATCTTCTGTGCTAGATAGGGGCCCCATGGATGAAGGGACTCATAAACTATAGGGACCCAGTACAGGGATTCTGAGCACCCCCCCCCCCCCCCCGCCCGCAAACCATTAAAGTGTGTTTGATTCAAAACTTAATGCAGCAATATACACCCCCCCCCCCCCCCCGCTCGACACCAACCGTGGGGCCTCCACTGCTTTTAACGCTTAGGGCCCCCAACACCCTAAATCCGCCACTGGTTATGCGTGTTACTATGCAACACGAATGAAGTACAGTCAACTCTCTCTTATTTGAGTGGCGATGGGACTGTCGAATAAGAGGGGTTTTCAAATTACAGAGGTTGAAAGTGAATGAAAGGTCCATACAAACTAGAAAGAAACAGAACATTTAGTATGCAGCCTTAACTGTTGCTATAGGAAACTGCGAACAGAATCGCCAATTTGAGCATACATCTTTCAATAACCATGGCAACACCATACACAAATAAGAGGGGACAGATTTCAGAGGTTTTCCAAATTAGAGGGACAAAAATGTACTGGAAATCAAGGGACTGTGAAAAATGTTCAAATAAGAGAGGTTTCTCAAATTGGAGAGGTGTCAAATAAGAGAGGGTTCACTGTAATTACTTTGTAGCTATCGTTGAATCCTGATTTTTTTTGGATAGGGTAACTGTACCAGTATTCGGCAGTGTACCTGTTTTCTGCAGGGTAACTAAAAACGTGTAATTACGCAAAAACGCGTTGAAAATTGTATCAACACATATTTTTTACACAGAGATTATGAATAGCTTATTTGTTATTCATATACGAAGTTTCACATCATTTCCATGCATATTTTTCAAAATATCAAACAAAATGTGCAGAGATCAATATGTTTCGACAGATTTGCTTTTAGCCAATAGTTCGGCAGGTTTCATTATTAAGAGAACCAGAACACCACAACAATAAAAATATGTTTTTTATGAAAGATTGTATGGTTGCAGATTTTATACTAGCCCGCTTGGAATTTTAAAATCACTAAAAACAAGTAATTATTCACTTTAAATGCTGCCAAAAATTGGTACACGGTAAATGTTGATTTTTAACACATCAATGCTTTGGGCTACTGCCGAAACTTATAACAAAAACACACTTTTGATTTCGTTGAATATTCATTTAAAACATGATCAGAAAACTGTAATGTGTATGTCGACACATAAAACCACATTTTTTGTATCAAATATCACCAATTTCACTGTAAATTATCCAAAAACTTGAGAGAAAAATAATAATTTGTGAGCCAGTCGGAGCCGTACTCTACAGCCGTCAGGCAGTCTCATTTCTCCAGTGCCTACTTTGTTTGTAACTCAAATCAAAATGACTATAAAAATTGCCAGCAAAATGCTTAAAATGGGCAACATAAAATTAATAATTTAAGTACTTTTGAACACTATTCTCAGGAAAGCGAGAGTGTAAAATTGTGTTAAAAATTTTTGTCTACCTATTGGCATTAATTAAAATATTTACCAACCCGTATTTGCGTTGCCAAAAATAGGAGCACAGCCTGCCGAAAATAGGACTAAACTTCCGAAAATAGGAACAAAAACAGTGTTTTCATTTTCATGAATATCGCTAGAAAATGCATTTAAAACGGCAAATAAAAAATATCACAACATAATTCGATAGTTTATCGTTCAAAATAACGTCACTTTCATGAAAAGTAATAAAAATTGTAAGTGTACAAGCAGTTTTTGTGAAACTGCTGCACTAACCTGCCCAATACTGGTATATTTACCCTAGTTGTAAAACCAAGAAAATCGGATTTTTTGTTTTATTACCCCTTCTGAAGGCAGTTCAGGACTTGGAAAAGTATTGGATGAATATTCAAAGACAAACAATATGTGCTGTTTTTTATTACGAATGTGGGAAGTACTTTATTTCAATGTACCTACTCTATCTAATATTTGAATGCTTTTATTCATGTCTTTAGAAATGTGAACTAGATGTCAGAAGCTTGTAATAGCATCCACCTAAGTTGTGTACGTAAATTTTTAATATTTTTTATACCTGTGAGTAAAAGTGATAAGAATTAGCTACAATTGTCCTATACAAAGCAGAAAATATTATCTTATTCAAAATTAATATGTTTTGTTCATATATTATGGAACATTACAGTATATTTCAAAATGGTTTATACTATTAGAAACAACAAATACAAGAAAAAATACACAAAAATAATGAAATTAAGCAAAAATCCCTTAAAACCTTATTTTATGTAGCGCCACCTGGTGGTGCGGATGCGAACTACATATAAAATGTAATGTACTATCATAATACTTTACTACAAACGATAAAAACTAACAATTTCTGCAAAAATAATTTTATCCTGTAAACTATGTAAATGTTACCTTAGTTTTATATACGTCTCAGAATCATACGTCAACCATTAAGAACCTTGATTCTGCTGTACACTGACAATTGTCGAATCGCAACGAAGAAGAACAATAAAGATGGACGCAGATTGAGTTGAACATTCGAGCAAGAAACAACTTCAGCCTTCCGTTATTATCTTCAGTAATTTTATCACCTTTTACAACTCAGAAGTGGGATATTCAAAATGCCTACCAAAGAGCAAATGCTGAGTGAAATTCAGTCTACCGGAACGCGTGTACCATCGGCAACGACAATAGAGCAAATCCGGATGTTATACGACAAAATTTCTCAAAAATGTGAGCCAAAAGATCGTGAGGATAGAACAATAGCCGGATCGTCCAAGATGGCCGCCTTAGCTTCCAATGAAGCCCCTATTGTTCCCGTTAAGATAGACACCTTGCTGGTGCGACAGAAGAAAACAACATTCCTGAAATTGCCACAACCGATGCTGCTGCTCGTGCAACCATTGACCGAGAAATGATACGTTCGCACAAAGTGAACCCCAACTCTGCTTTGGAGGAGCGCATACGCCAGTTGGAACTAGAAAAAAGCCTACTTTTACTCCAGAAAGAAATGGCTGAGCTGAAGGCACCGTCCGCTGGCGGAACGAGTGCCGACGTAAATGCACTCGCTCCAGCGCGTGACGTTTTCGAGTGTGTTGCAGGCATGGTTGCGCCGTTTTCTGGCGACAAATCAGAAAGTATCACTCCTTGGTTCGAGGAACTCGAAAAGGCAACAGGCATACTTCAACTTCACGACATATCGATGTTAATTGTTACACGCCGGCTTTTAGTTGGAACTGCGGCTATATTCGCGAAGACCGTGCATGCGAGTAGCTATGTTGAACTCAAAGAAAAGCTAACCGCAGCTTTCCGAAAAGGCCCTTCATTGGAATGTGTCTACGCTGAATTGCGAATGGAAAAATGGAAAAGATAGCTAAAAAGGGAGTTGTACCCGAAGAAGAACTTATTACTATCATCATCGACAACATGGGAGATGCAAGCAACACGAGTGGTATGCGTTACGCAGCCAACACACTGGAAGATCTGAAGAAGTTGTTGGGGAAATACGAACAACTGCGTATGCTAAAAGCACCACCGTCAACTCGTGCTTCACCACGACAACCCGTCGGCAGTCTAGAAGCTTCAGAAACTCGATGCTTTAATTGTTCGGCTTTTAGGCATTATCGTGATAAGTGCCCGAAACCGCCTCGTCCACCAGGAGCCTGTTTTCACTGTTATCAGAGGAATCACACTTACAAAGACTGCCCAGAAAGGAACAACACTTCAACAGCAGCAGTTTTTACAACCGATAGAGACTCCGTAGTTACACTGCAAGAAACACAAGAGGTGAGTGTTGCCTTTGAGTTAAAAGATTGTTGGAGCAATGTGACTGACTGTGTGCGTTGTCTTTTTGATTCAGGAAGTCGAACATGCTTCATTGATGAATCACTGGTCCCAAAATCCTGTCTAAATGCTATCAAAACATCAGATTTTCGTGGTTTAGGAAATAATCAACTTAAAACACGTGGCCAGTTGAAGTGTCGAATTAAATTCAATGATCAAACTAAAGAACACACATTTCACATTCTCAGTGCAGAAAGCATGGTTTGGCCATTAATTATCGGACGTGACTTACTTATGAAATTTAATATCCGTCTCACACAAATCAAATTTAAATACAATAAAGATGAATTAATGAATATAAATAAAAACATAAATCTTCCCGTGTTACAACCACACATGTTTTCACTGCTTCAACACATCGGTATTTTAAAACAAACAAATATTACAGAGTCGAGGAAAGTTGCACACCACAGTTTTATTGAACAAGAGTCAAATCGTTATGATAAATATGAAGAATGCCCTTTCGAGAAAAACAAAAACTTGGTTTTTGCAGAACTTTGCGATATTGATATCTCTGAGAGTAAAAAACTTAATATAAACCAGAATCTACAAAAAGATCAAATTGATGCCCTAAAAAAACAATAGCAGACAATTACATTAACATTCCCACTAATCAAATTAATTATCCTGAACATAGCATGAAAATAAGCCTTACTCATGACACCCCAATATACTGCAAACCAAGACGCCTCTCATACGCTGAACGTAACCAAGTTAAGGAAATTGTCAAAGATCTTCTAGAAAAAAAGATAATTCGTCCAAGCAATTCTCCCTACGCTTCAGCACTCGTTTTAGTGCGCAAAAAGAATGGAGAAATAAGAAAATGTGTTGACTATAGACCTATAAATAAAATAACAATAAGAGACAACTACCCAATCCCTCTAATTGACATGTGCCTAGAACATTTAAGTAATAAGAATTTCTTTAGTTTATTGGATTTAAAAAGTGGGCTTCATCAAGTGAATATGCACGAAAATTCTATAAAGTATACTTCTTTTGTCACACCAGATGGGCAGTATGAATACTTAAAAATGCCATTTGGATTAAAAAATGCTCCATCGGAATTCCAAAGATTTATAATCTCCATTCTTAGCGAATTCATAGACTTAGAAAAAGTTGTTGTCTACTTAGACGATATAATTATTGCTTCAAAAGATTTTCAAACACACCTTCAAGTCTTATCGGCAGTTCTTAAAAAAATCGTCAATGTGGTTTAGAACTGCGTCTTGATAAATGCTATATAGCTCATCAAGAAATTGATTATTTAGACTACAGGGTTTTACAAGTCAGAATAGAATGTCAGCAAAACAATTTCAGAAGCTCAAGATTCACTTTAGCTGTCAAACGTTGTTGTTTCACCGCACCGATGCTATTTTCAATAGCGCAATTTGATTTTTAAATCGCTCAAGTTGTTTTTTTAGAGGCCTTTCGCATCGTTTTGCAAATTCAAACACGAATTCCGTATTATTGCAAAAACAAGACGATAACAAATTTCATCCTATAGCCTATTTTTCCAAAACAACTTCTAAAGACGAATCTAAACTTCATAGCTATGAACTAGAAACCTTATCGGTCATTTATGCACTCAAACGCTATCTCAGCTATGTTCATGGTATCCCGATAAAAATTCTCACTGACTGCAATTCCTTCGTAGAGACATTGAAAAATCGAAATGCCTCTGCAAAAATTGCACGTTGGTCTCTTTTCTTAGAAAATTATAACTACACAATGCAACATCGCCCGGGTACCGCCATGAGTCATGTGGATGCTTTAAGCCGATCATTTTCTGTAAATTTAATAGAAGAACTAGACATTGACAGTCAGTTACAAATAACCCAGTCTCGTGATCCAGTCATAGAAAATTTGAAAAATGAACTTGAGTCCAGGCCTGTGAACGGATACGTTTTGCAAGATGGATTAGTCTACCGACAATCACCTTCTAACAAATTGCAACTTTACGTTCCTAGGGAGATGATTGATAACGTGATTCGAAATATTCATGAGAAAATAGGCCACTTAGGAACCGGGAAATGCTGCGATCAGATTAGCAAACACTATTGGTTCCCGTTAATGAAAACAAGAGTAGAAAACTTTATAAAAAATTGTCTGAAATGTATTATATATTCCTCGCCAGCACGCAATATAGCAAAAATCTCCATAGTATTCCCAAAACCGCAACTCCATTCGATACAATACACATCGATCACTTGGGACCTTTACCTACGTCTCAATCAAGGAGAAAATACGTATGAGTTGTAATCGATGCATTTACAAAATTTGTCAAGTTGTACCCAACAACAACAACCAATGCACGAGAAGTTTGCAATGCTTTACTCCAATATATGGCTTATTATAGTCGACCTAATCGAATCATTAGTGATCGGGCCTCATGTTTTACATCTGCCCAATTTATCAATTTTTTAACATCCCGCGGAATTTCTCATGTTCTAACAGCAACTAGCTCACCTCAAGCAAATGGGCAAGTTGAGACAGTCAATAGAGTGATGCGACCAATTCTTAGCAAACTTTCAAGTTCTATCGATCATGAAAATTGGAGCACCCAACTAACTAAAGTAGAATATGCCTTGAATAATACAATTCATGCGTCAACCAAATATTCCCCATCAATCATGCTTTTTGGAGTTGAACAACGGGGTACAGTAATCGATGAGCTCACTGAATTTTTAGAAAACAAAAATATTACACCATGTAGAAACTTCGAAGCAATACGTCATCAAGTTTCTGAGAACATACATAAGTCCCAACAAACGAACGAAAGACTATTTCTTAAGAAAAATAACCCGGCTCCAGTTTATAGCGTAGGAGATTATGTTGTCATAAAAAATACAGACACGTCGACTAATACAAATAAGAAACTAATCGCCAAATTCAGAGACCCATACATTATTCATAAAATACTTCCAAACGATCGTTACGTGGTGCGAGATATTGAAGGTTATCAAGTAACCAAAATACCTTACGATGGGGTCTTAGAATCAGATAAGTTAAGACTATGGGTGCAACCAACTACGACTTAAAATACCGATGAATCCAGGCAACACTCAGCATTGCTCCCTCTGTAGTTGAATCAGATAGAATTGAGGTCAATTCGGGATTTTCAGGATGGCCGAGTTGTAAACTATATAAATGTTACCTTAGTTTTATATACGTCTCAGAATCATACGTCAACCATTAAGAACCTTGATTCTGCTGTCACACTGACAATTGTCGAATCGCAACCAAGGTGCATTTAAATATATCAGGTGGTGGACTCTAGTGCATTTTGACGAATCGTCACTTGACGTAAGGTCCCCAGGATTCAAACTTTGTTTACATTTATTAAATTTGTTCATATAATTTATCTACTCTATTTTTTCGATTAAATATTCTTTAAAAATATATTTTGTAGTTTGCGAGTTCTTATTTAACATAAAAACATAGATTAAAGTGTGTTATTTTGTGTTATTCAGTGGATTTATTCTATAACTCATTTTGTTTTCGACATTTTTGATGATAAAAACTAAGAAATCATTATTTTTTTCAATTTTCACATGAATTCCTCATTATCTACGAGCCGCATGGACAAATTACGTGAGATTAGAACTCTTACTCACATGATTTAAAAATTTGTGCATAAACAAATCATGAAATCTTTTGTTGATATATATCATTTTTTCTATAAAATCAATAGACACGCAAAAATGCACATAATAATAATGAAATCTGTTATATTTGCTAAGATTTGTATACGGAAACCAATGGTTAACGGTTTTAAAATGACGTAAAATCCCTCAACTATGGCGATCCCCCAAAGGCCCTTATCCGCCACCTTCACCTTTTACAATCCCGAAATTTGTTCTAAACTGCCCATTGTGCATTGAGCTCGCGATGCTCTCCAGCGCCTCATGCCGAACTGGAGGGATCGCTGATTAACACTTTATTATATTCCCAAGCCATCGTATCCTGCCATGTTTGTCCTTTGACAGCATTTTTAGGCCAGCTTTGCGTATGACATTGCTTTGCCATCATCAGTATTCTCGGTTCGCCGTAGAGCTCACAAAGTCTTGGATCATCTACACTCCTTGCTCGACCACACCGCACAGTGGGCAACGGCCATACAAACGCCGGGATGAAAATCAATCTTTCATACTATTGCAATTTTTCTCAAACAAATACACTTGTTATAACAACTAAACATTGTTAGACAACTTTTTAACAACATAAGTCTTTATTTTTGTATAAATAAATATTTATTTCATGATTATTCATACTTAAAAATACAGTGGAGCGCCGTTTATCCGGGTACCTTTTATCCGGCTTTCCGTTTATCCGTGCTGTTGAGAAATGACAGTTCAATACAAAAGTGACATTGGGTTATGAGGAGGATATTTGAAAAAGCGGTTATAAGAGCAGATTGTCATAACAGAAAACACTATAATTAATGGCAAATTTTAAAAATTTTCTTTCAAAAAACATTAAGTTAATAAAAACTGGGTTATTTTTATCAAAAACTAGAAAAAATTCCAAAAAATAACCAGGAATTGGTAATAAAATATATTATTTGACTCATTATCCGTGTTATTCGCTTATCCGGGCAAACTCAAGTCCCGAGAAGCCCGGATAAACGGCGTTCCACTGTATGTTGTCTACTCATATGAGTGTATATGTATCAGTTAATATAAGGTTATCTATATATCTACATATACATTATTATGACGTAGGTATATCATTACGTTATGCACGTTAACCGTAACGAATAATATTTCAGATGAAACGGATTCAACAGATGAAACGTCAGAAGCTAATATGGTTGAACACGACGTTAGAAGTTTACGCGACCTTGAATCCGTAGAGAGGCCATTTTTCGTTAATAGACGCTCTATTAATAAAGTAATTTAACTTCAAATTGTAATTATATATTGCATAACAAATCATAAACAATAATGTATTTAAAAAAATACACAAAAATGATATCTTTACTAAGTTTTGCGATTCAAATCTATACTGCGGAGCTCTTTTGCAAGTGTATGAATGACTATGTCATGAATACAAAACGATGCTTAAATGTGTTGATAACACTCTGGAATGAGAATTTTGATCTGGAATTTTAATCGTAAGACTGCGGCACATTTTCCAAAGATTAAAATTTCAGTGCTTGCGATTTGACAAATCCAGAAATAATGCCACAGTAATGTGTTGAAGTTCATTGGAATAAAAACAGAAAACGAAATCGTCGCCTTGCCGCCGCAAACAACGCTTCTTATAGAAAACTTATAGTAGAGTTTGACTGACAATTCTTCTGCATCTGCAATCACATCAGCTGTTTTGCGGAGATTACGATGTTGGGTCTCAGCGGTATTCGTGGCAATGCAATTTTTTTGTGATTACTGTTTTCTGGGAGAATGATGTGAAAACTCGTATCTATTTATGAACGTTATATTTTATTTGGCATTAATATGTTTTTAAACTACCATATTGAATATAACATCTGAAAGCGAATGTTTCATTTGACGGACTGCTATTATTTCACCAACATATACTGGGTTTACTGGATGTAAAGGTATTCCCATAATTTTGGGACACTCACTTGATTTTTTTAACGGTAAATGAACTTTATGTGATTTCAAGTAGACCTTACGGTATTCTATTTGGACATTCATATTTGAAATCCTTATTGAATTCCAAATGAGCCTGTCTAAAAGGGGTACTGTAGTGACTACTTTCTGTCACATAAAATGCATTTTCCGGAAGAAAGAGTCAAGAAATGTTGCAAAACTATGGAAAACCCTGAAACTATATAACTTATTTGATAATACAAGTCATACGCGTTTTTAACGATCCCACGATGGTCTCGATTCATGTTTTTTTTTTCAAATTTAGCACCGAATATTGTTAACATATTCAAGCGTCGTGTGGCAGCCATCGCATTGACTCACGTCGATTCGCAAAAGTGCTCCGCGGTCTTAGGCAAACAGTGTTGCATTCTGAAATGTATCTTACTGGGTATAGCAATTCATTCCAACACCGCGGTGTTTTTTTACGATTCACCATAATGAATGCGGCACGTTTCTGCAAAGCGCGGATGAAACCCGAGACAGTTGATTTACAATGCACAACATCGGTAGACTTTCTCGGGCACAACACGTTCGATCGAGTAGATCGTCCGAGCTTTCAATAATCATACTGCTTTGATAATATTAACAACGACAATTCAACAAGTACCTCAGGGTCTTTAAATTAATAGTAATAGTTCTGCATAGTTTAAAAGCTTTCATAATTCTTCAACATTGTCGTTCAGTAGTATTTAGTAGTGCTAGTATTTTGAAATTCTTTATTCCCTTCTTCTCCTTCATTGATATCACTCTAAAACATCATTTGCATACTAAATATGTGCCAACTAGACCAACTAGTGTTATAAAAACTCTGGAAAAAACTGTTTTACTTCATCTGGATATTGTTTTTTTGATGTTGTTTGCAATCGTTTATCTCAGGAAATGGAACTGATGTAGAGATCTGAAGAATAAAGGGCTTGCATAAAAATATCTTTTAGATTATTGATTCTCGAATTTTTTGTCGCGTGAATTTCACAATCTTGTCTATACAGTTTATGTCGACCCTCAGCAGCTTCTTCTCCTAGAGCGCCTATTGGTGCTGGGGCTCGTAATATAACTTCTCCAATATGTGCAAGTACGCGGTGCACTGTTGAAGGCATTTTAAACCAACTGTAATTGTTTAAATAAATTGAATATGTGTCTTTGCAGTATTAACTGCAGGCGTGTGGATTTATTGGCTGCGAACAATTGATGGCAATCAAATATTTTTTAATCTAATGATAAGTTGTTCATCAATTTCTAATGTACGACTTATTCACGTCAGAAAATGCACGACGGCATACATTTCAAGTTGTGCTGTTAGCACCCATAGGCCTTGGTTCATCCACTCGCAAACCAAACTCTTCATACATCTTCTGTTGGATGCTTTTCTTGTGCTGAGTAAATATATCTTTGAAATTTTTTGTTACTTTCCATTGCTTAAATTCAAGTCTGTACGAAATGTGTAACAGGCATTCAAAAAAGCGCATCCAACAATGCAAAGGTGATATTCCGTAATGGAGCGATTCTTCCCTAGCTAAAAATCCGTTTTCTAAGTTATCCTTACTATTCATCTCGTTAAGAGCAGCTCCACAAATACAACAACATTGCATAGAACTTGTATTTGTTACATAGGCCAATACTTTTCCATCTATCATGCTCATATAAAAAGAATATGTAATAATTACATATTTTGTTTCACTCAAATCAATTTTGAATGGAATCAAATTCGAAATTTCGTTTTTTATGAAGTTAATACTTTCTAATACTTTTTCTTTAGATTCCTTTACATACTCTATCGCTAACGGCCTGCAAAATCTAGTGCTCTGTGGCAGCAAATTTAACCAAAAAATATTTCCATCATTTTCACTTTGTGATAGTCTTATTGGACTGAAAGCAGTTACTAGTAGTTCACTGTCCGTTACCATGCTTTCGTTCACCCCGTCAAATTTCTGCTGATAATTACTGTGACCAGTTGACCCGTCGATTCCCCAAGAACATAATAAATTTATGTTTTTGAAGCTTACGTTTTCACTATCAAAAATTTGAATAATTTTATCTTTTTTCATGTTGATAATTCTAGATGCCGTATGGTTCAAAACTGCTTGCAGTCCTACGCTGGCTTTGGTTTCACTAACATTAATAAAGTTTTTACAAGGTGAACAAGTTTTCTTAAAATTGCTTAAAGCCGTGTAAGAAGGGAAAATATTTTTTTTGTTTTTTTGTACATATTTATTTATTGTGCCTTTGACCATCTATTATCTATGAACAACGCTAAACTTTCTTCTAGAGATACACTTTTGCCACAATTCTTAATCCTCTCAAAAACATTTTCTGGATGACTGAGTAACTTATCAATAACGGCCATCAAATTGCAATTCTTTTCCCCATATGCTAAAAGACGGACACGATACAGCTCTTGTTCTATATCTACACTGCTTTTTTGCTCATTAGCAACAAAACGACGCTTATTTCGTATGGAAAGTTCAGCGAATGGTTTTTTTGGTCTACCTCGAGAACTATCACTTAGATTTACATTGGATACCTTAAGTTCTAAAGCGAGCCACGGCCTATTCTTATTCTCAAAACATAACATATTTATAGAGCTTTTGGCAAAAAGAGTACGAAACCGATAGTAAAGATATTTTAAATTGCCCACTAGTCGTTGTTTTTCATTTTCATTAATGTTAATCTCACTTGATATATACTGTAGCACTTTATTGACGTTATAATCAGTAGGTTTGTTGTATTCGAATTGTTTTACGATATCGTTGTATATGAAGGAAGTCATCTTCTTAATAAAAAGTTTATATTATGCACCAACAAACTACTAGATAAGCTTGCACATCCCGTCAAACATTGCGAGGATTGCGAATGCCCAAGCGATTCAAAACGCTCGAAAGTAGTAAGAAAAGTAGAATATGAAGTCCACGCAAACAATGAGACCCCAAATTTTGAGTGCTTCAGGCCGAGGGGTATGAGGAAGCTTGAGGAAGCAAGGAGAAACGCGCTGCGATGAGAGTTCGCATTCTGTTTTACACGCGCGCTTCACTAACACCAATACAAATACCGTGCTTTGACGAGCCGTCTGTGAATGTGTGTGTGTGTCTGCTTTCAGCGAGCTCAACTTGGAGCTGCTCGTCACATCGTGTTGTCTCGCTTACACTACAGCATCGAACCATCGCTCCGTATGTCCCCCCTCCTACGCGTACAAAACCACCAGTACAGCGCGACGCTTTGTCGGAGATAGTTGTGCGCGTTTCGTTCTAAGTCCCGCGCGCAGTGTTT
The DNA here is from genome assembly GCF_943734685.1 of Anopheles coluzzii. NCBI lineage: Eukaryota > Metazoa > Arthropoda > Insecta > Diptera > Culicidae > Anopheles > Anopheles coluzzii. The sequence continues at coordinate 59,033,579 of NC_064671.1, read as the reverse complement.
GTGCGTTGATGCGCATTTCGTTATAAGTCTCGTGCGCCGGTGTGTTTTGATAAAGTGTGAAGTGAACAGTGTGTACAGACGCACATGCAGTGCGTGCATTGACAGGTAAGAATTTGCTGAACAGAGGCAACGCAGATTGTCGACAAGTTTCCCGCAGCCTGGCTCGACCCGGTACTTTACAGTATGACGCCATTCGTGAATATGAACGATTCTAAATATGTTGTGAAAGTGTAATTTATGTTTCAATAAAGTATTTAATGTAACCAAAAATGACCGTGTTTGTGTTTGTTGTTAGAATAAGTGCGTATTTGCGATCGTGTCTATGCATGAAAGAAAATGAGAAACGAAAAAAGAAACAAAAATCTTTGGATGTGTTGGTAGCATGATTGGAAAGAACACAACGCATTGAGAACTGCAGAGCGCACCGTGCGTTCCGGGTGGGGTGAGGGGGAGGGCTCGCGCTAGGGTGTAACTCATTCCTCTAAGAGTAACTGCTAACGGGGGACGGTACTCAAATCACTCAAAAAATACACTCATTTTGCCGGACGGGTAACTGCTAACGGAGGGCGAGACTCAAATCACTCAAAAAATACACTCATTTTGCCAGACGGGTTGAGGATTGAGGGATGGGAAAACTATGTGGAGAGAATAAGTCAGGACGCATCCAGTAAGAGAGCACGGAAGCGGGATAAAGGTAGATTAAAGTCAAAGAGTTTATAGTTGTCTGTCACGAAGGCAGTCGGAAGGAGCAAACAACGGAATATTGGACAGCAAGGAAGGAGCATCAATATTATCGGTAAGTTAACCGGCAATAAACATAGCCTGAGCATGTGAATGACGAGCCTTGATGTCAGTCAAACCCAACAACCGGCAGCGTAGGAGGCATGCTGCTATTGTAACCATGCAGGAATCTACGGATTGCGATACGAGAGAATTTACGTTGTATGCTCTTAAGCCTTTGCATGGCTGTAGTACCGGACGGAGTCCAAACTATGCATGCATAGTCAAGGATGAGACGTACCCAGCAGCGGTACAGAGCCTTAAGGCAGGTTGGGTCGCGAATTTTAGAAGCCGTACGGGAGATCAAGCCTATAGACCAGGGGTCTCCAAACTTTTTTGTTCGCGGGCCGCATTGCTTCACATATAATAGTGTTGAGGGCCATTTTTCAGTTGCCTGTATCTAATGCAAACGTTTAAATTTCGTCTTTATAAGAAAATACTAACATAATATACTAACTTCTATAGCTTTCTATTATTTAAGCTTGAACTACGTCTTTGAAAAGCAAAACTTACATTTTCTTTAAAATAGTCACAATAATTCACTATTTATTTTATCCTTCATAAAGATGCCAGGGGCCGCAACAATAGGCTCTCGAGGGCCGCATGCGGCCCGCGGGCCGTAGTTTGGAGACCCCTGCTATAGACTTATTAGCTTTATTGACGACAAAGTTTATGTGCTCCTTGAACGAGAGCTCGCAGTCCAAACAGACTCCCAGATCCTTCGCAGAGGACACTCTATTTAAAGTTGCCCGTCGAAATTATAGGAAAATAGTGTTTTATCTTCGACCGGTCTGGTGGTACAGTCGTCGACTCGTAAGACGTAACAACATGCCCGTCATGAGTTCAAGTCCCGAATAGACCGTGCCCCCATACGTAGAACTTGACTACCCTGCTATGGTAACAATAAGTCACTGAAAGCCAAGCTCACTGCACTAGTGGGTACAGACACACAGAGGTTGTTGATACGGATGCCCCCGAGAAACGCAGGACATGTGAGGAACTGATAAAGTCAACTCAAGCGCTGGGTGGTAGATATCAGCGTCGAGCATTGGAGTGATCGATACTTGGACTTCAGAGCAGATAGATTTGGCCACATGATTAACGAACACAATATCAAGTTGACGGTCTATTGCGTTTTTGACTCCCGAGATTTGAATCAATCCATTTAGAGCCTTGTCGTCAGTGAGGAAGCCATTATTACCTGACAACATGCTGGAGATAAGACCGTGTTAACTCGGAGGAGAATTTCGGAAAAAAATCTTGCGCGTTTCTTTCTGTTTTCTAAGCTACCAATAATTACCAATCTTGTAACGACGATTTGCCAGAGAAGAAGAGGATGAAAAAGCCTTTTCGCCATCTATTTATTAAATCTAAACCGCTAGTGATGTCAGCGTAAACAAGTTCAAAAAATGGTCTGATTTTTTCCACTCCGCTCCGAACTGCTCGACTCCAGCAGTTGCTCCAACAGACCGTTATCACCATCTGGAGACTGGCTCCAGCTGATGGATGGCGTGTAAAAATCACCCATGTAAAAATAAGAACGTGGGAGAGTTTCATCCTAACGAGTATCTGACTTACACTGTCCTGTACAGTATTCATGAATGATTCACAGTTGCTTCGGCCAGGTGGTATACATATAACTCCGATGAAGATCGTTGCATGGTAGAGGTTAATGAAAGACCAGGTTAGCTGTAAAGATGAAAAAGTTGTTGAGTTGTTGAAATTGTTGAAAGTAGGCAATTTCCTACCCCTCAAATATAACGCAAAGCGAATGTTCACTTGGGCAGGGAAACATTTCACCAACACTGTAAATACATGTAAGCAATTCATTCCGCCTATGTGTTTCGTACAATAAACACACACTTAAATACGACTGCGCAAGTGTCCTGCTATTTCTCCCTTCCAACAGGTTATGGGCCCAGGGAAAGTTCCAAGAAAGGTTTCTCGGAAAGTTTAAGTCGTGTGTGTAGAAGTGAATCTTCTGTTTTCTGGCGTGAATCGATAAAGGTCCAGTATGGCAGATGCCGGAAAGTTTTCGTTTGCCAGGTTGAATAACCAAAACTATCAGGGCTGGAAGTTTCGTATGGAAATGCTTATGATTCGCGAAGAGCTCTGGTACGTGATCGACGAACCAAAGGTTGAACCAGTGACGCCACAATCAAGGATGATAAAAGGGCTCGAGCAACTATTGGACTATGTGTTGAGGAAAACCAATTGAGCATAGTGAAAAAGGCAGATTCGGCAAAGGAATCCTGGGAAAAGCTGCGTGAGTACCATGAAAAGACAACCGTTACCTCAAGGGTGTCCCTATTGAAAAAGTTGTGTAACCTGAACCTGGGCGAAAACGGTGATATGGACCGCCATCTTATGCAGGTTGATGAACTCTTCGATCGACTCACAATTGCGGGACAAGCAATGGAAGAATCGCTTAAAATCGCCATGATTCTGCGTAGCTTGCCGGAATCATACGGTGGCTTGGTTACGGCGTTAGAGAGTCGCCCAGATAGTGATTTAACCATGCATTTGGTAAAGTCGAAGCTACTAGACGAGTACGAGCGAAGAAAATAGCGATCATGTGGTACGGTGAGTGAAGAAAAGGCCATGAAAAGTTCCACTAGACAACCGCCCTCAAACAAAAGAGTTTGCTTCAGCTGTGGTAAGCCGGGCCATCTTAAAAGAAACTGTCGTTCCCGTTCCGATGCACAACAAAGCGACAGAGTGAGAAGGCCGAGGGAATCGAAACAGAATGGCTACCAAGCCGAGTGTAGCAGTATGTGTTTTATGGTGGGAGAAGCACACCGTGATGTGTGGCTCATCGACAGCGGTGCTAGTTGCCACATGACGAACAACATGCGTTTCTTCAAAGAGCTGTACAACACAAAAGGACCGAGCGTAATTTTGGCGGATGGTAATGTTGCGGAAGCAAGCGGTTACGGTCATGGATTACTGCGCTGTGCAAATGGAAATGGCGGCGTGGTGGAAATAACACTGCAAAATGTGTTATACGTTCCGTCGTTAAAAACGGGACTCATTTCAGTGGACAAAATTACCGCCAACGGATTTTCAGCGGTGTTTAAAGCAGATAGTTGCGAGGTTCGCAATGCGGATGGAAAATTGATGACTGTGGGGACGCGTTCCGGTTGTTTATACCAGCTACAATTAGCTGAAGCATCGAGAATGGCTAAGGAAAAGGAACATAACAGTAATTGCTTGCATTCGTGGCATCGGCGACTTGGACATCGAGACCCAAATATGATCCTAAGGATGGTAAACGAGGATTTGGGCACAGGAATGAAGTTCGTCGACTGCGGTATTCACCAATCCTGCGAAACGTGTATGGAGGGTAAGTCAGTACGTAACCCTTTTCCTACAGCAACTGAGAAGAGATCGACGAAGATTTTGGACCTGGTTCACACTGATTTATGCGGTCCAATGCGTACGGCTACACCCGGGGGAAAGAGATACCTGAAGACGATGATAGACGACTTCAGCCGGTATACCATCGTGTATTTGTTAGAGAGGAAATCCGAAGCAGCTGAAAAGATAAAGGAGTATGTTCGTTACGTGGAGAATCTCTTTGCACGCAAGCCTCGAACAATAAGATCTGATGGTGGTGGTGAGTACGTTAATGAAAACCTACGTATTTTCTTTGTAGAAGAAGGCATTAAGGCACAATACACGACAGCCTACTCACCACAACAAAATGGCGTAGCAGAGAGGAAAAATCGATCTATAGAGGAGATGACAACAACGATGCTCCTGGATGCCGGATTGGATAAGCGATACTGGGGCGAGGAAGCTCTAACGGCTGTATACCTGCAAAATAGATTACCATCACGATCTGTAAGTACTACTCCCTATGAGCTGTGGTTTGGTCGGAAGCCGGAAATAGGCCACCTTAAAGTGTATGGTTGTCCAGCATACGTACACATTCCTAACGTCAATAGAGGAAAGTTTGACAGTAAGGCTCGAAAACTAATTTTCATAGGGTACTCGCCAGATCATAAAGGTTACCGTTTCGTTAACACTGAGACCAACAAGATCACGATTAGCCGGGACGTAACATTTTTGGAAGATGGTATGATGTCTACCCATTGTAATAGTCCCGTAAAGAAGCAGAGTAAAATAACAGAACCGTCGCAAGAACAGAAATGGAATGATGATTCCAATGAAAACGATATAGAATATTTCTTATCGAGTCCATCAAAGCGTAACACTACGGAAGATAGTCCACTCGTATTTGCTGATGACGAAAGCGAAAATGTCGAGTTTTTCGATGTCGATAATAACGAGGACCCGCTCGCATTTTCACATGAAGACAGAGATGATCAGATGCAGGAAGATACAGATACAGTTAAACGGGCTGTTAGAGTGAATCGTGGTAAACCTCCTAGTAGATTAGGCGACTACGTAGTGGGGGTTGTGACCGAAAGGACAGGAGAGCCTTCTAGCAACAAGGAAGCGATTTCGAGCGTAGATCGAACGTCTTGGAAGCAAGCGATGGAGAGTGAGATGCAGTCTCACATGTAAAACCAGAGTTTGGAATTGGTTCAACTTCCCAAGGGAAAACGTGCATTTGGTAGCAAGTGGGTCTTTAAACAAAAGCGGAACGAGTCAGACGAGATCGTTAGATATAAAGCACGGATCGTAGCTCAAGGCTATAATCAACGATACGGTGAAGACTACGACGAGGTTTATGCTCCGGTCACAAAATACAGTACTCTTCGAACACTGTTGGCCCTGGCGGGAAAGAAGAATTTGTTTCTTCAACATTTCGACGTACGTACTGTCTATCTCTACGGTGATATCGATGAGGAGATCTACATGCGTCAGCCGCAAGGGTACGAGGTTCGAGGAAAGGAGGAGTTGGTGTGTCGCCTGCGCAAGAGCATTTACGGACTGAAACAATCGGCTCGGTGTTGGAATGAGAAGCTGTCGAAAATTCCTGGAAAGCTGGGGTTCATAGCGAGTTCGGCCAATCCATGCTTGTATACGGCGAACAGGAGTGGTGAGATGGTGTATCTCATCGTCTACGTCGATGACATTCTCGTGGGTTGTAAGAGCGAGAAAATCATAGCTGGCGTTTATGAACATTTACGAAGGCATTTCGAGATAGCTAATCTTGGTCATGTAAAATTCTTTTTAGGATTGGAAATTCGAAAAGAAGATGGTGTATACAGCATCGGGCTAAACAACTACATTAACAAGCTAGTTAACACCGTGGGGCTTGTTGAGGCGAAGACATCAAAGACACCAATGGACCAGGGTTTCCTGAAGGACACAGCTGACACCAAGCTGTTGGAAGACAACACCAAGTATCGATCCGTTGTTGGAGCAATACTCTACATAGCTGTTTGTGCGCGACTCTTCATCACGGAAATCAACAACCGGTTACGTGGTGTACTTCTCAGGAGGAGCAGTGTCCTGGGCTAGCCGTAAGCAGAGCAACGTTACGTTATCTACGATGGAGGCTGAGTACGTCGCGTTGACCGAGACCTGCCAGGAGGTACTGCCCTACTGATAGCATGAATGCGGATATACTAACTAAGCCATTAGGAACGGTAAAGCACAATATGTTCGCGATTCGTTTGGGATTGATGAGAGGTAATTTGAGGGCTATTAATTGAGGAGGAGTGTTGAAAGTAGGCAATTTCCTACCCCTCAAATATAACGCAAAGCGAATTGTCACTTGGGCAGGGAAACATTTCACCAACACTGTTGAACCGTAAATTAGAACCACACTATCTAAACCACAAATAATTAGCACTTAAATTCACCGCACTCAAAACGAATCAAGGAAACCACTTATACAGCTAGAACAATTACACACTTTATTTCCTAACGCAGCTAGCCTTGTACCCTATCCAATCTACCGCACACGTTTTGTCCTACAGCTAATCTACGAATAATCGAAAGCATCTGTGCTTTGGATCTCTCGCACCTCGCACCCCGCACTCACTCTCTCATCTGTTCGCCTCTTCGTCGTTGCTCTTAATCCGCACTCACTCTCGCATCTTTTCGCCTCTTCGTCGTTGCTCTTATCCGCACGGCTACTCACTCTTCCTTATCTCCTCAATTTGCTATGGTAGCCGGCCGAGATCTCCGCAGTCGATCTCGTGGCATCTACTGTGGTACAGTCGAGGTCGCTACATGTCTTTTCCCTTTTTTTTTTTTTTTTTTCCAAATAACAAGTCGTTCGTTGCCCCCATCGGTTCACCTCTGCCTTATTGACGATATCGCTATCAACGCATGAGCTAATAACGCTTCCACGCAACTTCTGCGACATTACGTTACTTTGACGATACGATGGCCAATTCATGTCTTTCCGTGTACATGATTCAAGGTAACGCCTAACCTTCTTAACACATCTAAACAGGCCAACCCTTCGTCTAGCTGAATCGTGCACCAACATGTTAACAGCGCCCCTTTGCAATGCTCCTGTCTCTTCCCCATTCCTGACATTTCATTGTGGTGTAAATGTACGTATCTGTATGCGCCGTAATCTCATCGCGTTACGCATTCACATAAATTTCGCCAAGTTTTCGAGCCGCAGATAGAGATTTTTGCCTTCCAAGATTCACCGAATCACCGAATCACCGATTTCCGAGTTGTACCGGTCATGCCGCTTCTTTCTTTGCGCAGTCGCTCTACCGGCCTCATCCGCCATTGCGCAGCCTCTCTACCGGCCTCATCCGTCATTGTCACCTCGAGCCTAATTCTTTTTAGCAGCCGCTCACCAGTATGTCATGTGTTTCCGCGCTTTCAGTCCGTGCCGTGTTGTGCTTCTGCGATAGCGTGTGAAGTAAGATTGAAAAGGTTTATTAGAGTAGTGTGTAATTGTGTAATCGTTCTTTTTTTTTTTTTTTTTTTTTTTTTTTTTTTTTTTTTTTTTTTTTTTTTTGAAAACGTTATAATATATATGTAACCTACCCTAGAACTAATCCCTACGTTGCCCTACCTACCCTACCTAATTTCAAAATGGGTTGTAGCAGCCGAAGATTAATCTATACCTATCCTATCCTATCATAACATATACATTCCGAAGCATCAGTCACGCTCCGCTCTTACCGCTGCTCTTTCGTTTCACTCTTACTATTCGTTAAACTTCTTCAGTCGGTTGTTATGTACCTTCTCCAACCTTTTGCCATTTTTTAGTACGCATGTCTGGTCACTGGGAATGTCGACCACTTCGTACGGGCCCCTCCATAAGCTTTGTAGTTTTTGACCTACTCCTGTGGGGTTGTTTCTTACCAGGACTAATTCTCCCCACATTGGTTGCCACTGCCTAGCATCTTTATCATATCTCAGTTTCCGTTTTTCCTTCGAGTCTACCAGATTTTCCTTCGCTACCAAGTGCATTTCGCTGAATTTGTTTTTTAAATCTTCGCAAAAATCTTCGTAAAGTATTTTCCCGCTATTCGGGTTAAACACTGACGTAGGTAGCCTAGCTTTCCGTCCGAAGACTAATTCATAAGGAGAAAATCCTGTTGATGAATTCGTACTGGTATTATATTCGAATGAAAAGTATGGCAACAACTGATCCCAGGTTTCCTGATTTCCTTGCACAAATGACCTCAGATAAATCTTAAGTTCTCTGTTTGCGCGCTCCACCAAATTGGCCTGAGGGTGATAAGCCGATGTATTTATCTTTTTTATCTTTAATATTCTGCACGTGTCCTTCATAACCTTACTCATAAAATTGGTACCCTGATCTGTAACGAGTTGAACCGGTGACCCTACTACACACACAACACCTTCTACAAAGGTTCTGGCCACCGTTTCCGATTCCTGGTTCTTCATAGGCAGTGCCAATAAATAGCGCGAAAGATCGTCTTGGATTACTAAAGCATATTTGTGACCTTGACTAGATTCGGGGAGTACTACTATATCCATAAACATTTTCTCGAATGGCCTCGATGAGGTAGTGGATATTTGCATGGGTATCTTGTTATAGCGGCCTATTTTGTTAATTTGGCAAGACCGGCAATTTCTGACATAGCGCTCAATATCACTATTCATATTCTTCCAATAAAACAATTCTTTAATACGTTTTTTCATCCGTCGTACCCCCACGTGACCTCCTAGGGGAGCATCGTGAAATTCGTTTAATACTGTATTGATCTCCTCGTTTTTCTTTCTATTCTATTCTCTCTGAATCCGACGAATAATTTTTAAATTTCGTTATATCTATGCTTTGAACTTGGTTTTTTCGTTTCTTGCGCAATTCTTCCTGTTCTGGAGATGTATACTCTATTCCCATATTGCATAAGTCCTTCCAATGATTTTCGACGTCCTCTTTACTCCTGTTTAAATCCACCGTCGCCATCTCCTCACTATTAGGAAAGTCTCCGACTTGTTCTAATAACGGAGTCTTTCGTTCTTTCCCAATGGCATTAGTTTGCTCTTTTACTTTCTGTTGTCGAGTAACGACTGCCAGTGTACCTACTTTTTTATCCTCTTCTTTGACCTCGCTCGTTTTCACTTCGGGAAGACGAGAAAGAAAATCTGCTACAACATTTTCTTTTCCCTTTTTAAATCTTATCTCGCAATTCATCCCTTGTAATCTTAGTCGTAACCTCGTCAAAACGGCAGAGTTTTCTTTAAGTCGCCAAATGGAAACCAAAGGCCTATGATCTGAATATATGATGAACCTCTGTCCATATATGTAATGTTTAAAATATTCTGTCGCCCAAACAATTGCTAATAACTCCTTTTCGATAGGATGGTAACGCCGCTCAGGCATGGACAAGGATCTACTAGCGTAGGCGATTGGCTTTCCTATGGTGCTTTCGTTTGATAAAACGGCACCAAGTGCGTAGTCACTGGCGTCCGTTGTTATAACGAAAACATCTTCGAAATTCGGGCGAACCAGTAGAGGCTCAGAAATAAGAGTTTGTTTTAGCGTTTCAAATGCTTCATCACAATTGCTATCCCAAATAAATGGTACTTCCTTTTTTAAAAGGTCATGTAACGGTTTTCGAATATCTGATACGTTACGTATAAATTTACCATAAAAATTAATAGTGCCCAGGAACGAACGCAGTTGTTTTATCGTCTTAGGTTTTGGCATATTCACAATGGCTTCAATGTTAGCTGAAGTAGGTTTGATCCCTTTCTCATTGATCGTATGTCCAAGGTAGGTTATTTCGCTTTGTAATAATTTGCATTTTTTTGGTTCGATCTTTAAATTGTGTTGTTTCAAGGCATTGAATATTTTAAGCAGGTTTGCATTATGCTCTTCTTCCGTCTCCCCAAAAATAATAATATCGTCTAAGTAAACTAAGGCCTTTACTGGTTGAACGGTATAGAGCACAGCGTTCATCAACTTTTGGAAAGTAGACGGACTATTTTTCAGGCCCATAGGCATCCTTGTGAACTCATAATGCCCTCGTAAGGTAGAAAAAGCAGTCTTCTGTGCATCGTTAGGTTCTATGGGAATTTGAAAGAATCCCGATTTTAAATCAATAGTGGAAAATATTTTACTATTGCTAATACTACTCAATATATCCTCGATTCTAGGTATTGGGTACACGAACGGTTTTGTAATAACATTAAGTGCTCGGAAATCAACTACAATACGATACATTTTTTTGCCATTTTCCTCCTGTTTCTTCGGAACGCACAATACCGGGGCATTCCACGGGCTTTTGCTCGGTTTAATGATGCCTTGCTTAAGCATTTCTTCAATATTTTCCTCTATGATATTATTTAAGGATCCTGGGAATCTATATTGCCTCTTATATATTGGAATGTTTGAACTTGTTTCGATCTCGTGAGTCGCTGCTTCCGTAAAACTTAATGTATCCCCTGGTAAGAAGAAAATCTCATTAAACGATTCTAGAATGCTTTCCATTGTGTTTTTGCTTGTAGTATTTAGGTGCTCTAAATTAATTGCTGTCATTATTTCCCTTAGCCGCTCACTTCCAGTTATCATTTTGCTATTACGCAACTGTAGTAAATCGAAATCAACGTTTTTATCCTCAATACTTACTAGCAGCTCTTGACTTTCCTGTCTTACATTCATATTTTTTAATTCAAATGAAATGTCTTCGCTGTTGGTTTCGCCAACGCCCGGGTGTAAATTATCAACAAAATTTGTACAACTGTCTTGGCCAGAGCTGATGGCTTGTGGGTAGTTCTTTTTTAGGAAAATGGTTTTAAAGTTTTCTCCTACCGCTCCCAGATGCGTTCTTAAAAATTCAGCGCCAATTATTCCCGGAAAGTCTAGGGTTTCCAAAACATAAAACTTTACAATGTAGCATGAGTTCCCCACATGTAAATCAAGAGAAATGGAACCTATAGCTTTTGATAAAGTTCCATTGAACGCTGAAAATGTTTTTTGGTCCGCATAATCAATATTTTGTTCCCCATACTGCCTGGCTGATTCCCAACTTAAAGCGTTAGCGCATGCTCCAGAATCTATCATGTATTCTATATTTTGACACAATTTGTAAACTGAAGGTATTTCCACAGTAAATTTTCCTCCATCAGTGACCTTTAACTCAAGTGATTCGTATCTAGAGGCAACAGTATCACCATTAACGTTATCTAGATTATTTTGCTCGACTAAAGTTTGAAAGTTATAAAAATTGTTGTTATTTAATGAAGAGCTAGTGTTTCCATCGCTATCATCTAGTTCTTCAGCTATTCGTTTTTTGAAAAATTATTTGGTTGTCGCGGTTGTCTAGAAAAATTATTTTGATTGTACGATTGCGTTAAATTCCCTTGGCCATTATTGGAGCTATTAAAATTAGTTGTGCTGTTCTGCTGTGGTGAGCCACAACCATTGATGCTGGCATTTGACATATTAAACTGATTATTTCCTCTCAGTGCATATGTCCTTGAGGAATGCGGGCCATCGATTCTTGAGGCAGTTCTTTCCCAACTATTTCCTTGGTTTCCTGAATAGGTGTTATAACGTGTGTTTCCATCATTCATACTAGAAACTTCAGTTTTCCTTAATCTTTCCTCTATCATGTGAATGTGCTCCAGCTGAATAACTTCTTCTTCAAGGTATTCTAAAAGGTGATCAAAATCTAAATGTTTGTTGGTTCGTGCTAAGGTTTGCAATTCCGGATTCTTCAATCCTGCTAAAAAATGAATTTTTAAATTTTTAATTGCATAGGAATCTTCCGAATTTTTTGTGTCATTACTCATAATATGTTCCTTTAACATCAAAACCCTTTCTTTATAGGAACTATATGGCTCATGAAACCCCTGTCGTAGAGTTTCTACTTCATGGAAAATGGCTTCCAAATGAAAACGCTCTCCAAAAACATTCACGAGGTTATTCCTAATCTCATCCCATGTATCAGCCACTATTCTTTTAAAATATCCTGCAGCGTTACCCCTCAATTTTAACATTACTATGCGAATTAATTCCTCTTCCGAATGTCCATCAGGAATCTGTTTAGCAAAATAATCGATCTGATAGAGGAATCCATCTAATTCCTTCGGCGCACCATTATAATCAGGGATAAACTTCATGGCGTTTTCAATGGGGAACTCGTAAGCCATATTGGCGTTGGTGCCGTTTAATAACCTGTCCAGCTCAAAACTTTGATTAAGTAATTCCCGCTTCAACCTGCGGATTCGTTCTTTGTGATTGCAACTGGCCTCACTTATCGTTGTTGAATTTAGTTTGTTGGATTCGATATAATTTATATTATTTAAGCTACCAGTTGCTACCTGGATTGCTCTACTCCTAAGTGCCAAAACTCGTTCGGTCATGCCAAAGTCAATGACCCTGCCCAACTAATATGTCACTAATACTATGTCACTGAAAATCTATATCACTTATAATCTATATCTCTAATAATCTATATCTCTAATAATCTATCACTAATAATCTATATCACTATTTTACTTTACCTCTATCTCTACTACATACAATTAACCAATACAAAACTTAAGTAAACTATTAAACGACGATTCGAATGACCTAAAAAGTAGACAATAAATTAGTAAAATTCAACAATAATTGTTATCAATTAATAAAATGAATAAATACAAAAAATCAATTAAATAAATATAAAAATTGTGATAACATTTGGCAAACAACCACACTGACGATACACCACACCCTACTTTTAGTGACTCTCTCGATCATTCACTGCCGCCATTGCAACGATGATGCTAGCTCCTTTATCACTGCTACTTCTATGAAGAGAAGGAAAAAGTTACGTACTTATCTACTTCTATGTATTCGTTTTTGTGTAGTCTAAATAAAAAAATTAAAAGTAAACGTTACGCTATGTTTAACACTAATAGCTAGGTAATAGCACCGTTCACCAGTCAGAAAAGACGCACCACACAGGCTAAATAACGCACTGCTTTCCGCTGTCACCACATGAACCGTAAATTAGAACCACACTATCTAAACCACAAATAATTAGCACTTAAATTCACCGCACTCAAAACGAATCAAGGAAACCACTTATACAGCTAGAACAATTACACACTTTATTTCCTAACGCAGCTAGCCTTGTACCCTATCCAATCTACCGCACACGTTTTGTCCTACAGCTAATCTACGAATAATCGAAAGCATCTGTGCTTTGGATCTCTCGCACCTCGCACCCCGCACTCACTCTCTCATCTGTTCGCCTCTTCGTCGTTGCTCTTAATCCGCACTCACTCTCGCATCTTTTCGCCTCTTCGTCGTTGCTCTTATCCGCACGGCTACTCACTCTTCCTTATCTCCTCAATTTGCTATGGTAGCCGGCCGAGATCTCCGCAGTCGATCTCGTGGCATCTACTGTGGTACAGTCGAGGTCGCTACACTGTAAATACATGTAAGCGATTCATTCCGCCTATGTGTTTCGTACAATAAACACACACTTAAATACGACTGCGCAAGTGTCCTGCTATTTCTCCCTTTCAACAGAAATGAGTTGTTTGGCAAGAGTGAAATTTCGACGAGCAAGCGATCAGTACCCCACCCCCACGGGAATGAACATTCTCCCGATTACGATAGCAGCGAAAATAGAATAAGTCATAGAGTCATCATCGCTGATGAGGGAAGATGGTATTGACTCATCAGGCCATGTTTCCGTTAGGATTATCAAATCAAAGGCCGATTCAGTAATGGATAGACGTAAGTTGTTAAGCTTGGTACGAACACCTGGTACGTTTTGGTAATATATCTGAAACAACTTTGTCGTTCTGTTTTCTGTACGGAGCTGTACTAGTGATCACATGATGCTGTTCATTTGTTGCCGGAGGTATGGTATTGTTTTGAGTGGTCGAATGTATAGCTGGTAATGTTGATCCAAGAATATTTTCCGAAGTATCTTCCCCTATCTCGAACTGCTACTCGTCCTGACAATAGTTATGCGAGTACGCAAGGTTAATGAGACCATGACTCGGGGATACATTTTCAGCCTCAGCCGAAGGTAAGTGGTCCATTTGGTTGATATTAGACGGGTGACGTGACAGGCCCGGAAGGACGGAATTAACTGCAGATGTTGCATCGGTTATGTTGGGGCTGGGGCGCCACACGTTGATGGGGCGGGAGGTAGCATCTATAAATTCCTTAACCGTAGAGTTGGCAACCAGATTTACACACGTAAGTTGGCAACCGGCATACCCGGGTATTCCACACGTTTTGATGCAAAAAATTAACGATTTTCATAGGTAAACAATGCTTTCTATATTTTAATGCTGTAAGCAAGTAGTGCCGACCATATATTCTCTTCTATTTTATTTATTCATTAAGTTTTTTCATTTTATTATAAAAATAACGGTCAAATTGAAATTGGAGGAATCGCTTGAATTTGACTCGAAAATAGGCACAATACGAAAAGAAGAAGAAGAGAAACGTCATTCTCCATACAAAATGTATGGAATAGCCGGGTATGCTGGTTGCCAACTTACGTGGTAAAGTTAAAAAAAATTCAAAATAAAATACTTACAGGCTGTTTAAAATTACAACTTATGCACCAAAAAATCAGAAATTAAAAGTTGATGGACTACAGAAAATTTCAGGCCAATAAAAGCAGTGAATCAAAAGTTATTGCAGTTCGAAGTTGAAAAAAATACCCGGGTATCCGGTTGCCAACTTAAAGGTTAAAGATCACTCCTGAAGGCCACGTTACTGGTGACAGCGCGATATCCCGGTGCGACTCGGGAACTCCAACTTTAAACGAGACAAAGCTCAGCGTCGAAATATCACGATCACAACGCACCAGGCTGAATACGAGGATGTCATCTGACCTTACGCAGGAAACAGCCATTGCACGAATCACATCAACCGAGATATCGGGAGCGATACGAGCGATAAAAACCCACGTTCGAGGAGTGCGTTCTTATACCATCTTTATGTTGGAGCAGGCAACCCTGTACCCGTCTGAAGCGGAGATTAAAGTAAGGCAGCGCTCTGGCACTGAGGGAAAATGAGGTATTTTCACAGTTTAAATGAATATCCATCTGCAGGGGGGTCGACAAATAATTGACTAATAATTGACATCAATAATAAAATAAAAATCATTCAAAATTAATGTTAAAAAATATGAACAAACGTCCATGCCAAAACACATACATTGCTTACACATGCATTGTGTACACGTAATAATTTTATACGTTTCAAACATTTATATTTGATATCATAATTGATTGTGAAGCATTGCACAAATTTTTAATAGCTATTTAAATTATTTTGCACGCAATTTTAAGAAACTACGAAAACAAACTTGAAAATGTCCTGCATTGAATTTTATGTACAGTAGAACGTCGATTACCCGGGCAGCTCCGAGCGGATGACGGTTAATCGATTTCCACGGATAATGGGCCAAGAAATGTCAAATTCATAGAAATTTCTGAAAATTTACTGATTTTACTAGAATTTCACATCAAAATAATCGAATAATCACTAGTACAATATTTTTTGAATCAATAATAATAGATTTAAAATTGTCTTTTATCAAAAATGAAGTTAGAAAGTATCACTAGACACTAGATTGCTGCACAACAAATGTTTTGCTAACCGGTTCATCGCAGAAAATGTTCGCCAGCTGTCAAATTCATGCGCATGCCCAACTGACATTTTGTAGCACGAATAATCGGGAATTCGAGCAAATTCCCTTAAACTGGAGCCTTAAACTTCCCTTAAACTGCACCAGTTTAAGGGAATTCAGAAAAAGTCCTTTAAAATCAACTGTGATGGTGCTTTTTCGTTACTTTCTTCTAGATTCGCTCGAAAATGATGTTTTCTATCGTTACAGTTAGTCATGTTCCCGTTTTATACTTAAATAATACCCATTTTGATAGAATAACGTCACATAAAATTAGCTTTTGTTTTTCATCAAAAAACCATAGCTATGAATGAAAAACGAGCTCGACGGCATCGTCCATCGATAGAGGAACGTCTAATTTACGATCACACCAAATCTTGGCGCTTTCATCACACTTGATCACACACAAATCCACAATTTCAGGCGTATCGAGTACTATTCGAACAGATATGGTAAAACAATTTCGAGCAAATGTCACTTGGGTGGTTAAGCCGCCCGCCGGTTAATCCGTCCCCGGAAAATCGACGTTCTACTGTACTGCATCTGTGAAGCGTTTGACAGCCAAGGTACTTACAGCACAGGTGGGTATCGAACATCACAGACAGAATCAACTGAGGCGGCGCTCTAGCAGCAATTGAACACGATATCCGACACGAACATACCCATATAATCATATGGAGGTGCACTGTCAGACACAAACAAACAAACAAGACAAACGTCGAGTCGAACATGTCAGTTTATTTATTTATTTATTTTTATTTTATTAATTGCTCGGCCACGTTGGGTTACAGCAATAGTGCTTACTGACTATAGTATACAATTATTCACGAAGGAGTTGGAAGGAGTTTATGGTACGGAAAAGGAGCGAAGACGGGATCGGTAGACAGGATAGGATATGTTGAAATCGAACAGATCAGAAGTACTATTAAAAGACGACATAGCTCTTACAAAAGGCTCATTGCGAGCAAAACGTGTACGACATATAGGTAACTGGAGACGAAAACGATAACGTAAGGTGCGACAAGGTGCATACAAATGTAAGCGCGACAGAAGTGAAGGGGTATCAATCGTATTGAGCAATATGCCAGCGACGAAAGAAGCCTGAGCGACCGAGAGGCGGTGCTCCAACTTGGCAAGGCCTAATAGAGTGCATCTATCGTCATACGAAGGAAGCGGAATAGAGTGATGACCCAGCGACCTACGAAATACGATCCTTGTAAAACGTCTCTGGATCCTCTCAATCCTTTGGAGCAGAGATAGTTGGACAGGAGACCAGATGATACAGGCATATTCCAGTACGGAACGGACCCAACAACAATAAAGGGACTTAAGACAAAAGGGATCACGAATTTCAGTGGACATGCGACAAATATAACCAAGACTTTTGTTGGCCTTGTTGATGACATAGTCCGTGTGCTCCTTGAAAGAAAGACTCGGGTCAAAGAAGACGCCAAGATCCTTAGACAAGGACGCACGGGGAATAGGGGCATCACAGACACTATAAGCATGAGTTATACTTGTAGAAGATCGGAAGAAAGACAAGACGGAACATTTTTCAGGACACAGGACTAAACCGTTAGAAGCACAATATGTAGAGAATTTACAGAGCCAGGATTGAAGGACTAGACAATCAGCTGTAGAAGATACAGGAAGAAAAATTTTAACGTCATCCGCATATAGCAAGAAGCCGTTAGGAGGAAGGATCGAAGTACAGTCATTGAGGAAGAGAATGAACAGTAAGGGACTAAGGACACTACCTTGAGGGACACCCGAAGAACTAAGAAAGCATTCAGAGAAAGAGCCACAGATTTTAACTGCATAAGAACGATTCTCAAGATAGGAGTTGAACCACGGCAATATAGAGCCACCGAAACCTAGTTTTCGAAGCTTAGCAACAAGTAATGATAGAGGTATGCTGTCAAATGCCGCTTTGAAATCGGTATAGATAGTGTCTACTTGCTTACCACTAGACAGATAGTGATATAGAGAAGACAAAAAACACATTAGGTTGGTGGACACTGAGCGATTGGGCATAAAGCCGTGTTGTTCCGTAGAAATATAATTTTTTACACAAGGCATTACAGATAAATGGACAATTGACTCGAGGATTTTAGAACACGCACAAATAATAGAAATGCCTCTGTAGTTTGATGCTAGTGTGCGGTCACCTTTCTTATAAATGGGAACAAGCCAAGCTAGTTTCCATTGACTAGGAAAAATCCCTACACTAAGCGAGCGAGAAAAAAGACGAGTGAGAATAGGAGTGAGGGTATTGCCACATTTTTTCAAAACACAGGCAGGGATGCCATCGGGGCCTGGTGAAAACGAAGTTTTAAGTTTGGATAAAGCGGATTTTACTAGGCTTTCACTTACAACGACTGAATTACATGATATCACATCAGAGGGCGTGTAAGACAAGCCTACGTCCAAAGGAACCTTAATTGTACTAGGATCGACAAATACACTAGAGAAATGTTGGGCAAATAGGTTACATATATCAGGATTGGACGTAGCAGAGGACAGATCAAGAAACAGGGTGGATGGAAGGCTAGCAGAGCCTCGCCGAGAGTTCGCAAAACGAAAGAATGACCCAGGATCAATAGTGAAGCGCATTTGAAGACGCCGAACGTAGCGACGATACAGATGGCGATTAAGAAGACGATAAGCCTTAGCCGCATATTTATATACACAAAGATTGTGTAAAGTATTATTTAAACGGTAGGCGCGTTGAGCGCGGTTTTTGTCCGATTTTAATAGACGTAAAGCTCTGTTCGACCACTTAGGATTAGGAGCGGGTTTAAGGAGAGGACAGCAGGAAGGGAAGGCGGAAGTGATTACATTAGTAAACGCTGCTACAGCTTGATTAATGTCACAGTCAGCATCAATAAAGGACCAATCGGTATCGGCTAATATACGATGAAGCTTTTGGTAGTCCAATTTCCTAAAATTGAACATACGAGCCGTAGGTATTCGTTGGGAGGGTGCAGGGCGAGAGTGCGTAAGGAGCACGCTTGTCTCAAGAGCAGGATGATGATTGTCTAGCGCGACGAGTGGAACAGGTGAAGCTATGACGGGGGAGCAGCATTCCAAGAAGCCAGCATTGGCAAATAGAAGATCTAATTGTCTTCCGCGTATATTTTTTATGCCGGATAATTGCAGCAAACCGTTTACCGACATTCCATCAAGCAGAGACACATTTTCACGAGATACACCAGTAGGAATGAACTGATTAACGCACGATGCCGACGGTTGCCAGGAGAGTGATGGTGAATTAAAATCACCAAGTAACACCATAAGATCATTTGGTTTAAGTTTGCCAGCAACGAAACTAACACTCTCATGTAAAACGTCAAGGACTACTTCGGAAGAACGCAAATCGGGTGGGATGTAAACGGCGCCGATATAGATTGCAAGGTTTTGAAGCTTAACAATTGTCCAAACAGACTCCAGCGAGTCGAACGGCAGTGATAAAGTTGACGTGTTCAGCACGGAAGAGCAGGCAATGAGTACACCACCACCACGGCAACAGTTACTGTTGAGAGAATTTCGGTCGCAGCGATAGATGACATACGCATCCTCCGAGATAAGAGAGGACGGAATTGAGCCATCGAGCCATGTTTCAGTTAACACCAACACATCCATATCAAGCTCAGATAGAGAGAGGCGTAACTCGTCTAGTTTTGTGCGCAATCCTCTTACGTTTTGATAGTAGATGTTTAGTCGATCGATCGAAGGAGTGAGAGAGCGAGATGCGCCGGATCAGCCGGTTTACGCTTGCTGAAAGTACTGCGTATAAGGCAAGCTCATAGGGCCATGATCTGGCGAAATAGTGAAATCAGCGTTTCGCAGTTGTGTCGTGTGGTTGATAGAAGGTGGCGATGAATGATGATCCGATTCACGGGTAACAGGCGCAGAAGGTGCATGGGATGCTGCAGTAGTGGGTCGCCAAACATTGACGGAGCGGGGATTAAGGTTGATGAACTCCTTAAAAGAGATCCCGCGAGGCCAGGTTGAAGCAGCCAAAGCAATAGCCCGGTGCGAATCCGGTACACCAATTTTAAAAGATACGTAGGAGAGCGTAGAAAGATCCCGGTCGCGTCGTACAAGGCTGTATACCAAGATGTCGTCTGTCCCTATGTTGGAACAGGCCATTTCACGGATCGCTTCAATCGGAGTATCAGGAGCAATACGGGAGATAAAGACCCAAGTACGGGGTGGGCGTTCAGGAACGGTCGTAATATTGTTGTAGGACAACCCTGTACCCGATGACAGCATAGCGCGTGTAACGGTATTGGTAGGCGACGAGTCGGGAGAGCGATCCATCAATCGACGTTTGGAAGGATTCTCACCAACAGCTTGATGGGTGAGCTTAGAGGCCGCAACTGGATTCGTGGTCGTTGAGTGCGTAGCAGGAATCGCGGAATGGTGAGCACTCGATGTAGTAGTATGCGTGGCAAGATGAGAGTTGAGCTTGTTCATTAGTGAGTTGAAGGAAGTGAGAAACTCACGGTGCATGAGATCAAGCCCCTTGATGCCATGCTTAACTTCATTAAGCGTTGTGAGTAGTGGAGCCTGTGAGTAGTTGCGTTCCATTGAGTGAGAAGCAGTAAGTGAGTCGATGAAATCTTTCACGGAACGAATTGATGATGCTGATTCCTGTTTCATCAAAGCTATCTCGTTTCTAAAACAATCCAGTGAAGAGGAAAGTTCGAGTCGCAAGCCAGCTGATGTCGCCTGCACAGAACGTGAGGTATCGCGGAAATCGGACTGCAACGATTCCAACAGGTAGGCAGCATCACGAGAAAGGCCGTGCGAGAAGCGTAAAGAGTCAACGGCCCGCAAACGCTGAGCACAATCCGCACAAGCCCAGAATAAATTTTGTGACTTCTTAAAATCACGCAGGAGCGGGGTTGAAAGTCCAATGCACTTATCGTGGTAATAGTGTTCACACAGACCGAAGCACGGAATTGGATCGTTGCTAATATCACCTTCACATTTCTTAAGGCCGGGCTACATTGATCGTACTCGCAAGCGTAATTTTGATTTTCACTAGCGCATCTGGCGGCGGCTGGTAGAAGCTTTTTTTGGTCATCGAGGGAATGGACCTGCCGGATCTCAAAATTAAGTAGTTTTTCCATCGTTTTCCATTGCAAAAATGGATGCAATGCGTGCAAGACATGTGTATCTACGTTTTACAAAACTTTTCTCCTCCGATTTAAGTAAAAAACATGGAAAATTAACGTATTTTCTGGAGCGGCTCCAAATTGTTTGGCAAAATGCTTCGGTCAGCCGCCGCCAGATGCGCTAGTGAAAATCAAAATTACGCGTGCGAGTACGATCAATGTAGCCCGGCTTTTACAGATCACGGACGCCATCGCAAAATAGCGCAAAGTTCAACTGCACAGTGAGTGGTCACAACAACCGCAGGCGGATCGCAATGTTTATTTGTTGAACCGTACAATTCACAGGTGCCGCACAAATTTGTGATACGTGAACGCGCGAGTGCAAATTAACCGAACTAAAACAGTTCAAGCACTTAAACACCAAGAAAATCGCGGTAAAAATCAACTTGGAAATAGCAGAGTGAGAAAGCACAACCAGCCGCTATGAGTGACAAGTGATTGTTGTGATTCTGTCTGTGATGTTCGATACCCACCTGTGCTGTGAGTACCTTGGCTGTCAAACGCTTCACAGCTACAGTAGATAGAATCCAATTCGGGACATTTTTAAGTTTGTTTACTTAGTTTGTCTCTTTTTCTTCTTAAAATTGCGTGCAAAATATTTAAAATAGCTATCAATAATTATTGTTAAATTTTTCAATCAATTATAACATCAAATATAAAGGATTGAAACGTATTAAACTATTGTGTGTACATAATCCATGTGTATGCACTGTATGTGTTTTGGCATGGACTTTTGTTTACATTTTTCAATATTAAATTTGAATGATTTCTATGTTATTATTGTCGTAATCGTCACACATTTTAATTATTTATCAGGCTTTTTTTTATTCAATTTCTTTTTTTGTTGTTGTTGTTTCACGCTCAACCGATCTCTTTGCGATCAACCACAAGACTGACCCGAGGCTCCTTTATTTCTCCCTGTCGCCTGACTTGTCTTCTCTCCCTGATCTCACGATCTATCCCTCTCTCACACTCTCTCTCTCGATTCACTCTCGGAGTTCACTCTCTCTTGATCCCAGCTACCGCTAACTACCGGTAGACGTCCGTCTCCTTTTCCACGCGCCTTCTCCATCTCTATCTCTGCTTTCGTCCAATCTCTCCTCTCTCATCCTCATTTTTGCATGTTTCAATATTTTCGCTCTCTCTGATTTCGCTAAACTTCTCTCTCTCACTCTTGATCCCTACATCTTCCATCACCCCTACTCTTGGTAGCAAATATGATACATAATTGAGTCTTTGTATTTCTTAGGGACTTGTATGATTCTTTTGGGTCTTTTTAAATGATCACTCTCGCTATAATCGATTTCTGTAGTTTCAATTGGATCTACTAATTCCTCCTCAATTGATTGTTCTGTTGCCCCATTGGGGACCCTTTTTACATCTTGTATGTTTCTAGTTAACTTCTCACCTTTCCCATTAATTAAAACGATTTTTGCTCCCTCCCTTGCTAACACTGTGAACCTCTCCTTCGAAAAAGTAGGATCTGTCTTAGATCTTTGTAAAACAGTAGTCAATACGATATCGCCTACCATTATGTTACTTTCCTTCGCTCCTCGACGACTATCAGCAAACTGCTTGCTAACCAGTTTTGAAAACGCATCATTTTCTCGGACCGTATTTCTGTCTAATTTGTTTTTCCAGTTCCATAAACACGGAAATGTTCCTCTATATCGCCAACCGACTAACAGCTCGAACGGCGTCACTCCTAACCGTGAATGGTGCTTCCGTGTGTTGTGAGCGTGGATGTACTCGTCTAACGCCATTCTCCAGGGCCTACCTTCTTGTTTTGCCGCTGCCAAGGCTTTAATAACTCCTTGGTTTTGCCTTTCGATGGCTCCGTTGGATTGCGCGCTTAAAGGGATCGATTTCCGGACTTTCACTCCTTTACTTTCCCAATATTCGATGAATTCTGATCCCTGGAAAGGAGGTCCGTTGTCGCTCTGTATGATGAGAGGTAGCCCCCAAACTGAAAATACTCTACAAAGGGCAGCATTAGTACTTCTGGCATCAGTTTGTTTCATTTCAGAAACATGTAAATAACGGGAGTAGGTGTCTACGGTTAAGAGAAATTCACCGGATCCGTAGCCATGTAAGGACAAAAAGTCAATTTGTAAAATTTCCCATGGTCCATCTGGAAGTTGTCTACTGGAAAGAGGTATAGGAGGATTCCTTTTAGATATAACCAGGCATATTTCGCAATTAGATACGAATAGAGCTGCTTGTTTTGCCATATTCGGCCACCAGAAAAACTCCCGTAAAATTCGTTTGGTAGCTTCGCAACCAACGTGACCCCGATGAGCTGCTTTAATTGCTCTGGAACGAAGAGATGTAGGTAGAATTATTAGATCGTCTTTATAAACAATGTGACCAAGCGTTCTTAGATGTTTTGATTCGGATTCATAACGTTTAAGAGCATTGGACCATTTTCCGGTTTGAACTCCTAACCTTACTGCTTCCAGTTCTTCGTCTGTCTCCGAGGCTGTCTGTATTTCCGTCCACGAAATAGAC
The DNA here is from genome assembly GCF_943734685.1 of Anopheles coluzzii. Lineage (NCBI taxonomy): Eukaryota > Metazoa > Arthropoda > Insecta > Diptera > Culicidae > Anopheles > Anopheles coluzzii. Next base: position 59,010,097 of record NC_064671.1, on the reverse strand, counting down.
ATGTCTCCCGCATCCAAGGAATACAATATGTGCTTTTCGTTGTCCTCGTCGAAAGCATCGTCAACCTGTGACTTGCAAATTAGTCGGGATAAAACATCGGCGACATTCATATTACCAGGAACTCTTTCGATGCCGAAATGATACGGTAGTAAACGTAAGGCCCATGCTTCTGCCCTTGTCATAGCTCGTCTACCAGTGCGATGAGACCCGCCAAAAATAAATTCGTTGGCTTCTGAATCAGTCCTTACTTTGAAATATTTGTTTATCAGGTAATATGAAAATCGCTCAACACTCCAAACGATCGCCAGTGCTTCTTTTTGTGTTTGAGGATACTTTTGTTCCGATTGTGTAAGGGACTTAGACGCACACGATATTACACGCGGACTACCTTCTTCGTTGTATTGTACGAGAACTGCACCTAACCCGGTCGGAGACGCATCGACGTATAGTTCCGTACGATCTTTATGGTCAAAATATCCGAGCCTGACAATAGAGTTTAATGCTCTTGTCTTTAAGTATTCGAATTCTTGTTCCTCCTGCGTTGTCCAGTAGAAGGTGTCTGACTTTGCGAGTGCTCTAAGGTTTGTAGTCTTTTCGGCACGTTTGTGGATAAAGCGCTCGGTGAAGTTAACCAAGCCCAAAAAACTTTTTACCTCGGACAACGACTCCGGTCTTCGAAAATTTTCCACTGCTTTCCTTTTATCGTCTTCAACTCGCCATCCGTCTCCAGATAAATTGAACCCTAAAAATTTTACCGATTGCGATCCGAACACGCATTTGGTGGAGTTTAACCGGACGTTATGTTCTCGCAGTCTTTGGAGTGTAATTTTTAAATTACTATCGTGCTCTTCCTTCGAGCTACCAAAAACTAAAATATCGTCTAAATAATTCACGACACCTGGACATCCTGCTAATATTTTCGTTTGTAGAATTTCTTGAAAAATGTCGGGGGCGTTGCACAGACCGAATGGCAGTCTCTTGAATCTGAATGTACCATTTCCAGCGAAAAAATTTGTCAGGTGTCTACAGTCTTGGTGTAATTCCACGTGGAAAAAAGCACTCGACAGGTCGATCGTGGAAAACCATGAGGCACCATTTAATTCTGATAAAATCGCCTCCAATGTTGGCATTCGAAATGGTGTTCTGATGATTCTTTTATTAGGACCTCTTAGGTCTACGACCAAACGGATGTCGTTTTTACCTTTTGGAACCACCAACAAAGATGAGCAGAATGAATTTTCCATTTTGTCCGTAACGCGTTCTATGATGCCCGTAGTTAGAAGGTCGTCCAATCTTTTCAACGTTTCGTTTTTAAACGCTGGTGGAATACTGGTGAACACGTTTCGGGATGGTGGCATTTCTTTATCGTATGATAACATTACAGGAGCAACATTAAATTTAGGAAATTCGATCAAATCTGTCAATACGAAAATCTCTCCGGGTAATAATCGGATTGTGTTATATCCCGAATATGATTTAATTGGAACGTTCAAGCCCAGCTGTAAAACGCTGTATCGCAATGCTGTGTTTCTACTTAATAATGCTTTTTCGTTAGGCACGACGTAGAATTTTTCCATCGTTCGAGGGCGGTCGTTAGATATAAATAATTCAGCTACGAAGGAAGCTATTACCGGAATGTCTTCTTCCATTCCGTATGCTTTTAAATGGTGATCAGACCCTTTCTTTAAATTGAAAATATGAGACAACTTAGGGTCTTCCTTTGATAGACAATCGAAACTATCTTTCCCTATAGTGTTAACATCCGCACCCGAATCAATCATAAATTTAATAGCGAGGCCCGCTACGTAACCTGTAATGAACACGAGATCGATTTTTTCTTGGCAAATGCTATGCAAAGATTTGTTTTCCCTCACGAAATTATTGATCTCGATGGAATTATTTTGAAGCACTTGTTGCGATACATCCTAAAACGTAAATATAAAAATTTATTATATAGAATTCGTTAAACAAATGATGGTAAATTATGATCGAATCGAAGCTATCTATGTCTAAGAATATTTATTCCTGCATACGTTTTACTTCATGTTTGTATACCCGATCATATCCCAATAGATACATGCATTTTAATTTTTTTGTTTGTTTTATTTTAATTTTTTTTTTTTAACGCCACAACTTGCATATTATTTTTGAATTCAAGGAATTTGTTCATCTATTCATTAAATCAAGTAGGTTTATTGAAATTCATTCTAAATTTCATCGCCAATTTAGGAAAGTGTATATTGATGTATTACATAAAAAATAATAAATGGAGTAAAAGAGTAAACAAAAATAAGTAGATTTCTACTCAGATTCGGTTGGAAAAGCCTCACTTACGGCTGTTTGCTCGTGATCCGACTTTCCAGGAATACCGCTTTCCGTAATAGCAGCAATTTTCCGAATTTTATTAGGTACAGCCGGTTCGACAACATCTGTCGGATAGCGCTTGCTATTGTTTAAGAGATCAGGATGGCACGCACGTTCTATATGTCCTATGACATTGCAGCGGCGGCATCTTTTATCTATTGCGTAGCAGTTTTCTGGCTGGTGTGTATTGCTGCTACATCTCCAACACAGGATGCGACGAATACCGAATGAACGATTTGTGGAGAATTTTGAAAATTCGCCTTTGCTAAAGCCTCTATTCTCCTGCATACCCCAATGTTTTTGTTTGTATGAGGGATAATCACGTTGAAACTCCCTAGTGCGTGACATTTTTGCGTTGGTGTTATGCGACACAGCGGAAACCTCTAATGTAGTTTCATTTTGTCTGTGGTCTCTAGCGAAAGCGTTTTCGTTAAATTTCTCTATTTCGCATGTTCGAACTTTTTCCAGTAGATCTGTTATTGTTCCGCGTTTTTTGAGAATTTTCCATCCTGCCATACGTACTTTGGGGTTAATAGCATGCACCTGTATCACGTCGACAATTGTTTCGATTAATTGTTCCTCCTTGTAATTACATAATTTCCCAGATTCGATCACTCGTTTTACGAATTGGTAGTCCGATTCACCTTTGATTTGGTTCATCGTGCGTAATTTTTGACGCTGACGAAACACGTAATAATGGGAATTAAAATAGTGATCTAATCGATCCATTGTGTTAGTGTATGGAAATAGTTTCGCATCCTTGGCTGAATCATTTGTCGACGTACTTTCTAGAATGCCCAACAGTGAAGGGCCTGCCTTCATTTTAAAGGCATTCATTTTTAGAGTTTCACTGGTAATTCCCGCAAACTCCATTGCCGCTTCAAATAACTCTCTCCATCTATCGAATGTCGTCTTGTCCACTTCTTCTTTTCCGTCTTTCGGTTGGCAAACGGCTATTTGCAATGTGGCGAAAGACATGGACGCCGACATGGAAGCCTCGTTGGTGGATTGTGTTCCAGAATCAAGAAATGTAGAACATCCACGAGGAGTAGCTTCGAACAATTGGTTGTCGGAAGGTTCCTCGATCCAGTCATTTCGTCGTTTCGTTGAACTCACGCAACCATCCTTTAACAGTGATTCTAAAAAGGAGTTCTTCTGCTTTTCTTTCTCCAAAGCCCGAATCAAAGCGTCAACGTTCGCTTTTGTTATTTCACTGTCGCTAACGAAAAGACAACAATAGAATAGTTCATGTCAGTTTCCTGTACCCCTTTTTGTTTTAATAGCGTTCAATGTGTGTGTATCACGATCGCACGCGTGCGGTAAGGTTTCTTCGAATACGTGTTGAGTCGCCCCCCCTTACTCGAATCACCGTTTTTTTTTTTTTTTTTTTTTTTTTTTTTTTTTGCATACCAGCTAGTTTTTTTGTTATGTTACTATGTTAAATTCGTTTGGACCGCTCAAGGTTCCCCTTTTTTTTTAATATATATATACACGTGCGAACCGCTCGAGGTTCTCGCTTTTTATATATATATATATATATATATTTATACTCGCAATTGGTTATTTGTATTTCAATATAAACTGAGCCGCTCGAGGCTCTCATTTTTATTTCATACACACGTTCAAACCGCTCGAGGTTCTCGTTCTTTTTTTTTTATAATATGTATATATACGTGCGAACCGCTCGAGGTTCTCGCTTTTTTTAACATACACGCAATTGGTTTTTTTTTTTTTTGTATTACAATATAAACTGAACCGCTCGAGGCTCTCATTTTATCATACACATGCGCAATCCGCTCGAGGTTCTCGCTTTTTTTTGTATCAAAATTGGCTATTCGTATCATGATACAAACCGAACCGCTCGAGGCTCTCCCCTTTTTTTTTTTTTTTTTTTTTATTCCGACCACACATTATTCACACACACATCATCACGTCAAAAGAACAAGGCTGGTGTATGAGCGCCAATTTTGTCCACACTTTTTTATGCACGGTCTTTTGTTAAGAGAACAATGGTAGTGCTAAAGCGTCAATTCCGTCCTTACATTGTTCACGCACACCACGCACGCAAAACACGCGAAACAAACACCGAGTACCTTATTTTGCCTTTTTATATATGCAATAGGATATCTCGAACTAATCAAACCACCAAACTTACCGACATGCGCCATTGTCGTAATCGTCACACATTTTAATTATTTATCAGGCTTTTTTTTATTCAATTTCTTTTTTTTGTTGTTGTTGTTTCACGCTCAACCGATCTCTTTGCGATCAACCACAAGACTGACCCGAGGCTCCTTTATTTCTCCCTGTCGCCTGACTTGTCTTCTCTCCCTGATCTCACGATCTATCCCTCTCTCACACTCTCTCTCTCGATTCACTCTCGGAGTTCACTCTCTCTTGATCCCAGCTACCGCTAACTACCGGTAGACGTCCGTCTCCTTTTCCACGCGCCTTCTCCATCTCTATCTCTGCTTTCGTCCAATCTCTCCTCTCTCATCCTCATTTTTGCATGTTTCAATATTTTCGCTCTCTCTGATTTCGCTAAACTTCTCTCTCTCACTCTTGATCCCTACAATTATGGATGTGAATAACTAGTAAATTATGAGTTGAATGTTCCCCCTGTAGGTGGATATTCATTTAAACTATGAAAATGCTTCATTTTCGAGACGAAAAGAAAGGCGTATTGCAGTGCATCATGACAGGTCTATAAGACATCGAACAGCTAACAGAGCACCTATCGAACAGAGTCGTGTTTGTTCGTCTCGTTCGATTGGTCCCAGAGCGCCGCCTGACATGTTCGACTCGAGGTTTGTCTTGTTTGTGTCTGATAGTGCACCTCCTTATAATTATATGGGTTTGTTCGTGTCGGATGTCGTGTTCGATTGCTGCTAGAGCGCCGCCTTAGAGGGAACGTCGGGAGAGTGATCAACTAACCGCAATTAAACTCTTCATGAACGTTTAGTGGCAGTGGCAAGGCGTGCGTCAAGCCTATCCACTAACGCATTGAAATAAGTGAGAAGCTCGCGTTTGGTGAGATCGAGCGCTTTATTGTCGTTGTTGATCTCATTAATTAGAGTGCAAAGAGGTGTGTGTGAGACACTGCAATCCGATGAGTTAGAATCATCGATGAGACTTTGGATTGTTTTTTATCCAAGATGCCAAATCCTGCTTCAATTTATAAATTTCATCTTTAACCACACATAATTTATACGAGTACTCCTTCTGTAGATTGGAGAACGATGATGATGTCGACCTTGCCAAAGAGCGATAATCATGTTTGCAAAGCTTCGAGCAGGAACGCCGTCACACGAGAGACGTTATGCGTAAGGCTGGAAATAGACGAACCGAGATCGTGGCGGCACCGCGAAATTCGCGCCTTGTTTATAACATTTGTAAAACAGTTAAGCTGTCAAATCATCCGCGCCTCCGATCGCGCCTGCTGTTTCGCAGAGATACCCTATTTCGGTATTCCTGAGATTTTCGCGGTAGCGTAAACCGATTGTTTTCACTTTTTCTGGTGAATTCGTTTGAAAAAACGTGTAGAGAAAATAGTTTTTGTTGTATCTTTGTAATTAAGGAACAGTTATTTATCGTAGTTCCCTGTATTATTTATTCTGCCTCGTAATTGCTTCCTAGCTCGTAGCTTCCCTTTTTGTTCTCTCTCTGACAGTTCTTCTTCCGGAACCCTCCTTTCTTCCCAAGGTTTCCACACTGTAAGGTAAACATATACCTTGCCCGTGAAGTGTCACATTCCCATCCCCGTTGTACACAACAGTTTTGTATTTCATTTTGCATAAACTATGTGAAATAACCATTTTGATTCGCAAATTGATAAACAATATTTCTTCTTGGCACATTCAATCGTCACCAGACCTCGGATGATTCCATACACGAACCGCGATTATCTCGCTTATCTCCCAGATGTTATAACAGAATTGACAGCTCAAGTCATACGCGATTTCCGTCTCGTCTATTTCGTCTTTTCGTTCCGATCGTCTATTTCCAGCCTAATGCGAGTTGTGTCGATGGCCTTAACCGTAGAGTTGGCAACCAGATTAACACACGTAAGTTAGCAACCGGCATACCCGGGTATTCCACACGTTTTGATGCAAAAAATTAACGATTTTCATAGGTAAACAATGCTTTCTGTATTTTAATGCTGTAAGCAAGTAATGCCGACCATATATTCTCTTCTATTTCATTTATTCATGAAGTTTTTTCCATTTTATTATAAAAATAACGGTCAATTTGAAATTGGAGGAATCGATTGAATTTGACTCGAAAATAAGCACAATACGAAAAGAGGAAGAAGAGAAGCGTCATTCTCCATACAAAATGTATGGAATAGCCGGGTATGCTGGTTGCCAACTTACGTGGTAAAGTTAAAAAAAATCAGAAATTAAAACTTGGGAGGCTACGGAAAATTTCAGGTCAATAAAAGCAATGAATCAAAAGTGATTTCAGTTTAAACTTAAAAAAATACCCGGGTATCCGGTTGCCAACTTAAAGGTTAAGGCGTTTTTAACTGTCGGTGCATGCCCAGAACAAGTAGGCGAAAGGCCATGAGAGTGACAAAATGCTGACAATTTTTTCAACACGTGAGCTTTCATCACTTTTTTGAGCTTTTGTAAAAAATTTGTAACCTGGAGCAGCCAGGAAATAAAGTTGACAAAAGTTGACAAAAAGTGACAAAATTTTACGTTCGCGAAAAAGCGTAAGCAAACAGCTATTTGGCGCAGTTGTGACCCATTGCTATGATAATAATGCTAAAATGCATGATTCTAATTGATTTATATACCTATTTCGTGCTTCTTAAACAAAATATCGATGATATTCAGATGTTGGAGCTTTTTGTCGCTCTTGTGTGTGTTTTTGGTGCAGCCACGAGAAAAGCTCTTTTTTGCAGTTGACAAGCAATTTTGACAAAATTGAACAAAAAATTCAACATTTTGTGACCTCCGTGGCCACGCGCTAACACTAGCGAGTACGGACAGTGTCCCCCATCCTTAATGTTTTTTTTTTTTTTTTATAATTTATTTGTGCCAAATTTCATTAATTTAATTTACCATTACTAGTCTTGTTGTTTCATTTATTTTCTTGAGTGTTTCATCTGAAACTTCATCGTGACTTGGTGCTGTATTTGTTTTTCTTTATTAATAAACGATTCCATTTATGTATATCTATAATATCTTGGTTAGGTTGAAAGTTTCTATAAGGCTTCTTGTTTCCTTTGTAGTGACCGTTACGGCGTTAGACCAGTTCTAACCGTTCGATTCGCGTTAGACCAGTTCTAGCGAACTTCGCCTAGCAGGCAACAAATTATAGCAGGGGCGCCACCTGTCGCTGTGCACCTCAACCTTCCACTGAATCAAGTTAGGCCATGGTTGCCAACTGCGTTGGCAACCGGAGTTAGAATTAGGGAACTAAGGACATGCGGCCCTTAGCTCGATCTCTTTGCTCGCTGACCGTTGTAGTGACAGGACGCAATAAATGTTAATTGATAACTCACACACAAGAGTTATAAGTGGTGACCCCGACGAGTGAAATAAAGTAGCTTGTGTTTGTGCAGTGAAGTGAAAAAGCAGTTATTTTTTGTCTTCTCTACGCCAACTGAGTAGACATACGGCAAACGCTAATCGCCGCGCAAAAAAATCCTAATACTCGTTAGAGTGGATACATTGCGATAGCGGTGACGCCACGTGTAAAAGCCGTGCTCACGATATACACGAGCACACGCTGATACAGCTAGGACGGCAGGTTAACGGCCGCGCTCACGTCACACGGGCACACGATGCTTCAGCTGAACGGCTCTGCATTCACGCGAAATTCTCCGGCAGCAGCAAAGAAAGAACGTACGTTAGTACGTATTCAGCGTACGCTACACACACGCTGACAAAAAGGTACATCCAGCGCACGGATTCTGCACAGCATCGCAGATTCCCCCGGAAACGGCATTTACGAGGTAAGGTACGTAATAAGTGCGCGCTACGCACACTTACACACCTCGCAACCTCATGCGCACGGATACGGTACCTCATCGGAAATCCGTCGACGAGCGGCGACCACGAGGTGACTTACGTATTACGTACTAAGTGCACGCTACGCACACCTACACACCAGAGGCGCACGAGGAGAGCTATCATCATCGCATCCTCCGTCGGCGACACCAAGTACCACGAGGCAATTGCATTGTCGTCGCACACACATATCGACACACCTCGGTACATGCGTCGCAGTACGTCCAGTGCATCGCAGTTGAACGAGAGCGAGACGTTTGCTATGATAAGGACAAGGAAGTGATCTACAGGTCGACGATCGGCACGATATCCTACAAGTTCGACGGCGCGGGAGAGCGGTAAGCAGCAGCTCACAACGGCAGGGATCGTCACATCATCATCGGAACGGCGGTGTTACCGCTGAAGACCATCTCATCACCATCGGACCGGCGGTGTTACCGCTGAAGACCGTCGCATCATCATCGGAACGGTGGTGTGACCACTGAAGACCATCACAGCATCTTCCAGGAGCGGAACAACCGCTGAACACCATCGCTGCATCCCCCGGCAGCAGGGTAACCGTTGGAACATACGGTTGAGGGAAACATCTACTCGATGATTCACTAATTGGCGGTGAGCACGTTCCTTTTTATCCTGTTTATATTTTTTTTTCTCACGCACTTTTCGATCTTGAGATCCAATCATATCATCTTATTATTATATTATAAGAATATTAAGATTAAGATAGTGCTAGGATTAGCAGTTAGATTTTTTATCTTATTTTTATTGTTCAATTTCATTTTCTGGTATATTTTTTTTCCATTATCGTATTTCCTTTATATTTTTATTACTCGCCTAAATTTTCATTATATTTTTGCGCTAAATTTTTTATCTTAATTCACATACACATAAAATTTGAATTGTATAACATGTCATTAGAACGGGAGGTTGAGAGGCCTAGTGCCAGCACGGCGCAGAACCCCACATCAGTGCCACAGGTGGAGCGCATCGCCACCAAGCTACCCCCATTCTGGGATGATATACCTGAATTTTGGTTTGCTCAGGCGGAGACTGAGTTTGAGGTATCTCAAATTACAAGGGAGCGCACCCGATACTCGTATCTTATAGGCGCTCTTCCTAAGCAAACCTTAGCGAAAGTGTTGGATGTTATCAAGGCTCCACATGAAAAAACACCATACACTCATTTGAAGGAAAAGGTTTTGAGTCGCCTTTCAACCAGTGAGGAGGCCGGACTTTCGAAACTTTTATATCACGTGGAGATGGGTGACAGGTCACCATCCGAGCTTTATCGGCACATGGTGCAACTCGCGGGTGGTTCGGCTGATATCTCTGCTACACTTATACAAAAGTTGTGGAAATCGAGATTACCAAAATCCATTGAGGTAGCACTCATTGCAGTCGATTCTAAGGACCACGATGAGCAAATGAAAATCGCTGATAGACTCTGGGAATGCACCAATTCAGGTAGCGTTTCTGCAATTGAATCTAATCCAAATCATTTTTCGCACAATTATGCGACTGACGATATTCGTCAAGAAATATCGGAGCTGCGAAACATGATTCGCCAAATGGCTGTTAATTCTAATCATCAGCGGAGGGGACGACAGAGAAATCGCTCAAAATCGCGAAATAGGAACAACACACCCTCACAACAGGGAGAACGTCCACTATGTTGGTACCACCACAAATATGGACGGAACGCGAAAAAGTGTATCAATCCTTGCAATTTTCATTCAACGCAGGGAGGGAACAATTTATCTCTTCAAAAAAAAACTAATTTGCTCTGAAGCGTTGACGGATAGCCCACGAGCAATTTTAAGCTCCTCACGTCGTCTCTTCATCAATGATGAGATTACTTTATTCACATTTCTTATAGATACCGGAGCTGACGTATCCGTCATTCCACAAAATTTGGTAGGCACTGTAGCCAAACCAACTGACCACATATTAGCTGCAGCCAACGGTAGTACTATTGCTACATATGGCACCAAGTTAATACAGGTATCTCTTGGATTGAGGCGGTCTTTCACTCATACTTTCGTTATAGCAGCGGTGAATCGTCGATCCTTTCAGTTTAAAAACATTATACTGTTCTTTAGTCCGTCCCATCCTGGAATTTGCCAGTGTAGTTTGGTGTCCCCATCAAATCACATACATAGATAAAATTAAAAAAATCAGAAAAAAATCACATGTGTTATGTTTCATCGTCTTCCCTGGTCAAACCAAATTCCACGTCCTTCGTATAATGTTCGGTGTTTACTATTTGGCTTAGAGATTTTACAGCATAGGAGAACTACGGCTCAGATAACTTTTATACATAAATTATTTATTGGAAATTTTGATGCACCTGACATTTTCAATTTTATTTGCTTTTCTACTCCCTCTAGAGGTCTTAGAAGTAGAGAGCTACTAAGAAGCCCTCTTAGATCGACTGGTTTTGGTGCCAATGATCCACTGCTCAAAATGATTGATGTGTATAATAGGATAGGGTTATCAGCAGATTTCAATCAATCCGTTAGTCAGCTGCGTCAGCATATTCAAGTTAGTTCTAGGGCCATACTTTCAACTTGTACTCTGTAAGCATTAAGTTATTTAGGCATACTGCCCGATAACTTTGATTTAAATAAATAAATAAATAAATAAATAATAGGAGCTGACTTTATTCACAAACACGGTTTGTTAGTTGATCTTAAGGAACGGCGCCTAATTGATCCAACCACAAATCTTGTGTCAAAAGCTACTATAGCGACAGTGGACACTCCCACACCAAAACATTTTTCTGTGGAAGCAAATGAGTTCGGTGAAGTCTTACGACAATACCCTTCGTTGATCGAGCCCCCTGACTACAACACACCAGTCAGTCATTCTGTTTCACAATACATTGAAACAAAAGGCTCTCTACCATTTGCTAAGCCTCGTCGTCTGGAACCGAAGAAACTTAAGATTGCCCAGGCAGAGTTTCGGCATATGCTGAACTTAGGTATTTGCCGGCCGTCTTCTTCTCCAGCTTCTTCGCCACTGCACATGGTTCCCAAAGCAGATCATGACTGGCGACCATGTGGGGATTATCGACGACTGAACGCCATAACCACACCCGACCGATATCCCATACCATACGTGCAAGATTTCACCATGAACTTGCATGGGTGCAAATTTTTCTCAAAATTGGACATTGTACGGGCGTACCACCTTATTCCTATTGCCAAGGAGGAGGTTCACAAAACTGCTATTACCACTCCATTCGGATTGTTTGAGTTCCTAAGAATGCCATTTGGTTTTAGGAACGCGAGCCAAACTTTCCAAAGATTCATGAATAGCATTTTTAGAGATCTGGAATTTGTGTTTGTCTATATTGACGACATCCTTATAGCTAGCCCGACGAAAGAAATGCACATTGAACATTTACATAAAGTGTTCCATCGGCTGGCTAGTCATGACATAAAAATAAAGTCATCTAAATGTGTTCTTGACGTACCATCGTTGGATTTCCTTAGCCACAACATTTCTGAAAAAGGAATAACTCCTTCTTCTTCTAAGGTAGAGGTCATTACAAAATTTCCCTCTCCGTCATCCGTTAAACAACTTCAGCGATTGGTAGGAATGATAAATTACTACCATCGATTTATTCCACAGGTTTCCGACAAGTTGATACCCTTGTATCAACTCATCGCTGAGCACAACGGCAAAAAGAGTAAACAAAATTTTGAATGGTCAGAAGAATGTGAACAAGCAGTACTTCAAGTAAAACATGACCTATCAAATGCAACCATGTTAGCTCATCCACAGAGTAATGCCAACTATTCTCTCACGACCGACGCTTCTGACTATGCAGTTGGTACAGTACTACAACAACATCTTAATGGTGAAAGTCAACCATTGGCGTTTTTCTCAAAAACACTAACACCAACCGAACAGAGATACTCAACCTTTGATAGAGAACTACTTGCCATTTTCCTAGGAATCAAACATTTTCGGCATTTTCTCAAAGGGAGAGACTTTACGGTATTAACAGACCACAAACCCCTAACAATGGCGTTAAAATCCAAGTCTGAAAAGTCTCCGCGACAAAGTCGACATCTCGACTTCATCTCCCAGTACACATCTGATAGACAGTACATTCGGGGAGAGAGCAATGTAGTAGCGGACGCCTTATCTAGGATTGGGGGCATGGATTCCATAACGGTGTTAACGGATCAAACTTTGTCAAAAGAGCAAAAGAAAGATTCACATTTAAAAATATTGCTAGAAAAACAGAACAGAAAAACGAAATATAAACTGACACAAATATCTTCAAACAATGTTAAGCTATTTATTAAGTCTTCGACAGGAAGACAACGCTTGTATGTTCCCTTGTCTCTGCGCAAGCTTACATTCCAAGGGATCCATAATAACTCACATCCTGGCATTCGGGCTACTAGAAAGCTTATAACCGATCGTTATTTTTGGCCATCCATGAACAAGGACGTGGGAGATTGGACACGTGCCTGTATTGGATGCCAAAAGGCCAAAATAACACGCCATACTCACTCGCTTTTGGAAACTTTCGACATTCCAAAAGGTAGGTTTGACCACATCCACATGGACATCGTTGGTCCTCTACCTCCTTCGGAAGACATGTGTTACCTACTCACTATAGTAGATAGATTTACAAGATGGCCAGAGTGCTATCCAATGGCGGATATGTCAGCAGCTACCATCGCAAAAACATTTGTCGACAATTATGTCTCGCGTTTTGGATGCCCTGAAACCATCACAACTGACCGTGGAAGACAATTTATTTCTAAACTGTTTCAGGAGCTAACCAAGCTCCTTGGGGCCCATCACATAAAGACCACAGCATACCACCCACAATCAAATGGGATGGTCGAAAGATTTCACTGACAACTAAAAGGTGATGTCATGGCAAGTGAAGACTCCATGCGATGGATGGGAGGATTACCATTGGTCTTGTTAGGTATTAGGTTGTCTTTTAAAGACGACATTAAGGGATCACCAGCAGAGATGGTGTACGGCCAGAGCCTTAGGCTCCCAGCTGAAGTATCTGTACCATCCTCTAAAACCAACTCAGAAGATCTCCCTGACTTCATTGTCAATCTGAAAAAGGCATTTCAAACTTTGAAGCCTACAGCCACTACACAAAAAACTTCGATCACTCCCTATGTTCCTAAAAATCTAAATGATTGCAAACAAGTTTTTGCACGAGTGGACAAAGTTAAAACTGGACTGCAAGCTCCTTACGAAGGACCATTCGACGTAGTTCGGCGTTTCAGAATTTTTTTTATAATCAATAGAAAAGGAAAAAACGAGTCTATCTCAATAGATCGCCTGAAACCAGCATACCGCTCGTCAAGCATACCAAAGATTAGGCAGAGTGGAGCGGTGGTTGGAGAGGTGCGATTCCGCCTTTAACGCTCATATCAATTTCATCTCGTGACTCCGTCACTGGTGGGGGGTTCTGTAGTGACCGTTACGGCGTTAGACCAGTTCTAACCGTTCGATTCGCGTTAGACCAGTTCTAGCGATCTTCGCCTAGCAGGCAACAAATTATAGCAGGTACGCCACCTGTCGCTTTGCACCTCAACCTTCCACTGAATCAAGTTAGGCCATGGTTGCCAACTGCGTTGGCAACCGGAGTTAGAATTAGGGAACTAAGGACATGCGGCCCTTAGCTCGATCTCTTCGCTGACCGTTGTAGTGACAGGACGCAATAAATGTTAATTGATAACTCACACACAAGAGTTATACCTTTTTATTTTTGAACAAAAGTTTAGTCTAAAAATGTTTTGCTGCTTTCCTGTTAGTTTCCATTACATTTCCTACTTTTATTTTACTTTTGAATTTCCCTTCCATTTTTGTAAGAATTCATATAGTTTTATTGGATCTTTGTTTAAATCTACTTTCTCTAGCTTGTCCTAATTTTTTTTTATTTCATTAAGTCTTTTTTCATTCTAAATTAGTTTTATTGGATCTTTGTTTAAATCTACTTTCTCTAGCTTGTCCTAATTTTTTTTTATTTCTTTAAGTCTTTTTTCATTCTAAATTCATTTATTCCTTTATTAATCATGTTAATCATTTTTTCGGTTTCTTTATCATTGTTAAAATGTTTTCTCAGCTCATATTTGTTTCTGCATCCTTTTTCTGTTTCTAAATTCCAGTATATTTTTGGTTTTTTTTTCGAAGGTATTTTGTTGGATTTTATTAATTTTTTATTTTGTTTTGCTACATGATATACTGTCGTGGTTATTTTTTACCTCTATTGCTTCTATTTCTTTGATTTTGTTTTGTTTATTTGTGTATGTTACTAAGTGTTCCTGTATTATTTCGTTTATTGTTGTTATTATGGTTTTGTTATCTGTTGCACCCATATGATGTTCTGTAACTGTTATTTTGCACTTATCTATTATATCTTCCGATATGATAGTAATGTCAACAGTTGTTTCTCTTTTGTTTCTATCGGTAGGTATTAGAGTTTTTTTCTTGTTGCGTAATAAGGAAAAATTGTGTCATTTAATTCATTTCATAAAAAATTCCCTTTACTGCCATTGGTTGGATTCCCCCATATTTCGTGATGGCAGTTTAAATCTCCTGTTATTATATGTTTTTGATTTCCTGATCTGTGGTGTAGTAACTTATTAACATTTCCTCTAAATCTATTAATTTTTAATTAGGGAGACATGTATACCCTGACCATATTTATTTTTTACCTAGTTAATTTTATTTCTGCAATTTGAACTTCTTTATCTGTTGTATCATGTTTGGATGCTAAATTTTTTCTAATGTATATGGCTGATCCTCCATATCCATTTTCCCTGTTGCTGGTAACTAAATTATAATTTGATAAGTTTACTTTATTAATTTCCTCTTCTTTCATCCATGTTTCGGTAATGCATGCTATTGTAATTTTGTTTGCTTTCATCAGCCTTTCTAGTTCTTCGTCATTTCGTTTTAAGCTTGTTATATTAGTCCGTAATACACTAATTTCTTTTTGCCTTATCGTCGCCATTTTTACTTTCATTTCATTTTTATTTATTGTTTAGTTTATTAGTTTGTGTTAGTATCTTGTTTTGTTTCCTGTGTCAGAGTTTTTTGTCCGAGTTTTTTGTTTTTTTCCTTTATATTCAAACTCTCTACTTCTCTTTCTAACTGTAATCTATTATGTACCGAGCTCTTTACCCCTTCCTATCGTACCATATTGGCATACGTACCCTCATCCTCGTTTTTATTCGTCACCGTTCTTTTGTACTTGAAACAGGTCATGCCTAAGTGCATGTTAAGTTCGCTGTACTTACACGTTCTCTGCTGTCCGTTGTATTGTACCTGACCCTTTTCTAATTTTGTAGATACAAATGATGGCATTCGTGTATCTATTACAATGATTACCTCTCGGTTATTATCTCTTATTCCCGCTATCGCGGATGGCGCTTTTCATACTCAGTCTATGACTTTTTTAACTTCTCCATATTTCATCATGGCTTTTTTATCTCTTCATTACTTATCTGATCCGTGCAGTTTTTTTTTATAATTACTCTTGTCGAGTTGTCTTCCATTTTTATGGGTATAAAATATTTCTCCCCATTGTACTCCACCGCGTGTTTGCCATCGTGGTTATCAACTATTTTTATAGCCTCTCCCGATTATTTTATTTGTACCACTGCAATAGCCGTTGTCGTCATATATTCCACTTTAAGCAAACTTTCCTTTTTTATTCCAAGTTTTTCCAAAATAAGTTGTATCACATAGCCCGGACTCAGTCTTTGTGGCATTTGATTGAAATCTATTTTGAAGGTATTGTCCTTCGTCAGCATTTTCTAAGATCGTTTTTTAGTTTCACTCGTTCAACGTTTGATTTGAAAGCACTGTGTTGTTCGTTTGACGTACCAACTTGGAATGCCGGCTATTATTTTATCGTTTATGTTTTTACCATCCGAGTTCGGTTTGTTGTTTATTGTTGATGACTTTTTTTGTTGATGTTTTGATTCAAGCTATAAATTCCTTGTATTTTGTTATTTATATCTTTATTATTATATTTATTAGCTTTATATCTGTATAATTGCACTCTCTGTTCGTTAGTTATTATGGTGAGCTGAGATTGTATCATGTCGTGGTTCCCACGCAAATTTTCCAATAGCTTTCTAGCCACTCACTCTCTTAGTTGTATTGGTCGTAAAGCTATGTAAGTTTTTTTTTTAAATAAGATTTAACCTATGAACAACTCTCGCGGAAACATGTTGTGAATGAATAAAAGAAATGAAAATCCGATACATACAACGTTTTCGCCAATTGTTTTGCTGATACATTCACTCTTCCCAATCACGACCCTTACATACTAGCAGAAGGCACCCGCAATACGTCATCGGATGTTATCTATTTTATTATACCATTGATCCACGAAGTCATTAGTTGCACGTATACTAAGCGATTTGAAACCCTCATGCGTGGCATGTAACCTGCGTCCTGGAAACACGCGTGAATGTTTCCTATCCATAAGAAGGAAATTTGCAATTATCGTGGCATTCTTTCCTTTTGCGCTTGTGCCAAGGCATTTGAGATGATGTTATACAACCCAGCATATTATCACAGCATTTTGTCACAGCAGTTCAAAACTACATGAGCTTTAGTTAGCATTAATTTCTCCTTAGGAGATACTCTACTACAAATCTTGCGGAATTTGGATAACATGGACCGTGGTATTCAAGTTGATCCGGTATATATAGACTTCAGGGATGCGTTCGATAATATTTAACATGATATTCTACACTTGAAGCTAAAAAACTCGGTTTCCTCGACTAGCACATCACCTGGCTTCGTTCATACTTAGGTGGTCGTTCATTACAAGGTTTGGAACAATATACATTTGAATTTTATCACATCGAAGCAGACAATGTTGACATATAAAAAAATAGTTTGAGAATATGGATGAATGTATTAAAGCTTGCTTCATTTAGAATTGGAACAAACTGTTGCTCATATTGTGGCGCTCCTGGTGGACGGATTTGGAAGCTCTTGGCGTCAACGAGTCGGGCATTTTGTCAGCTTGACGTATGTATTTTTGACATTCCGCAAATCGACTGTAATTAGTAAACAATCAACATGGAAGCCGAAAGAAGGGAAAAAATGTGCACAGTTATGTGAGAATCAGTTTAACACCAAAAGAAGAAGATGGGTGGCTTTCGTTTAGTTCACTTTATTTATTCTCCAATTCGCACGTCCTTCACCTTCGACATTTCGCGTTGAACTGACCTCTCGACCCAGCAGCGCGCGCCGCTTAAATTCCCTCCTTCGCTCACTCGGCGCTCGCCACGATATCGCTATCTCTTTTCCCTACTTCACAGTTATTTGGAAAATCCTTTGTGGTCCTCATCTAGGCTAGCTAAAAAGTTGAAATTTCCCAGAAATACCGTATGGCGCGTTATCAAACGGTATAAGGAAACATTGACGACGATTCGGAAGCCTCAAGCCAATCGTCGGAGTGGAACTGTCGACCGGAATCTGCGTAGTAAGATTTTGAAGACGATTAAGAGGAATCCTAATCTGTCGGACCGCGATTTGGCCAGAAAATTCGGTGCTGCTCATAGTACCGTCAAGAGAACTCGACTCCGGGAAGGAATCAAGTCGTATCGAGCTAGCAAACGGCCAAATCGCACCATAAAACAGAATAGTTTGATCAAAACTCGTGCTCGGAAGCTATACGATCAGGTGCTGACCAAGTTCGACGGGTGTCTTCTGATGGATGATGAAACCTATGTTAAGACTGACTTCGGGCAAATCCCAGGTCAAAAATTTTACTTGGCAACGGGTCGGGGGGATGTTCCCGCCAAATTTAAATTAGTTTTTGCCGACAAATTTGCAAGAAAATTTAAGATTTGGGAGGGTATTTATAGCTGTGGAAAAAAACTAAAGTTTTCGTTACAAACAAGACAATGACGTCGGAACTATATCAAAAATAGTGTCTCAAAAAACGAATTTTGCCATTCATTCGATCTCACGACCATCGCGTAATGTATTGGTCAGATTTGGCATGCTGTCATTACAGTAAAGTCGTTGGAGAATGCAATCATGAAGAGGAGACTAAAGGCAAAGGGAAAGGTTGTCAAAAACATCAATCAGATGACGACCTGGTGGGATAAGATAGCTAAAACGATGGACGAAGAAGATGTGCGCCGCCTAATGAGCCGTGTTACAGGAAAAATTCGAGAATTCCTTCGAAACCGTGAAGAATAGTTTTATCCGTATTTTTCCTTAAAAGTATGAAGAAAACGCTACATTTGCATAAAAACAGATCTTAATTTCAATTATAAATAACTGATATACAAGCAAATGTCTATGTTCCAATTCTATCTGAAGTAAGCTTTAGTAAGCCGTGAAAAATGTTAACATCGAAATCAAATAACTAAACATTAAATAATTGATAAACGATGACATTATCTTAGCTCTTTTTTCTTTGTTCATATTATTCATTTCTGGTTAGATGATTTCATGAAATTTTGTTGTAATATGCAATTCGTCCTTGATTATTTGTGTAAACCATATCCATATGTTTTTAATCATTTTACATGATTAAAATTTGTGCTCGAGATCTTCGATAATTCCACATTTCTCACAGTTCGGGTTTGTTTTCATTCCGAATTTAAATTAATTTTTTTCTGTCACCATTTTTTCATTTACCAAAAGATAATAATAGCTTCGTTGTTTTCAATTTATTTTGTCATTACATGGTTTCCCACGATATATTGGTCATTTCCCATGATTTTGTGGTGCGCTCCTACGATTTTTTCCCATAGATTCCCATAGATTTTTGGTTCATCGCCATAATTTATTGTTTCGTCCGATTGGATATCAATACAAATACACTAAAAATTCTGGGAAACGGCCAAAAAGTCGTGTGAACGCACCAAACAATATAGGACCCTACCAAAAATTGATGGGAACCAACCAATAAATCGTGCAAACCCTGTATTAATATTTCGTCATATCTTGTTCCATTCCAGTGATGGTGTTTTGGATTGAGTATGTGGTAGAGGAAGCAAAACATGTTTTTGTAAATCTCTGTTGCTGAAGAATTATTTAAAATCTATCATTTAATTAGGCTAGTTAAGCTCTTATTGGCACTAAACAAGGATAGAATGATGGAAGATCTTTAATATTAGGTGGATTTTCTGTTTGGTTCAAGAAACTTCTTGTACATGGCATGTGTTGTTTTTCAATAAGGTGTCGGTTGATCACGGTTGGTCAGCGGTCTCGTAGTACAGTCGTCAATTCGTACGACTGAACAACATGCCCGTCATGGGTTCAATCCCCAAATAGACCGCGCCGCCATACGTAGGATTGACTATCCTGCTATGGGGGGAAATCAATTAGTCACTGAAAGCCAAATCCACAAGAGGTAAAGGCAGGCCTTGACCGACAACGGTTGTTGAGCCAAAGAAGAAGAAGAAGTCGGTTGATCAATAATGTTCTAAGTTTGAATTCTGGTACTAACGAGTTAAGACCTCCCTTGGCTTTGTTAATCAGCTTTTGAAGTTGTTGCATTTTTAATCTTGGCCCTCCATTTGACCATATGAATATTCCCAGATAGAATGTCATCCTCCCAAGATGGTACTTGCTTATCGTCATAACCAAAGTCTATATAATACAGAGGTCGATGCATAGCTCGATTTTAGTCCATCATTTTGAAAGCTTATTTTTGACAGTTAGATGAAAAAGTTTGTGAACGATTCCACACAACCAAATACTTTTTATGGCCAAGTGTGCTTTTTCTGCACAAAACCTAGTGTAACTATACATTTCCTTCTCATGTACGTGGCATGGAGTAGTTTTTTCACTAATTCATCAGATAAACACGACCAAAATCAGGAAACAAGCCTATTAGCTTTGATCCTCTTGAGCTGCACATGATTTCGTCTTAATTTCGGGCACTGATCTTGTTATAATCAATAATTGTACTATAATTCTATCTTTTCTTGATATTCGTCAACTTTTTTAAGTGCAATATTACGAACAAACGATGTAAAAATGACCGAAAATGCATTCAGACCACTGCATGCACAACAACTAAAACCTCAATGTATGCTACGATGAAACTACAGTAGAACGTCGATTATCCGGGGGCGGATTAACCGGCGGGCGGCTTAACCGTTCGCATAAATGTGACAGCTGTTCAAACGTACAGCGAACATTTGCAGCGATAGTCAAGTGGGCAACCAGATTTTTGTGCAGCTCTAAAGTGATATTTTCGAAATTCATTTTTGTTCATGAACAGTTGTTAAACCTATAGTTATTGATTAAAATAATATTTTACTAACGATTATTCGATTTATTCATGTTGCAACTGCAACTCCGTCGGCTCCTCGACGGCGGCGAACAAGATATAACGACCGTTTTATTAACGTACAAAACTTTACTTTATTTAAAAAAGGATCGACCGATTATAAACTCACAAGCTTGGATTTTAGTAGTTTTAAAAAACGCGGTCTATCGTTCGCTAACTTTTAAAGAGACCGTTTGTTCTGCGCACGGTGTATTTATCCCTTTTTTTCCCGCGATGGCCGTTGCGCCATCGCGTTACGCAGCGAACGTTGCCCTTTCTGAAATGTTCGAAATTCGAAGATCGATCTTGTCAACCTATCTAAACGTCTAAACCTATCTCCTGTCATTTAGCTTGTTTACATTCCGCATGCCATAATAAGGGACACGCGGTTTGTCGGCACGGTTACTCGTAACATTCTCCCCCCGGTAAGTCGCTCTCAGCGGCTTAGCTTCGTTGTGCCGACCTCCAATATAGCAACATTTACTGCCGATCTATCTAACAAACCACTATTTGTCTGTATAGTTACGCGCCGCACTTGATTGTCAGCAGCTCGATACACCTTTACAATTCGTCCCCTAGGCCAGCAGTTCCGCGGGTTGTTTCCATCCGCAACCAATACCAAGTCGCCTTCATCTAATGGTTTCGTCTGCTTGTACCATCTCGATCGCTTCGTTAGTCTTGGTAGGTACTCGATTACCCATCTCTTCCAAAACATGTCTGCAAACTGTTGTGCTGATTTCCAGGATTTACGCACGGACGGAGTGGAATCGTCAAAGGGTAGCGGAGGCTTGCTTCCGTTCGAACTGCCTAAAATGAAATGATTTGGCGTTAAGGGAGATTCAGCTTCATCTTCGAGTGGAATATCTGTCAGGGGTCGTGAGTTAACAATCAGCTCCACTTCACTCAACCTAGCCCGTAATAGCTCATCGGTGGGGTGATGAGGAAGGTCATAGGAGGCAAGCGTCTTTTTTATTGATTGGATCAATCTCTCCCATGACCCACCAAAATGCGGTGCTGCAGGTGGGTTAAAAACCCACTTTGTCCCGGGTTGCACAAACTCTGCCATCAACCGATCCACATCAATCAGTGCAGCAGCTTCCTTCAGTTCACGAGATGCGCCTACAAAATTGGTGGCTCTATCACTAACGAACTCCAGTGGCAGTCCCTTTCTAGCGGTGAAATTGCGGATCGCGAAAATACACGAGTCTGTAGAAAGACTATGCGCAACCTCGATGTGTATTCCTCTGGTAGTGAGGCAGGTGAAAATCACCCCCCAGCGTTTTTCGATTCTTCTCCCGACTGCTACTATCATCGGTCCGAAGTAGTCGATCCCGGTGTAAGAAAATGGATGCTGGTAGACAGCTAGCCGTTGGTACGGGAGGTCTCCCATAGCAGGATTTTGTGGAGCGGTTTTATATACCTTGCAGTATTGACAACAGCGTCTTACTCGGCTATAAGTGCTCTTGAGCATCAAATTGTAAACTAGGTAGATCGGATACCCATGTTTGCCATTTCACAAGCAAACTACCAGAAATTTCTTCATCCCATTGAGTCTTTGCGCGCCACACTTCTTGCAGCAGGATCTTCAGGTACATGAGAAGGTGACCAATTAGCCCCAGAGGATCATATATAGACATTAGTATTTTCAAAATAGTACTTTCTCTGTCGCAAGTTCAACTTCGACGGGTACTTCTGCTCCAGGCTCAACCCGGTTCATTGCAGCTTTAACCTTTGATGAATTGGACAACCAATTACGGATCTCAAATCCGCCTTGTGAGTGAATGAAGCAAACTTCCTGTGCTAATTGGATAGCTTCATCTTCAGTTTCTATACTAGAGAGCATGTCATCAACGTAGTGCTCATATTTGATGCATTCGACTGCCCTTTGATATTGTTCTTCAAATCTTTCTGCGTTCAGATTTTTTACATAGTGCGCGGTGCTTGGAGAACATGCTGCACCAAACGTCATAACCTGTAGCACATATTGTTGAGGAGTGCTTCCAATTTCTCCATCATTCCAGAGAAACATTTGACTTCGTTGGTCTCGCGGGTTCATCCGCACTTGAAAAAACATTTCTCGAATGTCATCGGTTACTGCTACCTTATATTCCCGAAATTTATAAAGAACCGTGAGCAGTCCTACAAGTTGATCCGGTCCGGTCAGTAAAAACGAGTTTAGGCTGACCCCATTCACCTTTGCAGCAGCATCATACTCGTATCTTGCCAGGTTTGTTCGGGTTCGTGACAGGAAAAATCGGTAGGAACCAGTCATTTGGCTTTTTGCTGCTTTGTTCTATCGGTGAAAACTTTCTGATGTACCCTTTTTGTTCGTACTCTGCAATTTTGGAGTGCATGGCTTTATTCAGTTCTGGATTACGGCGCATTTTTCTCTCCAGACATTCGTGACGCCTCAAAGCCATCGCTTTATTACAGGAAGTTTTATTGTGTCGTACTTCCACAGAAGGCTCGCTTCGAAATGCCCATCTACCAACCGAACATTCGAGGAAAGAATTTTAAGCACATGTTCTTCGTCATCAGAGCGCAATTGTTTCATTGGTCGATATACTCCTAGCGATTCTAAAGAGAAGTATTCTTTTATAGCCAGATCCATCTCATCGTCTTTTTTTTATTGCAGGGGCAGATATGGACGTTCATAAATGTATTTCCGTCGTACCGGTTACAATCTGATGCGCTACTTGAGCATGGCCCGTAAACTACCCATCCAAGTCGGGTTTTTGATGCTGACGGCTCGTTTGCCCCTCTTTCGACCGTTTTAAGGGTTTGGCTCAAGAAGCAATTATCAATGCCAATTAGGACCTTCGCCGAGGCATTTTGATATAATGGTAGTGGAAGACCTCTCAAATGGCTGTACTGAGTGGCTAATTGCGTCGGTTCTACTGATTGTTCACATAAGCCAAGGGTACGAACTGTATGGACCGTGTTCATGTCATATATGATAGATGACCCAACGCCAGATATCTTAACAGATAATTCTACGGACTCGTCTTCAACCCTTTGGTTGCTTTGGTTACCGGTCCACGATATGCATAATGGACGATGCTTGCCACTGATGCCTAGCTGTTTCAGCAAGTCATGCTCCATAAACGTTGCCGACGATCCGTCATCTAAAATAGCGATAGTATCAACCTTCTTCCCATTCCCATATAACGTAACCGGCACATACTTGAACATAACTCCTCCGGAAGTAGCAGAATGCACGTTACAGCTGGTGTTGACTCGACTCAATTCTGGCGGGATGTCTGATAATAGTTGGCTGCTACCGGACGAGTGTAACAACTGATGATGACGGCGTTCGCACCCATTTACTCCGCACAACGTAGTTACTGGGCATGCACCTGGGTGCTTGCGGAGGCACATTCTACACAGTGACGCACGCTTTATAGTTGTCCAACGCGAACTCACACTCATGCCTAGGAACCTGCTGCAGTTGGACACGTTAGGACATTCATCCCCACACGCAGAGCAACTCCAATTGTTGCCCTCAGTTGTAACTGGTTGTCATGTTGTTACTGCTGTCTGACCTGTGGAATGAATGCACTGATGAGCGTACTTACGGTCGTACTGACGGATATTATTGTCATGCTTCACCTCCCTACGACCGCTGGTATGCTTTACACCTCGACTGGCTGCGCGTACAAGCTCCTTCACCCACTCGTTGAAAACTGCCAGCGTGGTATGTGTACAGCGGTTCTGGTAATAGTACCAGTTCAGCCTTATATTCGGCGGCAGCTTGTCCACCAGCTCCTCCAGCAGGGGTCCGCCATCGAAATAGCTGTGCAGTCCAGATCCCGTTATCGATGCACAGAAGTTCCTCACAGCGACACCATAATCCACTAAGGCGTCGAACCGGTCTTCCTTCGGGGGCGGCATGCGGCGAATATTGGCCATCAGTGTGTTCACCACTAGTTCTGGACGGCCGTAGCACTCCTTCAAAATCTCGATCGCTTCAGGGATACTATCGGGATATAGCAGACAACTAGCAACTGCTTCACGAGCCTTTCCCTTCAAAGACGCCAGCAGCCGCAGCATATGTTCATCATTTGTGTAGCCACATATCGCCGTAGAGTGTTCATAGTTTGAAATGAACGCCATCCATTCCTTAGGGTCACCACTGAAGACAGGCAATTCACGGCTCGTACATTTTCGCGCTGACACTTGACTCTGGTTAAATAGCGGAAAATTTGCAGAGTAACTATGTGCTGTGGGGTGTGGTGTTGTCCTTTCTGGTATCACTGGCACAAAGCTAACGGCTGGTCTGTACTGGTTAGCTAGCCTTTCATCAGGTCTCGCGATTGGGCTTGTAGAAGCGCGGCATGATTCTTCCAGTATGCGTTTTTTCTCCGCCATACGACGTCGTTCACACCGTTCGATAGCGAGCAGTCTCTCTTCAAGCAGCTGTTGTTTGCACTGCTTATCGATCCGATGAAGTTCCTCTTCAATCGCGGTAGATTGCACGTTCGGTTTTCTACATGTCACAGGCGGCACTTCGACGGCGTAGGGAGGTAGGAGATGGTTATCCGAACGCATCGGCCCAGTAGCGGTGGCGGGAATGTTAAATTCCTGTGGCCGTTGGTCCAGCTCTCCGACACGATCCGTAGTATGCAGCCACTCCTCTATTTCCTGCTCCTTTTCAGCAATCGAAGACGTTGCTTCCACAACAACGTCTGCTATCTCGCGCTCGATTGTCGCTAGCTCGCGTTTAGCTTCGCGGGCTCTCCTCACCAACTCGTTCAGGGTGTCGTTTCGCGGGTTTGATGATGCCCTCGACGGTGGTCTCGATGACGCCCGTCCAGTGTCCGTAGGCCTGGAAGTAGAGTTGGCCAACGGATCTGCACTGGTTCTGCCGGATCTGCCAGTACTGCTTGGTCTTCCAACGGAGGGGGGAAGCGGCTCCAGCCCTTCGAGTAGAGGCTCTCCTTGATGAAAGATCGGCGTACGGGACATTCTGCAGGCTTCACTATTCTCACTCGCGACGATGCCTTGGCGATTGGCACTAAAACAGAGCGTTATTAATCGCAAACGCGTTTTTTAAAAAATGTTGCAACTGCAACTCCGTCGGCTCCTCGACGGCGGCGAACAAGATATAACGACCGTTTTATTAACGTACAAAACTTTACTTTATTTAAAAAAGGATCGACCGATTATAAACTCACAAGCTTGGATTTTAGTAGTTTTAAAAAACGCGGTCTATCGTTCGCTAACTTTTAAAGAGACCGTTTGTTCTGCGCACGGTGTATTTATCCCTTTTTTTCCCGCGATGGCCGTTGCGCCATCGCGTTACGCAGCGAACGTTGCCCTTTCTGAAATGTTCGAAATTCGAAGATCGATCTTGTCACCCTATCTAAACGTCTAAACCTATCTCCTGTCATTTAGCTTGTTTACATTCCGCATGCCATAATAAGGGACACGCGGTTTGTCGGCACGGTTACTCGTTTAGGGGCGCCACAAAAGTGGTCCCTAATTTTTTAAAGAGATACGCAACACGCCTTGCGAACTACGTTTTGGTAGAATTCGATTTATTTTTTTCTTTTAAGCCGCGGAACGGAGAGTTCGGGAGAGACGCGAAAATTAGTGTTGTTCGTTCGAGAGTTGCCGGAGAAGAAGTGTGTGTAGCAAGCCACCGGATAATCGAGGCGGTGAAGCGTGCTGTCACTGGTTGTCTCGCTCTAGTTCGCCCGTCGAACATGTTTGATCGTGGTTCTAGGTGTATGCACCAGATGGAACTCTAGTCGCTACACTCGTAACAATTCAAGTTAGATTAATCATAAAACTAATAAAAAACTAGTAATAAAATAATTTTTAAATGAAAATGACATTTCTTGGACCATTATTCGTGCAAATCGATTAACCGGCAACCGTCCGGTCCCGAGCTGCCCGGATAATCGACGTTCTACTGTATTGAAACTTCATCCAGCTGTCAAAACTTTCCCACGCTTTTTGATCAAATGTTCTTGACGACTCGACCTCTGCATTTTATAGACTTTGGTCATAACTTATCCAATGTACCGCAATTTAGATGTTAGGAAAGTGTTGCCTAGTTGAACCCGTTGAAATGTCATCTGCATAGCAGTTGACTAAATCATTTTGACTGTTGCATATGTTTTCTAATTTGCATAGAAGCGGGTGTATATACAAGGTATGTCATATACGCCTGACAGCTGTCCATCGCAAGGTGGATTTAAGAAGATCAGGAGGTGGAATATAGAGCATTTTGACGTTTTGCGAGTTGACGTAAGGTCCCCAGATTTGGGGTTTGTTTACGTTGGGGTTTGTTTACATTTGATTTTGCAGTTCCAGTTTTCATCGCAGGAAGCAGGAAGTTAAAAGTGTTTTCGTTACGCCTTGTAGCTGTTCAGTGATTTATTGCAATAATGGCCCATCTAAGGCCAAAAAGCTTGGATTAAATATCAAATTTCATAAATTTCCTCCCGGCGGAGATTTAAGAACAAAGTGGATACAGTTTTGCGGACGCAAATCGGATTGGGAACCTTGTAACCGAGCTGTGATTTGTTCGCTTCATTTTAATGAGGAAGATTACCAAATGTTACCACGCAATTCTACAGAAAAAAAACCCTTCCCGCCATGCAATTGACAGCGATTTGCGAGGGCGCGCGAGGGCTCGCACGCCATACAAATTCACCGCACCAGAGCCCTCGCATTAAAGAGCTTGCGAGCCTTGGTAGTTTTTTCACCCCTAGTTTTAGCAGTTATAATTATAGCACCCCAAGAGCAGGTATAACAGTGCAAATTGTAGCATACTAAACACCTGAATTTTGACATTTTATTTTGCAAATATCCACAAAATTAGAACTAGTGATCTTTTCGATGAATACCACCGAAAAAAATATAATTTATGAGCAAAAATCAAAGATTATTTCATATACTATAAGATCTCGAGTAGATGATACCACACGCAACCTTTGCAATGTTTAACGGGTTATAGACTTTACCCACATGGTAGGTTCAGAGTAGTAATAGTAGTAGGTTTAGTTTGATTAAACAATAAATGTACTACACATATAATAATTGACATAACATTGGATTCGCAATGTGTTTCCTATGTAATCGATTGTATTACTGTGTTGTTGTGTCTAAAATGTAATCAACTTTAACGAATCTGGACGGCACGAAGGCGTCGGAGGATACCGCTATGAAAAAAGGACGTTGATTGTTCTATACAATTTTTGCATTAATTGTGATACCGCTAAAATAACAAAAACATGTTTGATTTATTTATACTTATATTTCAGTGGTTCCGTCCAAAACAGGCATTTCAACTACTAAAAGAGAATTAAGGGAAAATGAATAAAATACAGATGTTTGTGTTGAAGAAAGTAGGAATGAAAATGTTACCCAAATAGAACCAGTGAATAATGTAGAAAGTCCCATGATAGTTGTTAGATCGAGCGATTTAGTAGATGCAGGAAAATCGCAGGAATCATTACAGGAGTTGCGTAAGGCAAACGATGTACTGAAAGAAAAACTGAACGATTGTTATAAAGAACTCAATGCGTTGAAAATCGAAAACAAAACATTAAAGAAGGAGCTTGAAAAAAACAAAAGAAGGAGTATAGAACCGGTAGAGTTCGTTGCCAAAATAAAAAATATTTTCAAAGGGACTCTTTCCAGCAATCAAATAGACCTGATCATGAAGGAAAAGAAGCGTGTGCAATGGACAATTGAAGAAATAAGCTCTGCACTGACGTTGCGTTATTTCGGAAAACGAGCCTATCGGTACATAGCAATAGACTTACACTATCCCTTGCCAGCTTTATCCACACTTCAAAAATATGCCAGAAAAATGAACCTCAAGCAAGGCGTATTGGTCGATGTTCTTGTTTTTATTGGCAATTTTTCAAGTGGATTGCCCAGACAAGATCGTGAATGTATTCTAAGTTTTGATGAAATGAAGGTGCAAAGGGTTTTAGAATATGATCAATCAACGGATGAAATTTTAGGACCACATGATTATATACAAGTGGTAATGGCCAGAGGCTTATTTATACAGTGGAAACAGCCTGTTTTCATCGGATTCGACACGAAAATGACTAAAGATGGTAGATTTAATTCAAAAATTTTACGAGAAAGGAGTAAATGTCGCAGCGATTGTTAGTGATAACTGTTCTGCGAATATTGGTTGTTGGAAACAGCTGGGCGCCCATGACTATTTCAATCCCCATTTCGAGCATCCAATAACGAAAAAAAATGTTTATATAATACCTGATGCTCCACATCTCTTAAAATTAATAAGAAACTGGTTGATTGATCTTGGTTTCAGATATAAAGATAAAAATATTACGATTGAACCATTGCGCCTCTTAGTAGATTCTAGGCTAGGATCAGAATAAATCTAGTCACGAACGGCAGAATGTAAGCTTAGCAGCGCAATTATTATCGAGGACTACAGCAACAACTTTAAGGCGTTATTCAAATAACGATGATGCGAAACATTTAGCTGAGTTTATAGAAAAAGTAGACCTTTGGTTTAGTGTTTCAAACTCATATTCGCCAAGAGCTAGTTTGGATTATAAGAAATCCTTTATTTGTTCTGAAGATCAGGTGAAAGCATTAGATGATATGTTTGAAATGGTCGATAACATGAGAGTGATAGGTAAAAATAATCATCAAACATTTCAAAAATCAATCCTCATGCAAATAACTTCAATTAAAAAAAATATTCGGAGATATGGTACACAAGCATTCAATAAAGTACATTTCAACGAACAAGGTAATATTTTCGTCAAAAATGTTAAATGGTATCAATGTTTTACTGTTATATTTATTTTTCACTTTCAGCTAAACCAAGATGTATTAGAAAACTTTTTTTCTCAATTAAGACAACGTGGGGGTGTCTATGACCATCCTTCACCATTGGCTTGCCTATATAGAATAAGAAATATTATATTAGGCAAGTCTCCATCCGTCCTATTAAACCAAACTCACATAGCAACCAAAGACAATGACGATGAGCAACAGATACCTGAAACAGACTCACATACTCACAGAAATGACCACCGCAATGAACACTTCGTGTCTGATATCATGTATTCAAGAGCAAATATTGAACCATCTTTGCCAGGCATGAACGTTGTAGAAAAGGATACAAATTTGTTTTATGATATGAATGATAATAGTAGTACCGATAGCAGCACAATAACAGAGATTAATGAACAAGAGGAAGATGGATTTGAGTATGTTGTTGGATTCCTTGGAGAAAATTTAAAGATAATTTTCCAGATCTATACTTAGGATGTTATACATTTGAAAATGATACCGAGCATAGTTATTCTAATCCTCCTTCTTTTGTTCAGCATCTGTCTTTTGGAGGTTTATTCCAACCATCTATAACATTTTTGGATGTATGCCGTGAAATGGAAACCATTTTTTTAAAAACGCATATGAATGGACAGTTTTCAAACAAAAAAAGTATAGTAAGAATATTGACCAATAAGATAAGTAGGAAATTGCCTGAACTGCCATTAGAAATTGCAAAAGCCTTCTCAAAACAGCGAATTATTATACGTATGCGCTACATTAATTTAAAAAAATAAAGAAGAGTTAAACAAAAGGCAGGCATTGAAAAGGAAAGCACACGATGAGAATAGAAAGGGAGCTAAAAAAATGAGGAAATTGTAAATTAGGGTATTTATGTTAATCATATAGTGCAATTTGTAAATAAGCCTGACGTTCGACCGAATTTGTTTATCAAATTTAATTATATCTATTGCCAATTAAACATGTTGCGGGGCAGCATGCGGGTCAAAAAGTTTGCAATATGGAATATCAATAATTATAATCAAAGATATCGCCAATCTATGTTGAGATTTAACACTCTTTTCCACTAATTTTTGTTCATTTCATTGTCAAATTCAATCAAGTGAAATGCAACTGCACTGACTATAACATATGTTCTTGGACAAACGACTTAAACGATCCTAGTAGGATATTAAAAAAAAAACATTTTAAAATAAATCAACCTAGAGTAAACACAAGCGAAAACGGCGAGCGACCTTCAATGAACATACAGTGGAGCGCCGATTATCCGGGCGTGTCGGGACTTGATGGTAGCCGGATAATCGAATAACACGGATGAAAGAATCTGTCAGTTTGGTTGTCAGATATGGGTTTATATGATACAGTTCAATGGTTTGGGAGTTAAAATCAAAACAAACAATTTTATTCAAAAGTTGTGGTTATTATTTATTCGAAAAGAAGTCCGTGATTTTAGTTTGGACTTGATTTTGCATCATGCTTACAATATTCGCCCTTATTTTTCTTATGGCGATTTTATCATTGTAACAAAAGCCCTTGCTGTCCATGAAATCCAACAAACCATCAGCATATAATTTTGCAGTGTTGATATCTACGTGGACCAAGAACGAAGAAGAGTTATATCCGTAATCTTATCCCAAGCCTGAGCCAATGAAAATATGGCATCAACAATAGTCATCTTTTTTCCAGAACTCTAAAACTTGATCATCCTGATCTAAAAGGTTTTTAAGTATGGATGCTCGATAAAAACGCTTCAACAAGCATATCACTCCTTGATCCATAGGTTGAATCAAGCTCGTTACGTTTGGTGGTAGAAATTTTGCTTTCATCATACCGTTGTGCATCGTCAGAAGTGATTCGTTAGGATGTGAAGGAGCATTGTCTAATATCAAAAGAGCTTTTTGGGGTAGACCTTTAGATGCTAAAAAAGATGCAACCTCTGGTGCCCATACGTCTCTAAACCAATTAAGAAAAATTTCTTTAGTCATCCATGCACTTTTTTGACTAAGATAATTAACCAGTAAATCGTTTACATTTATACATTTAAATGCTCTAGGGTTTTTAGATTTTCCGACCACTAGCAGTTTTAATTTGTGGGTTCCGGAAGCATTTGAGCAACACATTACGGTGACACGCTCCTTCGAAGCTGTTCGAGCAGCTACGCGAATCGTGCAGATTTGAACTGCGGATCGGATCACATCCGCGCCCGTTGATGTACACATCTCTATCGATCATAAATTAATAAATAGAGGACGAAAAGGCTTTTTCCCTCTCTTCATCACCAGCAATTTCTTACAACGGCTTCGGTAATTATTAGCAGCAAAAACCAAAGAAAGAAAAGGAAACTTTATCCGAAAACTATTCGCGACGAAACATTGGTGCCGTGACCAGGATTGTGCCGATAGCCTGAATATTCGCAATTTTTTCGATAAAGTGCTAAACACCTTTGCCTTTCACTGCCCGACCGTTACACTGCACTTTACACTACACTCGCGTACACGATAATCGCAGTTTTAGTAAGATGCCAGCTCAACCGCTTATTTTGTCGTCGAGACGAACGATTTTGATTGCCATTTTGGCCCGTTACGAAGAGTTTCTTCAAAACTACCAGCCCGATAGGGATTCTATCGAGGTGGAAACTCGTATGGCCAAATTTGACCAAATATGCAAGGATTTGGAGAACCTTCAACAGCAGCTGGAGGACAGTGCAACCACTGCTGAAGAGATGACACACAATGCCGCCCTTAGGGAGGATTTTGAACGGCGATTGATTCGCGTTCAATCGGCATTGAAAGCGAAATATAGAGAAATTCCGCGCAGCGAAGTGTCGCAGCAAGGAGCCGGTAGGAACCCGCTACAAGGCATAAAACTGCCCACCATCGCTCTGCCGGAGTTTGACGGCGATTATATGCAATGGCTGACCTTTAGGGATACCTTTGAGTGTTTGATTCACGATAATGTTGATTTGCCGCCAATACAAAAATTCCATTATCTACGCGCAGCCCTAAAAGGTGAAGCAGCGCAAGTGATCGAGGCCATTACAATAAGCGCCTCCAGCTATGAATTAGCTTGGAAAACACTCGCTGAGCGATATTCGAATGAATATCTGCTGAAAAAACGCCACTTGCAAGCGATGTTCGGCATCACACCAGCGAAGAGGGAAAGTGCGACAACCCTGCACCAGTTAGTGGACGAGTTCGAGCGTCACAAAAAAACCCTAAATCACTTGGGAGAGAAAACTGACGGCTGGAGCAGCATATTAGAGCATTTACTTTGCACAAAATTGCCCTCTAACACATTGCGCGATTGGGAAGAATTTGCTTCGACCAATGACAATCCGAGCTACGATTCGTTGATTGCCTTTTTGCACCGCCGTATGCGCGTACTCGAGACGCTATTAGTAAACAAACCCGAACCATCACCTATAGAAACACCGATACCACCAAGACGCACCATTTTTCCGCGCACTGCTAGTTTTGCTACCACTGACCGCGATGTTAATAAATGCCCGTTGTGCAATATGCCGCACACCATCACAAAATGCCAGCGATTTAATGCCATGAATCCTGCCCAGCGGTACCGTAAGGTACTTGATGCCCGCTTGTGTTTGAATTGTCTGCGCGACAATCACCGTGCCCGCGATTGCTCGTCACAGTACAAGTGTCGTCATTGCAACTTGGCGCATCACACAATGATTCACACTGAAAGCACTCCCAGCACATCTTCCACTACATTTCCAATGCTAGCTGCGCAAGATGAACCTTCACACACAACACACGCCACTGATGATCACACGGCTAGCATACAACGCAGCTACGCAGCTGCAATAAAACAATCACCTTCACAAATATTATTACAAACTGCACTTCTGAATGTAACCGATGCACACGGCATCCTGCATCCTGTGCGTGCACTCTTAGACAGCGCATCACAGCCCAATTTGATGAGCAATCGCCTTGCTCAGAGGTTGGCTTTGAAAAGTAGCACGGTTAACATAACCCTCAAAGGAGCAGGACTATCCACCAGAACGGTGAGGAGGTCGGTTCGAGCTCAAATTGCTTCACGTGTTGAACACTTTGACTTGGATGTCGATTTTCTGATAGTAGACAAGGTGATCGCTGATCTGCCGGCGCATGATGTTTCCACTCGCGGCTGGAACATTCCTTCGGAATTTGTTTTGGCTGACCCGCAGTTCGATAAATCAGCCCCGATTGATCTCATCCTTGGTGCCCGTCATTACGCTTCCTTCTTTACGAACGTAAAATCGCACGAGCTTGCTCCGAACCTTCCAACTATGCTGAACAGCGTGTTTGGGTGGGTCATGATTGGTCCCACCTCTCCTCAGAATCCTGCATCTCCGACCGATTGCACCGCCGCGTCCACAATCGTCTGCATGGCATCCCTGGAGGAGTCTCTCGAACGCTTTTGGAAGCTGGAAGGGTTAAGCGTCAATGATCCGTACTCACCTGATGAGCGGCGATGCGAAACGTTGTATAAAGAAACCACTCAGCGCGACGAGTCGGGTCGATATATTGTACGATTGCCCAAACAGACCGACTTCACGGAAAAGCTTGGCCTGTCTAAAACTACCGCTTTGAGACGCTTCGAGCTGCTGGAGAGGAGGCTAGAACGCAACCCACAGCTCAAGGAAGACTATCATGCCTTCATGAAGGAGTATTTGGAGCTGGGGCACATGTCGCTCATGAACAAAGATAGTGGGGATGAACGGGCGTACTACCTACCGCACCATCCCGTATTTAAAGCCTCCAGTACCACCACGAAAGTAAGGGTCGTGTTCGACGGATCTGCAAAAACAAGCACCGGTTATTCCTTGAATGACATTCTATGTGTTGGTCCAATCGTGCAGGACGAGGTGCTTGATATTGTGTTGCGATTCCGCACTTACCAAATAGCACTTGTGGGAGATATAGCTAAAATGTACCGACAAATACTGCTGCATTCTGATGATTGTCGATTGGTGCGCATATTCTTTCGATTTTCGCCGCAAGCTCCGATCCAAGTATATGAGCTCAACACCGTTACATACGGACTAGCACCTTCCTCGTTTCTGGCTACACGCACACTTATCCAACTAGCAGAGGATGAAGGGACTGAGTATGCGCTTGCACCTGCAGCCCTGAAACGAAACTTTTACGTGGACGACTTCATTGGTGGTGCCAATAACGTTCGCGAAGCTGTTCAGCTGCGTAAGGAGTTATCAGCGCTACTTGCCAAAGGTGGGTTTGAGTTGCGCAAGTGGACCTCAAACAATCTGAGCGTACTCTCCGGCTTAAGCACCGAGTATATCGGCACACACTCATCGCTGCATTTTATACCCAACGAGACGGTCAAAGCACTCGGCATCTCGTGGAAGCCTGAATCGGATGAGCTGTGTTTTGAATCCAACACTGAGGCTGATGAAGCCACGTCGACCAAGCGATCTATTTTGTCGAGCATTGCCAAAATGTACGATCCGCTCGGATTGATAGCACCGGTGATCGTGCGTGCTAAGATGCTGATGCAGGAGCTATGGCTACTCAAATCCGGCTGGGATGAACCTGTTCCTAATCACATCTGTAAAAAATGGAAGGCGATTCAGAGCGACTGGAAAACGTTATCCGAGTACAGGACTAACCGTTACGCTCTCTTACCAGATGCAACAGTAGAATTTCACACATTTACCGATGCTTCTGAGGCCGCCTACGGAGCATGTGTCTACGCTCGTTGTGAAAACGCGGCGGGAGAAGTCCGCATCAGCCTATTAGCTTCGAAGTCTCGAGTGGCACCACTGAAGCGCGTCACGTTGCCGAGGCTTGAACTAAGCGCAGCTGTCCTGGGCGCCCATCTGCATCATCGCGTCAAGGAGGCAATGCAGATCGTGTGCGCCGAATCGTTTTTCTGGTCCGACTCAACAGTGACGCTAAAATGGATTGCGTCACCTCCCAACTCCTGGAAGACGTTCGTGGCAAATCGAGTAGCTGAGGTGCAACACTACTCTCATCCAAGGCAATGGAGGCACGTTCCTGGCACATCCAATCCTGCTGACTTGGTTTCCCGAGGCATGTCGGCAGCACACTTCACGCAGAATCAGCTTTGGAATAACGGTCCAGATTGGCTTGTGCAACCTTCGTCCCATTGGCCCAGCTCAGATCCAGAACCAAGCGATGAGGCGGACCTAGAAACACGCCAGGTGAGTGCCGCTTTAGTTTGTACACAAACTCATCCATGGTTTGGCATTTCTTCATCCTTCACCAGAATGGTACGCATCATTGCATACTGCATACGTTTTGTGCGCAACACCAAGCAGAAGGCGCGATCACAGCGATCGATACCGCACACCAATGCATCCAAGACGATCACGCCCAAGTACGTGGATGCTGCAAAAATTGTGCTTTGCAGACTAGCCCAGCAAGATGCATTTTCCGCGGAAATCAAGCAGCTAAAAAAGGGAGAAGCATTGATGAAACAATCACCTTTACGAAAACTTACCCCATTCCTGGATACAGAAGAAGTAATACGGGTGGGAGGACGATTGAACTTGTCGCAACTACCGTATCAGTCCAAGCATCCAGCTGTTCTACCGAAGAACCACAAATTCACCCGTCTACTTGCGGAAGATTATCATGAAGAGATGAAACATGCTAGTGGAAGGCTATTGCTATCCCGCATTAGAGAACTGTATTGGCCACTGGACGGACGTCGCTTGGTAAAAAGCATTGCAAGAAACTGCTTCCGCTGTATTCGGCAAGATCCCGCACTCGCCCGGCAGCCGGTTGGCCAGCTTCCACCATCCCGCATCACACCGAGCCGACCTTTTTCTGTAACCGGAGTGGATTACGCCGGTCCATTCTACTTGAAGCCAGCGCACCGGAAGGCAGCAGCTACTAAGAGCTATCTGTGCGTTTTCGTGTGTTTCGCTACGAAAGCTGTGCACTTGGAACTCGTAGGAGACCTCACAACGGCGGGATTCTTAGCAGCGCTACGCCGATTCACATCACGACGCGGATTGCCAGCCCACATCCATTCTGATAATGGGAAAAACTTCGAAGGCGCAGAACGTGAACTGAAGGAGCTTTTTGAGCTGTTCAACGACGAACAACACCGCAACACCGTGGCTACTAGATGTGCTGACCGGGGAATCACTTGGCATTTCAACCCACCAAAGGCTCCACACTTCGGCGGATTATGGGAAGCAGCAGTAAAGACGGCGAAGCGACACCTCTATCGTCACCTGGGCAATACGCGGCTGTCGTACGAAGGCTACTGCACTGTGCTCCACCAAATCGAAGCAGCGATGAATTCCCGTCCGCTGTTGCCTTTGTCCGACGATCCCAACGAGCTAGCTGCACTCACACCGGCACACTTCCTTATTGGCACATCGATGTTCGCCGTGCCTGAACCGGACTACACCCAGCTGAAATCCTGCACTCTAGATGATCTTCAGAAGTGGCAGCTTTTGGTTCAGCGTTTTTGGAAGCATTGGGCCACTGAGTATCTACAAGAAATGCAGAAATGTTATGCAAGTGGTGGCAGCAACAACAGCAACATACTTCCCGGCAGGTTAGTGATCCTCATGGACGAATCGTTACCCACCACTCGTTGGCCTCTCGCGCGTATCGTTAAAATCCATCCCGGTGAAGACAAGATAGTACGCGTCGTTACGCTTAAGACAGCTAAGGGAATAATTACGCGACCGATCACGAAAATATGCGTTTTACCGCTCAGAACTGATAGCGAAAACCACGTGTAGTCTAGGAAGCAACTTTTTGTTGACATTCGTCAAGGTGGGGAGGATGTTCGAGCAGCTACGCGAATCGTGCAGATTTGAACTGCGGATCGGATCACATCCGCGCCCGTTGATGTACACATCTCTATCGATCATAAATTAATAAATAGAGGACGAAAAGGCTTTTTCCCTCTCTTCATCACCAGCAATTTCTTACAACGGCTTCGGTAATTATTAGCAGCAAAAACCAAAGAAAGAAAAGGAAACTTTATCCGAAAACTATTCGCGACGAAACAGAAGCTTTAAATCCATATGCACATTTTTCTTCACCTCCTACCAATGTGTGTTTTGGAAGACATTTTCAGTTTAGCCCTGTTTCGTCTACATTGTACACCTGATCTAAACATAGCTCTTCTCTGTTCAGAATTTCCTCTAACTCTTCACAAAACTTTTCGGCACTTTCACCACAAGCACTAAGTATCTCTCCTTGGGTGGACATCATTCTAATGCCATATCGGTTTTTGAAACGCCGGAGCCAACCACTCGATGCTTTAAAATCGGCCTGATTTCCCATGCCTTCATGAAAAAACTTAGCCTTTTCTGTTAATATAGGTCCACTTATAGGTATTCCTTCTGCTCGTTTTTGATTAAACCAAGTAAGGACGGCAGTGTCCAATTGTTGGTTTATGGAATGCTTCATTGTTTTTCGCTGCGATGGACCAGCTGAGCTATCACAGTCACGAACAAAAGCTTCCAGCGATGATTTTTGCTTTACGATATCCCGAACCGTCTGTTTACCTATCATGTATTCCAATGCAAGATTACATACAGATGTTCCCTTCTCAAATTTGGCGATGAGCTGCAATTTTTGCTCCAAGGATAGAATTTTCTTTTTGCGCTTGTTTCCGGTTGGTTGCTGCATTTTACTCAAATTCTGCAATTAAAGTTTACATCATCAAAATCATTGAATTCCAGCTTATACTTTATAAATATTTACCGTTTCAGCTTCTCTGTGAACAATTTGAACTCTGTGAACTGTGTGAACCCTGTAAACTTACTCGATTTTGATTTTTATCCACGGTACATTTGCCGATTACCAAATCTGCCCGGCTTCCAAATTTGCATGGCTTCCAAATTTGTGAACAATAAGCCTGGTTCCACAAAAATCAACCTTTCAGCAAGTTCAAACCGTTGAAAACATTGCCTATCTTTTCATCCTCCAGGTCAGACCATTACGTTAGGCCTCCCAGGTCGGACCAAGTACGTGACCATTTTTTATTCACAAATAAAAACATGTGAATTTGTAAAAAAAATTATGAACATGAGCAATGAAAATTGCTAAAAAATTATATTTATTTTTTGTGAACGTTATTGTTGATAACTCCAATGTACTCTAATTTTTTTATTGCACTTAATGCGATATATGCGCATCGTGAAACAATTGCTGTAGTTTAAAAATTCAAAATGTCGTCCTGTCCGAACGAATATACACGCACCTTAAAGCGCATACAATAACAATAAACATGGCGGGATCCGATATGAAGCTGTCATTTCTGAATAGCACGGATAATGGGACTGCCGGATAAAAGGTACCCTGATAAACGGCGCTCCACTGTATTATGTCCGAAAGTAAAATCCGGAAGTAAACCCTATTGTTAAATTAGATCATTATCACCCACCTTTGGAATTCGTAGTAAATGTTCCTTTACCGCATAATGGTAATAATGTTAGAGATAACAAATCTGAGTTGAATTTTCGGAAAATGAACTTAGAAAAATTTAGGGAAATCATAACCAACTCTGATTGGATTTTTTTAGAAATTAGAACCGATTCTCCCTCCACTGTGGACGTAGCGGTGGAGCAATTTAGTAATATTGTTAAGGCAGCTCTCCCTTTATGTTGTCCTCGTTCTAAACCCTCCTCTCGCCTTCCTTGGTACGATGCTACATTGCGGTCATTAAAGGCGGATAGGACACGTGCCCTCAAAAAACTCGGTTCAACTCCTTCTGAGTATAATCGTAGAGTTTTCAAATATGCCGCTTCTGCTTTTCGTATTTATAATCGGGCCAGTTATAGGTTGTACCTTGGAAGGCTTCAATGCATGTTATACCGTAATCCTAAACTTATGCCAAGAAGCGTCGTAATCCCTCTTCCCTTCCTACTTCCATGTCGCTCGGTTCGGTCACTACGGACAATGCTGCTGACACCTGTTCCCTATTCGCTGAGCATTTCGCCAATGGTCTGTCTAGACCGGAGAGTCAACCTTTGACAGAGTCTGAGGGCATATGGCCTGGTTTAAACTCCGTCGCATGGGCTGAGGGTATTGTCAATGTTAATACAGTCTCTGAAGCTCTTAAAAAACTTAAGCCATCCTTCTCCCCTGGACCGGATGGAATACCAGCCTCGGTTTTAAAAAAATCACCTTTTCTATTCGTCCCTCTATTGGTACAATTGTTTAACCTATCTTTGTCCTCGTCTTCATTCCTTTTATTGTGGAAGCGAGCATGGCTAGTTCCCATTCACAAAAAAGGTAACCCGTCTGTCATTTCCAATTACCGTGGCATCTCAATACAATGCGCAATAACCAAGGTATTTGAGCATATTATCCATACCTATGTGTTTAAACTCACCTCTTCTACTATTATCCCTCAGCAACATAGCTTTTTTCCTAACCGTTCTACGACAACTAACCTTATGTCCTTCACCTCTTTCGTATCATCCCAGTTAGAGTCAGTTAAACAAGTTGATACTATTTATACTGACTTCAAATCTGCATTTGATCGTATTCCTCATTCCTTACTTCTAAATAAAATTTCACAACTTGACGTCAATAATCTTTTTGTATCTTGGTTACGTTCTTTTCTATGTGATCGTTCCTATAGTGTTAAATATAATGATATGTTTTCGACTCCCTTTTCATGTAGTGCAGGCGTACCGCAAGGTAGTGTTCTAAGTCCTTTGCTGTTCATAATTTTTATTAATGATGTCCGTACCACCCTCCCTCCTGAGTGTTTCCTCTGCTACGCAGACGACCTCAAAATCTTTCTCCCAGTTTCGTCTCCTAGAGATTGCATTTCCCTACAAAATATTCTTGATCGTTTTTCGTCTTGGTGTTCTAGTAATTCCCTCACATTATGTCCTGATAAGTGTAACGTCATTTCGTTTAGTCGTTCGCAGTCTCCAATCACTTACTCGTACGTCCTAAATTCTGTACAAGTCAATCGTGTTTGTGTCGTAAAAGACTTCGGTGTCTTGCTTGACAGAGGCCTCACCTTCAGCCACCACATTGACTCAGTTGTCAATCAGGCGCGGAAAACATTGGGTCTCCTAAAGAAAATTGCGTGCGATTTCTCCGACCCAATGGGCCTGAAGACTCTGTTCTGCTCTCTGGTCAGATCGATTTTGGAGTACTGCTCAGTAGTCTGGTCCCCTACAGCTCGAACCCACGTGGAACGTATCGAGCGGGTGCAGCGATCGTTCACCAGGTTTGCTATATGTAAAATCCGGGGTAGATTGTCCTCCCCCATACCTCCTTACGAGGACAGGTGTCGGCAGCTTGGCCTGGAACTATTGGAAAACCGCCGTTCCCATGCCCAATCATCCTTTATTGCCGCATTACTCCTTGGTAATATTGATTCTCCTTCCCTTCTTTCTTCTATCCCTTTCTACGCCCCTAACCGTGTTCTTCGAAACCGCCCTCCCCTAGTGATCCCTTCCCGCCGAACTGCAGTGGGCCGTAATGACCCCCTTCTTCGTGCAATTCGTCGATTTAACTGTGTATATTCTATGTTTGATTTCAACCTTCTCTTATCCTCTTTCCGATCCCGCATCAGAACCCTCCATAATCCCGTGCTGCCTTAATTTTTAATTTTTAAATTTTAGACTCTAATTTTCTAAAAAAAAATTTTTTTTCTCAAATTTTTGATAATTTGTGTTAAATTTTGTTAGGTTAGGAACATAGGTAATAAGTATTATTTAAGTATTTGTGTAACCAAAAGGTAGACAAATAAATATGAATATGAATATGAATATGAATATGAATAAAACAATACGTTCGATGCTGCATGTTCCTAAACATAAACATAATACTCTCTATTGTTATTGAATATTCTAATTAATAAAATTATACCAAACATGTTCAACAACTAATGGCAAAACATACTGCCCAAATGTAATTGTTAATTGTTAGCAGACAATTTACCAATATTAAATCAATCATACTGAGCTGGCTTGAATATCATCCAAGCCTCGTTCACCCGGTTAAGATGGCCTCCACCTCAGGTTCGTAGAAATGGTTATATAATGTCCGGTTCCGCCTGTTGTTTCTTTCTAACTAGTCTTTCTAGCAATAGGTCTGCGGATTTATCTTATTATTTTGTATGCTTGGTATGTCTTGGATTGGCTTTTAGGCAACCCTGTGCCCTAGTGATGGGTGTTTCGGAGCGCACTAACGGCTCCGGAGCCGGCTCCACATCCACGGCTTCGCTTCAACGGCTCCTGAGCCTTAGGTGAGGAGCCGGTTCCGGAGCCGTTGGTGACGAGCCAGCTTCGGAGCCGTTGAAGCGGGGCCGTAGGTGCAGAGCCGGCTCAGAAATTGTTTGGAGCCGACCTGAGCCGTCTCCGACTTCGGAGCCGTTTTGCCCATCACTACTGTGCACAATACTCCATTGGCTCCGCTATCCTCATTGATGCCCTTAATGCTCTTATCCATGGCACTTTGATTGTATGTTCTATTATGATACTACCGCTATTCTCATCTGTTTTTTTGCATTACATCAGCGCAAGGATACGATGCAACACGCTATTAGCAACTTCATTCGTCATTTCATATCTCTCTTTTGGTCATTTTTTCATATCGAGGGTAGTTGCACAACTACTTGCTCGAAATCTTCTGGGGCCGAGGGGAGCTGTCGGAATCGTCGAAAAGCTCCAGCCGTCCAGAGTCGGCACCGGCTATCGTTGGTTTTATATAGCTGGAATCGAAGTCAGAGCAGGAATGTTTGGAAGCGGCCGTGAATGCAATTCTGGCAACCCATTACAATTCCAAATACGTAATGTATGAACATAGTTCGCGAACATTTCTCAGGGCTACAATACACTGTTCTAACCTAAAAATACAAAAAAAAAAGCTTGTAGCCGATCGCAAATCTATCAGTAAAAGATTCATCTTTCTTTTCATCTGTGTGCGAAGTTCATTGCTTTCCCGGATGGGAAATTATGTTGAAGTGCAGGAGTAGAATCAGGTTACGGAAGTATCCGTCGTTTTCACTACAGTATGCATGACGAAAACACAGCCTGTATACGTATGAACTATCCTAAAAAATACAGAAATCTAGAGGAGAAATGCAAAAAGATTATTAGATGATAATATTGTGCTCATCTATGAAATGAAATACGGTTAGGAAATACAGCGCTTCAATGGTGTTTTGCTGAACAATGGGGATGTCCATTTTGATTGCAGCCGGCAACTGAAGGTCATATATCCTACATAATAAACAAGAATCCATTTTGATTCTGGCCGAAAATGAGCACTGTGCCACAACAGAACAAATGTTAATGTGTAAGTTTCTACAATTATATTCACTTTATTATGTTAATCGTGCGCAGGAGAACAGTATTGTCAGGAGATCAGTATTAAGAAAGAGAGCTTATCCGATCGGATGCTCCTTTTTATACCTTCTCTCTCTCGCCTTACGCTCGCGCGCCTATTCCTTCTCTCGCACCTGTCCTCTCTCACGCACCTACGCACTTTCGCGAGGCTACGCATTTCTCGCGCTCATTATGCGTGTCCTGCCCGACTCTCCCGTTATCTCCTAAGCTCTCTAACTATCTACTTGAGACCCTAATTAACCCTTAATATCGCAGACCTCAAGTGATGAGAAAAAGCTGTCCTTCCCAATTCACTTAATTTGGGAACAGGAACACCACAGAACCCCCCCACCAGTGACGGAGTCGCGATAGAAAAAGAATTGTGAGAGTGTTTGTCTCTTAACTTGAGATTTCATTTAGTTTTTCGCAAAGCGAACATTCTTTTGGCTATTTGTGGTTTTGCCTGTTTTGGAGACACCCTCCATTTCGAAAGCAGGTTTGAGGCGGTCAATCGAAATAGATTCATTTTTTTCTTTGATCTTAACCGTGAAAAATTTTCTGCACCGTCGAACTACCTCAAAAGGTCCTTCATACGGTGCTTGTAAACCCGTTCTCACTTTATCTACCCGTACGAAAACATGTTTACAGGTTTGAAGGTGTTTTGGTAAGTAAACCGGTGTTGTATCATTTAGTTTTGGTGGGCATGGGTCAATGTGCCTTAGCGCTTTTTTAAAATCCTGAACAAATTCGGGTACGTCCTCGACGGATTTTGCAGCAGAGGGTAAAAATACTTCGGAAGGAAGTCGCAAACTTTCTCCATATACCATTTCTGCTGGAGCGCCTTTTAATGCGTCTCTGTATGCTACTCGAATGCCCAGCAGAATCAGTGGCAATCGAGAAATCCAATGCGTATTGTCTTCGCAGGCTTTTAACGCTCCTTTTAAGTGTCGATGGAATCTTTCAACCATTCCATTGGATTGAGGGTGATACGCAGTCGTTTTAATGTGATGTGTTCCTAACAACTTTGTTAGTTCTTCAAACAGTTTTGACTGGAACTGTCTGCCTCTATCGGTTGTGATTGTAGATGGACAACCAAACCTTGGAATGTAATTCCTTACAAATGTTTCAGCTAGCGTTTTAGCCGACATATCAGGCATCGGATAGCATTCCGGCCAACGTGTAAAACGGTCAACAATGGTCAGTAAGTAGCTCATTCCTTCGGATGGTGGCAATGGACCAACGATGTCCATGTGCACATGTTCAAATCTCCCTTTTGGAACGGATAATGCTTCCAAAGGCGAGCGAGTGTGACGACCAATTTTAGATTTTTGGCATCCAACACACGAACGAGTCCAGTTTCCCACGTCCTTGTTCATTGACGGCCAGAAAAATCTTTCGGATAATAGCTTGCGTGATGCGCGAATACCCGGATGGGATAGGTTGTGTAGGTTGGCGAAAGTTTTTTTTCTTAGAGATTGAGGAACATACAACCTATTCTGTCCAGTCGACGACTCGAATACTAGTTTGTTTTTATCCAATATTAATTGATTTAATTTGAATTTGGAGTTTGCCTGACTATTTGAGTCTTCAAATAGTTGTTTCAGCTGTTCGTCTTTTTGTTGTTCCCTTGCAATTGCTTCATATGTGAAGTTTGTAATTTCGTTGGTTTCTCCTATTCGAGATAACGCATCTGCCACAACGTTGCTCTCGCCAGTAATGTACTTTATATCCGTTGTGAATTGTGAAATAAAGTCTAGTTGTCGGCATTGTCTTGGGGATTTTTCTGTTTTTGAATTTAGGGCATGGATCAATGGTTTATGATCTGTATAAACCGTGAACGATCTACCTTCTAGAAAATGTCGGAAATGTTTTATCCCAAGAGTAATAGCGAGCAATTCTCTATCGAATGTGGAATACCTCTGTTCCGTGGGCGTCATCGTTTTAGAAAAAAAACGCAAGAGGT
This sequence comes from Anopheles coluzzii, assembly GCF_943734685.1. Lineage (NCBI taxonomy): Eukaryota > Metazoa > Arthropoda > Insecta > Diptera > Culicidae > Anopheles > Anopheles coluzzii. Next base: position 58,965,338 of record NC_064671.1, on the reverse strand, counting down.
TCCAAAATGCCTTCGCTAGTTTGTTGTAATACTGCCCCTACAGCAACACTAGAAGCATCTGTTGTTAGTGTATAAGTAGCATTACTTTTCGGATGCACGAGCATGGTAGCGTTTGAAAGTTCATCCTTTATTTGATTTAGTGCTTGTTCACAAGCGTCAGACCATTCGAATTTGATTTTCCTATTTTTGTTGTGCTCTTTTACTAACTGGTGAAGCACTCTTAGCTTATCTGAAACGTTAGGAATGAAACGGTGATAATAATTCACCATTCCCAAAACTCTTTGAAGCTGTTTCACCGAACATGGTGAAGGAAAATCTCGAATGGCCATTATTTTTTCTGGCGATGGTGTTATCCCTTTCGCCGAAATGGTGTGGCTGAGGAATTCTATTTGATTCACACCAAGAATGCATTTTGATGGCTTAAGTTTTATATCGTGATCCGTTAAACGTTTTAGAACAATGTGCAAGTGTTCTAAATGGGATTCACGCGTCGAACTAGCTATCAGAATGTCATCTATGTATACAAACACAAAATCTAAATCATGAAAAATATTATTCATGAGTCGTTGAAAACACTGGCTTGCATTTCTGAGGCCAAACGGCATCCTTAGAAATTCAAATAACCCGAACGGCGTGGTTATCGCCGTTTTGTGGATGTCTTCCTCGGCAACAGGTATGATGTGGTACGCTCGAATGATATCCACCTTAGAAAAAAATTTGCAACCATCCAAGTTCATCGTAAAATCCTGCACATGCGGGATCGGATAACGATCAGGTATTGTGATGGCATTTAAACGCCTATAATCGCCGCAAGGTCTCCAATCTGAATCAGGTTTGGGTACCATGTGTAGCGGTGACGAAGCTGACGACGAGGACACTCTGCAGATTCCCAGATCCAACATGTGTTGAAATTCTGCTTGAGCAATCTTGTGCTTTTTCGGATCCAGACGTCGTGGTTTAGAAAATGGTAAGCTTCCTTTGGTTTCGATGTTATGTACTATCGAATGCCTAACTGGCTTTTTATAATCTGGTGGATCCACTAAAGTTGGATATTTTTTAAAAATTTCACCAAATATGCTCGATTCAATCATCCAGTTTTTGGGGGTAGGTGTATCCACTAAAGCGATGGTTGCGATCGTTTCTTGTCCTGTAAGATGATCGATCAACCTCTTTCTTTTTAAGTCGACCCACAAATCGTGCTTCGCTAAAAAATCAGCCCCAATGATTGGTCGATTCACTTCAGCAAGTGTGAAACAGTGCGAAAACACTCTCCTAAGTCCAAGACTTAACTGTAGCAACTTGGTTCCGTAAGTAGCAATAGGGCTACCATTAGCTGCTACTAGTTGGTGTTCAGCTTGTTTGATGACTTTTCCAAAAAGATTGTACGGTATGACGGACACGTCGGCTCCTGTATCTACAAGGAAGGTAAATGTTGTTTTTTCATCGTCAATGAAAAGACGAGAGGAGCCCAATATTGCTCTCGGGTTGCCCGCCGCTGCCGTTGAGCAAATTAGTTTTTTTGCTGCGAAAAATTGCAGGGTTTTTGGCACCGTCGTGCTTGTTCGCCAAACCGAAAATGAAAATAACACATGGGGTGCTTCCGAACCTGTGATGGTGTTCTTGCACGTTTTTGGCTCTGAGATCTTTCTCGCTGTCTTCCTCTATTATTTCCTGTTTGGAAGGAAATTCTCCTTAGCATACTACGCAGTTCAGAAATTTCCTGTCGCAATATTGCAGTTTCATTCGAGGGATTTCTTCCCGAGCTTTCACTAGAAGAAACGCCTGCGATTGATGATACCGCTCCGGCTTGGGTTGCTTCCCACACCCTGTCTGCGATTTTAATTAGCTCATTGATTTCTCGGTTTCCGATGGCAATGAGCGCTACTTCCATTGTTTTTGGCAATCTTGATAACCAAAGCTTACGAATAAGCTCGGAAGTGAGGTTTGCAGAATCACCTGCCAGCTGAACCATGTGTCTGTAAAAATCAGACGGACTACGATCACCCATTTGTACGTGATACAACAACTGAGTGATTCGTTGTTCTTCACTCGCGTTAAGCCTTTCTAGAAGTTGACTTTTTAAATGTGAGTACGGGTTGTTTGGTAATGGCATAGTTATTATGTCCATTATTTTCGGCAAGACGTTTTTCGGGAGCACGCTTAGAACGTGAGAATATTTCGAGCGTTCCCTTGTAACGTTTGAAATATCGAACTCAGCTTCTGCTGCCACAAACCATGCGCTTGGAGCGTCTTCCCAAAAACAAGGCAATTTTGTGGAAATTTTTTCTATGGCCAAGTGAGAGTTTTCTTGTTCCATCGTTCCCGCCACTGATGACGGCCCCGCGGCTCGCACCGGAATTGCACTGGGACCAGCATTGGCGCCTATCGCCAACCAGTCGATAAAAATTAACCACCGGTTTGGCTATATCGACCAATAAATTTATCTACTCGAATAGGTATCGCGTACGCATTTCACTTACCGGTCGATAAAATTATATCGATCGATATAATTACAGATCGAGTAGTTTCGTCACCTGTCAAATTGGCTTGTCAGCCTAGGGTTGTTTACAAGTCACGAAGCCAATTAGCAACCGAAAAAAGTGCTGCATAACAAAAAGTATTGGAAAATCATGCTTAATTCTTTATTTTTCACTGGTGAAAGTGATGATGCTGATAAAAATCTTGCACAACATCGTAGGGAGCTGCGGAAACAGCTAGATCCGCTTGAATTATCCGATAAAGCGTAAGAAGAACCTGGAGTTTTGTTTTCTCGTCAATCGTGTTGATGTGTGAGCTGTTTCTTTTCTGTTTGTTTATTTGTTCATAGAACTTTGATCTTAATACTGGATGAAATGTTTCTTTTCTAGATTTATGCAAAATTTTCGACTCCCGAAGAGCCTGTTCGAGGAAATTCTTGCAAAAATAGCCCCATTCATTGCTCGAAAACATAACCGTGGTTTATCTGCGGAACAAAAATTGGCTACTGTGTTAAGGTTTTTTGCACAAGGATCTTACCAACAGGGTGTTGGTAACGATTTTACCATGACAATTGGCCAATCTACTTTTTCAGAAACGTTAGATCAAACCTTAACAGTTCTGGAACGTGAACTAACTTACGCAATTACCATGAATCTAACAGAAGACGAGAGAGCAGATGCCAGAAGATACTTTTACTCGAAATTACCTGTTCCTGGTGTAGTAATGTGCATCGATGGAACCCATATAAGAATCGTTGCTCCTCACGACAACTCAATCTATTATTTCAATAGAAAGGGATTTTATAGTCTTAACGCTTTGATGGTAAATATGTGATGTGCAATAATTTAACAGCGATAAAATTATATGAAACTTATCTTCCAGATATGTGACCACAGGCAAATAATCCGTTTTGTAGACGCGAGGTTTGGCGGCTCAGATCACGATTCTTACATTTATAATTCCAGTCCGATTTCTTCATATTTTGAAGAAAAATGGAGAAATGGAGACCGAATGTTTAAACTCTTGGGTTGGTCTATTCACATGTTACGCTTTTATGTCACATTTTAAGTTCTTCTTTACATTTTACGCTTTCTAATATATTCTAGGAGACTCAGCTTATCCTTCGAAACCTTGGCTTATCAAGCCGCGCAGAAATGCAGAGCCAAATAGTCCAGATTCGTTGTTTAATGAACAGCATGCCAAAGCACGTTCCATCATTGAAAGAACGTTTGGTTTGCTCAAAGCACGATTTCGCTGCTTGAATGGTGAAAGGCTACTACATTATACACCGACCAAATGTGTTCGTATCATAAACGTTTGTTGCATGTTACACAACCTTCTCATCATGCATGGTATTACCGACGAATTTAATGAATAACGATAAACCTCAATTAAGTTACCCAGAATAAAAAGAATTCAGCGCACAATTTTTTTTTGTGTGATTTATTACATTAGTTTTTATCTTTCATTATTTTTAGCATTTCTTCAAAAAAGCCCAAAGTTCCCTCTGCTAATATTTTTAAGTTGCTGGAAATTTCGCCAAGATGTTTGTTCATCTCATCATTTTGCTGTAGTACCCTTTTTTGAAAATCATCTTGTTTAGTTGTGGCAGTTTTGTGGCTTTTTTTGGTCCTATCGGATGGCTGTTGATTCATATTGTTGCTATTGTGCGATGATCCCGGCTGTTCTGTATTATGTATGAATTGTATTGGTTCCGGCAGTTCTATGATATCCATAGGTTGAGGTGGTTCTGCTTGGTTGTTAGTATGGTGTGATGGTTCCGAGTGGTCTGTGGACTGCGAAGAGTGTGGTTGTCCTGGTTGATCAGTAGTATGAGTTTGGTGCGATGGTTCCGGATGTTCTGTGGTCTGTGAATAGTGTGATGGTCCCGGCCGATTGGTAGTATGACTAAGGTGCGATGGTTCCTGCTGTTCTACAGCCTTGCAATGATGTGATGGCCCCGGTTGATTCAACTCGTAGCGTTTGTCTGCAGAGGATTGCTTGATTCCAACGCATATGCTATCGTCGAATATGGCAGATATTTCTCGCACATTTGTGATACCTGCAATACGCTCTTCTAATTCGCTTAATGTATTAAATGTCGGCTTTCCACCTCCGGTTTTCTGCATTTCTTTTTTATTGTAGCCGAGCTTTTTCTTCACGATCGACTTTTTTTCAATCCATGTCTGCAAAAAAACGATGAATTTTGAATAATTAAATGGGTTTTGTATTTTCATTGAACAGCAACATACTAGTGATGGGAGGGTTTCTGACCATCGTCATTCTGGCCCCGAAATCAGCTTCCCCGAGTCGCCAGTCGAAAACCGATTCGTCGGAGCCATCCGTAAGCGACCCGGAGTTGTTCGGGTCGACCCGAAAGGTACAAGTAGGTTCAGTGGGTGCAACGACTCCGGTAGGTGCGAGAAAGCATAAGCGACCCCGACCCGTTGGTGCAGCGAGTTAGGGTCGGGTCGGGTCGGATTGAACCTATCTTGACTCGACCCGACCCGAACTGCACCAACGGGTCGGAGTCGCTTATGCTTTCTCGCACCTACTGATCTTTCGGGTCGACCCGAACTCATTGCACCCGCGTGTCGGATTTGATTCCGACTCCGACCTAGCGCACCCGCTGCACCCACGGGTCGGAATCGATTTCGGCTGGCTCGCACCCGACTCCGGGTCGGGTCGTGAAATGAATCGTATGACCCAACACTACAACATACCCTTTTCCAAGCTGCTCCTTCCTTAACTGCTGGGCCTAATGAATTGAGTTCCAAAGCAACCATTTTCCAAAATCCTGTAGGATTGGAACCCGCACCCTTAGCTTGCTCTGGATTTCGCTCCATTAGTTCCACCAGTTTTTCCAGCTGACATTTTGTCGAACGAGTTTTCCTGAAATGTTATTAACATTGAATTCATCGATAAAAAATATATTTTTTCAACTTGTACTTACTCTTTTCCTTCTTTATGGTCATTCATAGTTGTGCTATCACTTCAAATATCGTTTAATTAGTGTTCAGAAGAAGATATAATTTTTGTTTTCCAAATTAATACACTACTTCTATACCGATCACGCGTTACCGACGACGTTTTTGACAGACAATCAGCACTACGAACTAATCAGAGGATGAACGCGTCAAATTTTGATATATTTTTTTGATAAACTATTCCAGTGTCCTAATAAAAATGAAATTGGTTTGATCTGGTAAGAGCAAAATCGAATAAAATTATTGATTGCTTTGCTATATTAACTAGCTTTAAACCAATTTTTATTTCAAGAATTATAAACTGCAAACTTGAACATTTTGGAAAATAAAACATTTGACTCAAACTTCCTCGGATAAGCCCACTGTGCTGAAATACCGATCGAGTAGATTTGGCACCTGTCAAATGGGCTTTGTTTATTTGGGTTTGTTTACGAATGAGCACACTAGTTGGAACGAAAAGCAACTCAAAGCTATTTTTTACGTTAAAATGTGTTTTTTATATTTTAAATGTTGTACCTTTCGTGGGCGTGCTATATTCTACATCGCCTACGACATGCGTGTGTCCACAAGACGTGGATTATGCGATAAACTAATAGGGTGTGTGCAGGCTCTGAATGGTTTCTGACCATCGTCATTCTGGCCCCGAAATCAGCTTCCCCGAGTCGCCAGTCGAAAACCGATTCGTCGTAAGGCTCAAAGCCGTACGGAGCTGTTCTGAGCCGTGTTGAGCCGTTCGGAGCAACTAGTCTGCATCCAAAACTGGCACCGGATGGCTCCGGTGTTTCACGGCTCCAAACGGCTTCAACGGCCCCGAAGGATACCAACTATCAACTCTAAGCTCTTTTGGATGGTTCAGGACAGCTGCGGATAGTTCCGGGCGGTTTCAACGATTCCGATGGCTCCGGTTGCCGCCTAGCGGATGCGGACGTTTCCGAGCTTGGAATGAAGTCTTTCTGACCCACCCTCTATAATAACGAAGTCATTCTCAAACGCTTGTCGGTTTTATTTCAATTTGCTAATAAACCAATAGGTAACAGTCGTGCATTTAAATGCAGTGAAAATTATAAAGTTGGAGTGCTATGATTGTCGGAAACGCTGGCTACTATTTGCATTTAAAAAGTTGCAAATATGATCTTAAAAATCGTCTGCAATATTTGAGCTGCCTATCTGTTGTTCTTCTTTTGCTTGGCGTTACGTCTTAGGCTGGCATGTCGGCCAATATAGGCTTTCGAGACTTATGTCGTACCACGCAGTCGGATAGTTAGTCCTTGCTACGGAGTATCTTAGGCTCGTACCCTCGACGTGCATGTTGATAACTGTACCACTCGACCGTTCCGTCTGTATTGTTTGTTAAAGTATTGTTTTTAAGGTAGCATTGAAATGAACAAGCAAAACTCTTTCCCTTACTATTAAGTTATTTTTAAGTCATCAAGCTTAACAGGGCAGCACCGTAGTTCAGTCATCATCACGGTCGCCTTAATAACATGCCTGTCGTGGAATCAAATCTCATATGGGGAACGTCTTGCGTAGTAAGAATAGACCATCCAGCAGCGTGACTCTGAATAAGTCTCGAGAGTCTGTATTGGCTGGTATATCCACGAAGGACGTAACGCCAAGTAGAAGAAGTATTTACTTGTCATCATAACGTATTTTAGTAACGAGTTATTAATTACTTAATAACGCCAATTATTTCAATTGTAATATTTTACATTAAGTTTTTTGTGTACTTGAGACAATTTTTTTACATAAAACTCTTGAGAAATATTTTATACTTTGTTTAACACACATTACATATTTCAATACAAGATTATTACTCTAAATCAGAATCTGATTCACGAGGAATGTGCGCTCTGCGCGTTTATCAACTGCTTCGAAGCAGTTGGTAATCATATCGATCGATATAGACTATTTTTCTCGTTCGCGATACAAATTACCGACTTTTTTAACGACTGCTCGACTTTTTACCGACTGTTGCTAAGGCAGTCATGACAGTTGCTTCCACCGTTTTATCGGTCGACAAATTTGCCGCTTTGCGATACCAATCCGCCATGTTTGTTATTATATTGGTCGATATATTTATCGACTGGTGGTTAACGTCGTTGGCGATAGGTCCCATTGTTATCATCACTTTCGTTCTTTGACATTTTGGGTTCACAGAATATTCCCTATCTAATAAAAAAATGTACCTAATTATCTCTAAAATGCTTACACTATTGTTTTTAATTTTTTTTTTTTTTTTTTTTTTTTTTTTTTTTTTTTAATGAAAATTGCGTATTATGATGAAAAAACAATTTTTGTTTGAAATGTTTACGACGTATCACGAAACGATTGTGAAATATGTATAAGTATGCATATATATAAATAGGTCGGCAAATTCAAATATAATGCATGTCAATATTTAACGCAATAGTATATACGATATAATATAATGATGGAACGCGAGAAAATACGTTATAATAAGAGAAAAGATAAAATAAAATAAAGGAACGAGCTCACCGATATCGTGGCATATAGCGTCAGCAGCCGGTAGGTCACCACGAGGTTCTCAGCTCGTTGTTCTCGATAGCGGCTGCGGCGTTGTGGTTCATGCAGCAAAGACGATGCTGCGCCGATGAAAATCTCGACACGTTATTGCGATGGCTGCGCCGACGAAAAACTGCACACGTCATCTACGATGTTGCACCGTAAAAAGCTGCACCCGTCATCCACGATGTTCCGCACGTTCGTTCACGTTGAAATCTGCGTCCGTTCGTTCACTATGATGTTCCGTCGAATGATTGGCACGTCATCTTATGCTGCTTCCCGTTGTTTTACACAGCTCGATTTCTGCTGCGCGATGGGTTAACGTGGTTTCCACCATACAGGATCGCGATGGCTGCTTCACGAGGTTTGCCACGTAGAAAATCGCGATGGCTGCGTCACGTGGTTTGCCAAATAGAGGATCGCGATGGCTGCTTCACGTGGTTTGCCAAATAGAAGATCGCGATGGCTGCGTCACGTGGTTTGCCAAATAGAAGATCGGGTTGGCTGCATCACGCGGTTTGCCAAATAGAAGATCGCGTTGCTTCTTATGCCTTGTTCTTCACACGGGAAAATCGCTGCTCTGGCGTGGTCCCGTGTGACACTCGTCAGTTTTCGGAGTGCTGGCTTCTTCCCATCCGAAAACGAGAAAAAAAAACCCGTGAGTGGTTTCCTTTGCGACACTCACAATGTGGGCTACCGCACGGTCCGAAACGCGGATTTCACGATGGCATTCACCCCGTACGTTGGATTGACAGGTTTTGTAGTAGCGGTAAAACACTGTCCACGCGGTAACGCGTTGCACTCTCCTTAATGTTCCGACACGCAGTGTATGTGTCCGTGTGCGTTATACTCCAGTCCTGCGCTGCAGCACGATGATAACAGGGACGTGAACAGCTGAAGAGGTGGGACCGTGATGTGCGTTAGTGACGACGGTTGTTGTTTCCTCTATCCATTGGCCATGCACTTAGCACTTGTTGCACTAATCACGACACTTTTCACGACACACTTCAGATCACGTCGGGGTCACCAATTTGTAAGTTTCTACAATTATATTCACTTTATTATGTTAATCGTGCGCAGGAGAACAGTATTGTCAGGAGATCAGTATTAAGAAAGAGAGCTTATCCGATCGGATGCTCCTTTTTATACCTTCTCTCTCTCGCCTTACGCTCGCGCGCCTATTCCTTCTCTCGCACCTGTCCTCTCTCACGCACCTACGCACTTTCGCGAGGCTACGCATTTCTCGCGCTCATTATGCGTGTCCTGCCCGACTCTCCCGTTATCTCCTAAGCTCTCTAACTATCTACTTGAGACCCTAATTAACCCTTAATATCGCAGACCTCAAGTGATGAGAAAAAGCTGTCCTTCCCAATTCACTTAATTTGGGAACAGGAACACCACAAATGCTTTAGAGTTTATTGTTAATTTGGATAGAGGATCTAACAGCTAAAAAAATTCCCTTATGTTTAAATAGTATAAAAGAGAAGGCTGTATCGTTATATCACGATATTAAACGTAAATCCAATAAGGAGAATATTGAAGAACAATCATTCAAAGCAAGCAATGGGTGGTTTTCACGCTTTAAAAAACGAACCAATTTACGAAACGTAAAAATTCATGGAGAAGCGTCTAGTGCTGATCATGACGCCGCTAGCTATTTTCCTGATTTTTTTTGCCAAAATTGTTGAAGAAAATTCTTATATTCCAGAACAAATTTTTAACGTGGACGAGACAGCGCTTTTCTGGAAAAAAATGCCCACCCGAAGCTATATTTCTAAAGAAATGGATACAATGCCAGGTTATAAGGTAGCTAAAGATAGAATAACTATAATGATTGGTGGTAATTTAGCAGGTGATTTAAAGTTAAAGCCACAAGCCGTTTATCGGTCGCAAAGGCCAGGAGCTTTTAAAAGCATAAATATTAACAATCTGCCGGTCTATTGGAAATCTAATACAAAAGGATGGGTTACTCGCTGTATTTTCGTTGAATGGTTCAATGAATGTTTTGTGCCAGAAGTGAAACAGTACTGCGAAAAAAAGGAAATATCATTTAAAGTGCTATTGTTGCTTGACAATGATCCTGGCCATCCGATTGAACTAAACAACATGCATCCAAATGTAGAAATTTTATTTTTGCCTCCGAGAACAACGTCATTGTTGCAGCCAATAGATCAAGGTGTTGTAGCTGCTTTAAAATCCCATTACCTTCGACATACTTTCGAACAAGCATTAAAAACCGTAGAAACTGGGTCTAAGACGCTTAGTCAGTTTTGGAAAGCTTTTAACATTTTGAATGCGATAAATAATGTTGCAGCATCTTGGAAAGAAGTGAAACAAGCGACAATGCAAGCGGCATGGAAAAAGATTTACCCTCATTTTTTTGCTAGCAATGAACCACCAGACAGTAGTCAGGAACCTATATCAACTGTGTTAAGTGAATGTGTTTCCTTGGCACACTTTCTTGAAATAGAAGTTAACTATGAGGAAATGGAGGAGCTCGTTAATTGTGCGGGAGAGCCTTTATCTAATGAAGAGCTTATTAAAATGCAATCCCTAGAAATACTCGAAGAGTACTTAGAGGACGATAGTGAGGGCATGGAAGAGGAAAACAAATGTTTCTCAACAAAAGGTTTAGCTGAAGCATTCAGCAATTTGGAACTGGCATTATCAACCATCGAAGCGATGGACAGTGATGAGGAAAGATTTGCAAGAGTGAGCAACAGTGTACGCGAAAATATGAAAATTTATCTACAAATTTGGGAAGACAAAAAAAAAATCTACAAAACAATTAACGATGGACAACTTTCATTACTTTGTAAATAAAAAAATATGAATAATGAATTTGTGATTTCGACATTTTTGGAGATAAAAATTAAGAAAACCATTATTTTTTCAATTTTCACATTGATTCCTTATTATCGACGAGCCGCATGGACAATTTACGTGAGATTAGAACTCATACTCACTTGATTTTAAATTTTGTGCATAAACAAATCATCAAATCTTTTGTTAATATATCTCATTTTTTCGGTAAAATCAATAGACACACAAAAATGCACATAATATCAAAGAAATATGTTCTATTTGCTAAGCTTAGTGTGCGGAAACCAATGGTTAACGGTTCAAAAATGACGTAAAGTCCCTCAACTATGGCGACCCCCCAAAGGCCCTAATCCACCACCTGATATTTTTAATCCACCTTGGTCTGAACTGCGAACGAAACACATGTGTCTTCCTTCCACGAGTCATAACAAAGTAAATACAGGGCGTTCGGGATAATTTTGACAGTCACCTACGGAGAAAGAAAAACAAATAATGGCAAAATTAATCTTTGGGGAATTTTTTTTTGTTTTTGAAATAGTTGCTTACCATGTATTTTATTCATTTTATTCAAAATATCCGCCCTCGGCTTCTATTACGGCCTCCACCCGTCTCCGGAACCGGGAACAAGCCCTGGCGACAGTTTCGCGGGGTAGGGCCGCGAAAACGGACCTGATTTTCGCCATCAGCTCAGCCTTGGTGTTGCTGGAGGTTCTGTTGGTGTCCCGTTCCACCGCGCCCCACACGAAATAATCCATTGATTAATCCATTGATTAATCGAATAATCTCACCTAAATCAATCGATTAAAGATCATGTTACTGTTGTTATTGTAAGTTTTATTCTTCTTTTTCTTCTATTTGTCGTAACGTCCTACGCGGACTAACTGGCATATACAGGCTCTCGAGACTTTATTCATTATCAATCAGCCGGATAGTCAGTCCTTGCTAAGGGGGGACGGTTGTAGGCTTGAACCCATGACGAGTATGTTATTGAGTCATTCGTGTTGACGACTGTACCTCGAGACCACCTCTCTCATACCTAGCCAATCCGGCATCGTAAAGACGTTATTGGTAGCCGTAAGGCCCGTGTCTGTGCTCCATCGCATGCGATTTTATCGCACGTGCTGTCAAACGCTTTGTCGTATAATATTGCGATTATTTGGAAGATTTTAATAATATAACGATTATGAAAAATTATGTTGAGATTGTTCCAACAAAACACCACACATTTAGTTAGACAGATAAAATCGGATGCGGCATCCGACGAAATCGCACGTCCGACTTTATCTGTCTAATCCCATATAAAATTTTGAAAGGTTCAAGGTGGATTAAAAATATCAGGTGGTGGATTAGAGAGCGATACTTGTTCCGACGCAATGCGTTGCGATTTTGCCAAAATGTATGGGATTTATTTATTTATTTATTTATTTATTTTTATTTTATTAATTGCTCGGCCACGTTGGGTTACAGCAATAGTACTTACTGACTATAGTATACAATTATTTGACAGACGCATGCGGTAACGACGCACGACGCAGCGTCAAAGTAGAAAAATTTCTATTTCGACGCACGTCGTGATGCGTCTGTCAAAATGGTTCAATCATATCGGGTGAAAATCGATATTTTTTCACGTTAAATTGTTTCGAGCGCAATTGGACGTGTAATTGGACTACTAAATAATTTTATTAACAAAACAAAATAAATGTAGAGAAAGTAATTTCGTAATTGCTGCAAAGCAGGTGTGTGCGGGTCAGTATGCAATGTGCAATAATAAAGCGAAAACATGCTTTGCACTGTTTTGAGCAGAACTGGAAATGATTGTACAGTTGTAATTTAACATTATAATCACATCAGAACCTATAAATAAGAGGTATTATTGCTGTTTGTTGATGTTTTTCTTTGTAAAATGTGTTGACATATCCATGCAGAACGCAGCGAACAGATACCAGCGTGCGTCACGCAATGCGTTGCAATACGCTGCGTCGAAACAAGTACCAAGCCCTTAGGGCCATAGTTGAGGGACTTTACGTCATTTTTGAACCGTTAACCATTGGTTTCCGCACACAAAGCTTAGCATATAGAACAGATTTCTTTGTTATTATGTGCATTTTTGTGTGTCTATTGTTTTTATCGAAAAAATGAGATATATTAACAAAAGATTTGATGATTTGTTTAGGTACGAAATTTAAAATCAAGTGAGTAAGAGTTCTAATCTCACGTAAATTGTCCATGCGGCTCGTAGATAATGAGGAATTAATGTGAAAATTGAAAAAGAAATGCCTTCGTAATTTTTATCATCAAAAATGTCGAAAACACAATGAATTCTAGAATAAATTCACGGAATAACACAAAATAACTCACTTTAATCCATGTTTTAATGTTAAATAAGAACTTGCGAAGTCCAAAATATATTTTTAAAAAATGTTTAATCGAAAAAATGGGGTAGATAAATTATATGAACAAATTTAATAAATGTAAACAAAGTTTGAATCCTGGGGACCTTACGTCAAGTGACGAATTGTCAAAATGCACTAGAGTCCACCACCTGATATTTTTAAATCCACCTTGGACAGGCCTTCCGATAAAATCGTATGCGATGGAGCAAAGACACGGGCCTAACTACTAATTAGGGTGACGTAAACCCTTAAATGGGCCCCTTTATTTCTATTCGGGCCTTGTGAAGAATGAATCGGACATAGTAAAGAATAAGAGTGGTGTTGGATGCATTACAAGCGGGGCACTCAGGTGCGCTCTCCGCGAGAGCGATCTCTCGTCGGCTGACGAGCACGAGTGCCCACCGTCTCGGTACCGATCGGCAACGAGAGGGAACGTAGGGAGAGGTCGAGAGAGAGAGATTAGAAGAGATTAGGGGGCATTCTGGTCCGCGACGCGTTCGGAGCAACAGCTCACCATCCTCCCGCGTATCAATGTAATAGTCGTAATAGGAATAAATATAATATAATACAATAGAACACAAAAGTGGCGACGAGGAAAAGAGTTTGTTTTTTTTATGATTTTAACGAATTTTAACGTGTTACGTGCTTAAGGAACATTTGTGTTTTATTTATTTGAGTCCGTATTATCGTGTTCGTATTGTGCGCGTGTTTTATAAAATCGGTTCACCACGTCGAAAACGTCGGAGGATGGAGACTAGTGATATGAACATTGGTGATACATTCGCGGATGCCGAATCACGCCGATTGTTTCTAAATCGGATCAACGGAGCTGGTTCAGCGGTTCAGCCCAACGTACAAGGTGTTTTCGCTGCTCAGGACGCGGCTTTCCAAGCCAAACGAGAGGGATTGTCGGGTCAACGCCCGGCGTACATCAAGCCGCCATCGCATCCTGCAGCACAACCGCCATCGCAGCCAGCAGCCCCGCTGCCATCGCAGTTCGGCGCGTCACCAGCCACAACTAGCACCGATAATGCAACGATTGTGCAAATGCTGAATCTACTTCAGCAACAAATGGCCCAGCAACAACAATTCATCAACGAGTTTATGCATCAGCGGCTACTAAGCCAAAGCGCCGCGCCGCCCAGTTTTCATCCCGAGCAAATAATTGATTCCCTTTCTCGTAATATTACAGAATTCCGGTACGAGAAAGATGCAGGAATCACATTTAAACAATGGTATTCGAGGTATGCGGACTTGTTTCAGAACGACGCAGCAAGAATCGATGACCCTGCCAAAGTTCGACTGATGTTGCGGAAACTGGGTACGGCCGAGCACGATCGTTTTTTATCTTTTATCCTGCCCCGTCGTCCGTCAGATTTTTCATTCAATGAAACGGTAGAGAAGCTATCAGCGCTTTTCGACGACCAGGAGACATTGCTCAGCAAACGCTTTAAATGCCTTCAGATGACCAAGAAGCGGACAGAGGATCACTTGGTCTACGCATGTCGCATCAACAAATCTTCAGTGGATTTCGAGCTTGGCAAGCTCAGCGAAGAAGATTTTAAATGCTTGTTGTTTGTGTGCGGCCTGAGGGACGAGGACGAAGCTGATCTGAGAACGTGACTCCTGGCTCGTATTGAAGATCGAACCTGCACAACCCTTCAGCAGCTGTCCACCGAGTGTCACCGTTTAGAGGATCTAAAGAGGGATAGCGCGATGATCGAGGGTCCTTTGCCGGAGCGAGTATGAACTGTCAACACTAAAGCGGATCGCCAACTACAGAGTTTTTTTCCGGCACAGGCATTCCTAAGAATCCATGTTGGCTATGCGGAGACCGTCACTGGATGCGAGAATGTACCTACCACACACACCGATGTGAAATGTGCTCGCGAATCGGTCATAAAGAGGGTCATTGCAAAACAGCAGCCCGTCGCACGCCAAATAAGCGTTTCACCCAGCACGTAAGAACGCAAATGATTTCAGTAAACGTCCGTAATGTACAGCAACGGCTTAAATTCGTGCCAGTTGTGATAAACGGCACTCCAATCCAACTGCAGCTCGACACGGCATCAGACATCACAATGATCGACCGGAAAACTTGGCAGCACGTAGGTAGTCCTAAACTAATACCCTCGCCGATGATTACTCACACAGCATCGGGTGCTAACCTAACACCGGACGGGTATTTTATGGGTAGCGTTAGTGTTGCCGACCAAACCAAGATTGTCCAGATTTTCGTCACTTCAGCATGTCTGCTTCTTCTTGGTTTGGATCTGATAGACATTTTTTCACTATGGTCATCTCCCATTGATACATTCTGCTGCCAGCCCGAAGACGTATGTACCACAAATTTTGGCAATATAGATCCGCTGTCACGTCTGAAACACACGCACGCCAAGCCAGCAAAAAATTGCGTGATCGCAATCTCGGAAACAGACGTCAAGTCAATAATGGTCAATACGCAAGAGATAATGCTTATTAATTTTGCGGAGGTAACGAGGGAAACAGATAAGGATCCGTTACTACAGATGGTCGAACATTACATTCGCAAAGGATGGCCTGAAAACAGAACGTATACAGGCGAACTGGCACGATATTATGATAGAAAAGATCGCTTGTCAATCGGCGGTGGATGTCTTCTTTTCAGCGGAAGGGTGGTAGTGCCCAGAGCACTGCAACAACGCTGTCTTCAACAATTGCATAATGCACACTCAGACATCATCAGCATAAAGGCCTTAGCTTGCAGTTATTTCTATTGGCCATCCCTAGATGTAGACATCGATAACTGGGCAAAAACATGTTGTACATTCCAAGGAGCTGCCAAACCGCCGCCCTCAAAAGATACTGCTGTGTGTACAGCCAACCGCCTGAGACAGTTTTGTTCATCTGATCCGGTTTTCGCTAAACAATACACGCGCAATGGGTGGATCTGGGTAGCTGGCACAATTGTCAAACGCATCGGGACTGTTATGTAGACCGTCAAGACGTTTGATAAGAGGATTACACGCAGTCACGTTAATCAGTTGCGCGAACGTCGCAACCGTCAGCAACATCACCAACATCCTGTTAAACCGGTTAATACAAATTTCCCTCTTAATGTACTTTTAGATACGGCTCCAAACTGCACTCCTGGGTTACCGTCTAGCCCGCTACTGCAAATACCAGCATTGGTCAGCAATACCGATGATGCCACAACCGAGCCCAGTCGCGCTCCTGGCTTATCGTCTGATCATCAATCGCAGACTTCGGTATCAGCCAGCAGCCCGGATGCCGCCACAGCCGAGCCTAGGCGCACTCCTGGCCTATCGTCTGACCATCCACTGCAAACTTCAGCATCGGTCATTAATCCGGATGCCACCTCCAGCCGTGGCGCTGCCGCCTCATACGTTGCGAATCCAGCAATCCTGGTGCAATTTTAAGACAGGAACCACACCGGTCTTCTAGTCTTAGAAGACCGCCCAGTAGGTTCGGTGTTTATAGATGTTGTTCATAAAGAAGGGGAGATGTTGGATGCATTACAAGCGGGGCACTCAGGTGCGCTCTCCGCGAGAGCGATCTCTCGTCGGCTGACAAGCACGAGTGCCCACCGTCTCGGTACCGATGGAGATCGATCTCTCGGTACCGATCGGCAACGAGAGGGAACGTAGGGAGAGGTCGAGAGAGAGAGAGATTAGAAGAGATTAGGGGGCATTCGGGTCCGCGACGCGTTCGGAGCAACAGCTCACCATCCTCCCGCGTATCAATGTAATAGTCGTAATAGGAATAAATATAATATAATACAATAGAACACAAAAAGTGGCCTACTAAATAATTGAATAACAGTGCTCTAATATTCATGGCAATTTGCAAACATTCTCATTGACAAATACGTTATTAATAAAAATGGATAGTGTTAATTATTATTAACGACCGATTCGCTCGGAAGGTGTTGTCCCCAGTAATTATCGATAGAGGGCGACTCGGCCCGCGTTTAGTGTGGTCAACTTCTAACACTGATCGGGCCGAGTACTCCCGAAGGCTCAAGATCGGGGCTACGGGAGAGAAGAAAGTTCACTCTTTCGCCGTAGCCCGAGCCAAGTGACGGATTTTTTAGCGTCGCATAATAAAATCATAACACAAAGGCAGCTTAAAAAACGCTTGTTTTTATTAATAATAATTTACTGCGGGCGAAAGAAAGAGTGCTGTTGATAACATCTCAACAGATAGTTTTTATCAAAACGCACAATAAATTAAAAAAAAAAACAGCTATTTGTGTTTAATATACGTTATTTGAGTCACTATCCGTGTTATTTGCAAATTATTAATTATGTTATTCCGGGCGAGGTCAAGTCGCGATGAGCCCGGATAAACGGCGCGCCAATGCATTTTGGCGATGAAGTTAGGTTAAAACTTTAAAATAAAACATAATTAGTTAAACAACACACAAACTACGTAATTTTTAATAACTTAATATATGAAACAAACCGGTGCCACCGATTTGACACCTTCAAGAGTAGGCCACGTTGATTATATATTATGCCCGATTCATACATCACAAGGCCTGAATAGAAATGACAGAGCTCAATTCAGAAATTCTTCTTCTCCTTCTATTTGGCGTGACATCCTACGCGGACATACCGGCCCATACAGGCTTTCGAGACTTAATTCATTA
The DNA here is from genome assembly GCF_943734685.1 of Anopheles coluzzii. Classification (NCBI taxonomy): domain Eukaryota; kingdom Metazoa; phylum Arthropoda; class Insecta; order Diptera; family Culicidae; genus Anopheles; species Anopheles coluzzii. The sequence goes on along the minus strand of NC_064671.1, from coordinate 58,947,483 downwards.
CCACGTAGCCAGATAGTCAATTCTTGCTACGGGGGGACGGTCCATTCTGGGCTTGAATCTCTTGACGGGCATGTTATTGAGTCGTTCGAGTTGACGACTGTAGCACGAGACCGCCACAAATTACGTCGCCTGAATAAGTATTTACGGGGACCGATAAATTTACGGGGACCGATAACGTCTTTACGATAATGGATTGGTTAGGTAAATCCTGTAATGATATTTTATAAGAAAAAACTTATAAGAGGGGTGGTCTTGAGATACAATCATCAACTCGAACGACTCAATATACGAGAATATAGAACCGCACATTCAACGTGGTAACACACTTACTACAGTTGCGCAAAACTGGGCTCTACCACAAAATTATGCTCCACCACTAAAGTCTGCTCTATTGCAAAATTGCTTGCGCACAAAATTGTTCGTGTACAAAATTGTGTGGTACCATAAAATTGTGCGGTACCACAAAATTGTGCGGTTACACAAAATTATGTTGTTGCACAAAATTGTGCGGTTGCACAAAAGTAGTACCACCAAAACACCGCACACTTAATTGTGCGTGGTAGCACCGCAAAACACAGTAAACAGTGCTACTTGACCCATCCCTACTCATCCCTCATGCTTGCTGACTATCGGATCTTCCTGTCCGAAAAAGTTACTCAGTAAAGAACGGTTTTGCTAACCAACTATAGGTGCTTGGATGATGTTATTTCTTTGTGGTGTTTCCATTCTCCGAGGCAACTAGCAATGGTAGAGTGATTGAATCATTGAGGTATTCAAATGGAAAAACATCATTGCTTTATTCAAGGCAAAACTTCCACACCAACGTTTTCAAAGTGTATCAACATTTGTTGTTCCGATGGATGGTCATATTTTTTATAAAAGTAAAAAATAAAACAAAAGAGAGAAAAAGTTAAGGGAAATGTATAAAAATAAGTGACGTACTAAAAAAATAATATATATTAAATAAAAAAGTATGTCAATAATTTAAAAAAGTTTAATTGAGAAATTATTCTTTATTTATATGCATGTAATTTTTTATGACAAATATGTTATTGAAATTGTAGAATTTTGGGATGCTTTTGTCATTGTTTCACTGATTACCGTCGCAAATTACATTTTCTTCTCGAAAATCTAATCTAAATGAAAATCTAAAGTGTAATCAAGTAGGCTGTAGGCATCTAAAGTATGCAATCAAGCTGATTGTCAAGAAAGTCTAATTCAGGTAGAGAGAACAGGTCGATGCAAAGCCCGTTGCTAGGTTGCCATTTTCAGCTCGCTTTTGACAGTTTCATGAAAAAGTGTTTACAAACAAACGGCTAATAGTTAACGCGGAAAAGTGGACGAATTTACTATTAGGAAGATTATATTGGTTAAATTTCTTGCGGTCAATCACTTCTGGAGAATAAAGGAGAAGTAATTGCAGTCTACCGTGTATACAGATAACCTCATTGCTTGCCATTTCGTGACCACGAATCACTACGGTTTGCAACGGTCCTGCTGGAAGAACGAAATGTTTAACGGGCATAAAACAGTTACATGTTTCAACTGGGTAACAGAAGTCCTATTTACTTTTGTTGTGTCTCTAGCAGTGGACTGTAACTTGAGGGGGTGGGGTAGTAGTTTTCTTTCACCATAAATCGGGAGCCCTCACGGACAAGACGATCTTTCTTCGTTGATGTCGCATGCAAGACTAAAGTTCATTTATTATCACTTCAATGTGTGCGTGTCGCACTCCGAATTCTACTGTCACAAAAAAATGCAAACCCAAGCGACAAACCCAATCCCTGTGACATATGGCAGTTTGCCCAAGCAGCAAACGCAATACGCAACTCGCACAACAACTTTCACTTAAATACTGAGAGTAAAATGAAACATTGAATCAGCACACACAAGTACAATATGCATACGTTTTCTGCTTATAACCCGGCGACGAATGATAAAAGAGATCCTTGGGTAGTATCTGCCATGTAATATTTTAATTGGATTCTAATTCTTATAAAATTCTAACAGAAAATGAGTGCAAAATGTTGAACAAAACTCTTATTCACTCCATAGCAACGTCCATAGCTAAACATCAAGATCTATTAAGGAGAACAGGTCGAAGCACATAGAGTAAATTGACAAGAAGCGATGGAAAAATTTTGACAGTTAAATTGAACATTGTTTACAAACGTTGTTAGGCAATCATAGTACCCACATACGTGTTTGTGCTATTGAGATTGTTGGTTGAGCCAGTTTAGTTTTCATTGTGATACATTCTATAAATTGTAAACGAGAATAGTTTTCACATTGTGCTACTGTTTTCTACTTCTTATTGGTGTGTTTTTGTGATTGTGTGTGTGTTACAGGTAAGTTAACCAAACTATAAAACCAGGGTAATCATTTGGGTCAATGTAATACAAAACCATTAATATTACATGTTTTAAAGCAATTTCAGCAGGAGAATGTCTTCCTCGAATGTTTGTTCAGCATCCTTTTGCCAAAATACAAGATAGTACGTAAATGAGTAAAAATGGTGACAAAAGAATGAAATATAAGAAGTATGACAATATACACTACATCGTGCCCGAATATACACATAGGTATAAGTATATTTTTATTGGGGCGAAGAAAACGGAAAACACAATAACGTGTGCTAAGAAGTCGTTAATACGGCTTGCAACTGTTGCCTATTTGTTTGTAAACACTTTTTCATGAAACTGTCAAACGCAAGCTAAAAATGGCAACCTAGCAACGGCCTCTGCATCGACCTGTTCTCCTTAATAGATCTTGGCTAAACATAAACAATGTTAAATTTAACTGTCAAAATTTTCCCATGGCTTGCTGTCAATTTACTCTAAATGCATCGACCTGTTCTCTTTCAAAGACCTTGGTCTAAATGATGTAAATTGACGACCTTCAAGCATATTGTGAAATAATTGTTACAATATTTCTTAACAAGATGAATTTTTAACAAGAAATAAGTGTTGGAAAAGTTTCTAAGCAATGGACGGGTAGGCATATACATCGCATTGAGAGATAAGGTTACACAAGTAGTTCAACATTACTGTTAAATTTTAGGAATATGAGTGCTGAGTCATGTCCACAGAACTGGAGGGTAAGATATGCAACTCCTCCCGAAGAACACTCGATGCAAAAAAGAAACGTCTACAACGCAAACGACAGGCCTTTTACCGTCATCGTCGATGGACAATTGATGATAAAGCAGGTCCTGAACCATAGGAAAGGAGGACAAACGATCGTGACGAGGAGCCGTGTCCTCAGGATTGGAGGGCAAGATATGCAACTCCTCCCGAAGAATCACCCGATGCAAAAAAGAAACGTCTACAACGCAAAAGGCAGGCCGAGTACCGTCATCGTCTACGGACAGTTGGTGATATTATAGGTCAGGAACCATCGGAAAGGAGGACAAATGATCGTGACGAGAATCCTTCCTCACATGAATTGCAGGTTGCTCCATGAGAAGATACGCATGCTGCTCGATCACATCTTCATATTCATAGAGAGATAGTAAGTATATCATTAGTCAATCATTTTGCAACAGCTAAAAATAAGAAAACTTCACGAATTAATCTTCACCATACGTAGCAAATAGAATTCGTTCTCCCGCTCACCAACGATGGGAAGCTTTTCGAAGAAAACGAATCCAAAACAAATACGGACCACGAACACTAAATACTGGGCTCGGTTATCACGATGAATACAACTACCCTATGCGTCATAAACTGAATGTTCGCACACCGTGCCCATATTGTGCGGCAGAAAAATGGGCTGGAAAGACTGGAACATTGTGCTGTAATGGTGATCAGGTCTTTTTTGCCCACTGGGCTATCTGAACTGTTGGCTGACGATGTAGAATTCATGCGAAATATTCGTGTAAATAATAACGCATTCGCCTTTACGTCCATGGGAGCATCAATACGTGCAAATGATTATGTGCGTCAAGATCGTTCCGTCGCCAACACGAAGGGGTGTTTATACGTTCCGTATCCAGGGTACTCTGTGCCATCGAATCGGTGCGCTGGACCAAGTCCCAGGTCATGCGCCAGCATATGCACAACTTTATTTCAACGACACGCGTATAGAAGAGAATCAGAACAAATTTATCGAAACACGAGTTGCTTTGAGCAATAAGCTGGATCGAATGAATGTGGCAATACTACAGCCTATGTTTGATGCCAATAACTCCTTGGCTCACCTATTTCGTCACGCATATGAACGTAAGACGATACAACAAAATGTCCAGCTACACATTCACGCCGGGCGTCGATCAGCGTCGCTACAACAGACCAACCGCCGATAAGGTCGGTGGCATGTACCTTTATGGAGAACAACCTCAGCCGTGTTTTCGAATTACTTAAACTATATGACTTACTTGCCTATCCGCTCCTGTATCCATACGCAGAAGTTGGGTGGACATATAATATTTTAAAAAGAATGCGGCGTGATCGGGCGCAACGACACACACGAACTGGTAGCCACAACGATGATGAACCAGCCGACGGTGAAGGACAAATGGCAGTTGGAGAAAATACCAGATAACGGCAGATTACGCCTCGCGAATATGCCGTTCCAACGTAAACATCAAGCGCAGCTGCATGCCGATGCATACGCTGGCATAAAGGTGTCGCCGACAGAAATGAACAAGGTCTAAAAATAGAAATGAACTAATTAGGATTAAGACTAGAACTAGGATGAATTCGGAAGTAGGATGAACTATAGCATAGGATTAGATAGGAAGGCCACGCCCACTTTATAGATTAGGACAGCTTGTGCGATTAGTAGTTTAAGTAGTGTTAGTAATTAGGATGCGCGCGTAAAGTGCGTGGGCATAGAAGCCACATTAAAATAAGGGTGGGGGTATTCATGATAAGGACATAGGGCATAAGGAAACTAGGATTAGGAAAATTAGGATTAGGCATCGCTAGAGTAAGATAGCGGCGTAGAACGGCTACGCTGATATGAATGAATAAAGTCAGTTCCGTTCTTCCCTAAGAACAGTGTAGCGTTTACTTACTCCGCTTGCATACGGGGTTGCGATTCCGTCACTGCAGACCTTCTATTGGGATTATTGCCCGGTTAAGGATATGGTGGCTCCAGAGAGGAAGTAAACCTACACAGGAACTCAGAGTAGAGGATCCAGGAAGGACGATTCACTCGAAAACCCGGTCGGGGTACAGCCAGGAAGGACGATTTCCCTCGAAAGCCCAAGCCAGGGCAGGCCAGGAAGGACGATTCCCTCGAAAACCCGGACGGGGTACAGCCAGGAAGGACGATTCCCCCGAAAGCCCAAGCCAGGGCAGGCCAGGACGGACGGACTGTCCCCACGAAAGCCCAAGCCAGGGCAGGCCAGGACGGACGGACTGTCCCCACGAAAGCCCAAGCCAGGGCAGGCCAGGACGGACGGACTGTCCCCACGAAAGCCCAAGCCAGGGCAGGCCAGGACGGAGGGACTGTCCCCGCGAAAGCCCAAGCCAGGGCAGGCCAGGACGGACGGACTGTCCCCACGAAAGCCCAAGCCAGGGCAGGCCAGGACGGACGGACTGTCCCCACGAAAGCCCAAGCCAGGGCAGGCCAGGACGGACGGACTGTCCCCGCGAAAGCCCAAGCCAGGGCAGGCCAGGACGGACGGACTGTCCCCGCGAAAGCCCAAGCCAGGGCAGGCCAGGAGGGACGGACTGTCCCCGCGAAAGCCCAAGCCAGGGCAGGTCAGGACGGACTGTCCCCACGAAAGCCCAAGCCAGGGCAGGCCAGGACGGACGGACTGTCCCCGCGAAAGCCCAAGCCAGGGCAGGCCAGGACGGACGGACTGTCCCCACGAAAGCCCAAGCCAGGGCAGGCCAGGACGGACGGACTGTCCCCACGAAAGCCCAAGCCAGGGCAGGCCAGGACGGACGGACTGTCCCCGCGAAAGCCCAAGCCAGGGCAGGCCAGGACGGACGGACTGTCCCCACGAAAGCCCAAGCCAGGGCAGGCCAGGAGGGACGGACTGTCCCCGCGAAAGCCCAAGCCAGGGCAGGTCAGGACGGACTGTCCCCACGAAAGCCCAAGCCAGGGCAGGCCAGGACGGACGGACTGTCCCCGCGAAAGCCCAAGCCAGGGCAGGCCAGGACGGACGGACTGTCCCCACGAAAGCCCAAACCAGGGCAGGCCAGGACGGACGGACTGTCCCCTCGAAAGCCCAAGCCAGGGCAGGCCAGGACGGACGGACTGTCCCCACGAAAGTCCAAGCCAGGGCAGGCCAGGACGGAGGGGACGAAATCTCTCGCTTAAAAGCTCGGACCGAGCTCTAGGACGCTAGGAGAAGCAGTGAAAGGGAAAGTGCTAGTGGCGTGCGAGCAGAGGAGGAAATTGGTGAAAAGTTTCACGGAGCAGTGTGTGTCCATCGATTTGGACAGAACCAGGAACCGGTGAGCAGCGAAGTGACGGAGAGTGATTAAAACAAAAACTGAAGCCGCAGTGTAGCAGTGAAGCAGTGCAGCAGCTCGGACCGAGCTAGGACGATAAAAGAAGCAGCAGCAGAAGTGTGTAAAAGTGCAGTGAATAAAGAAACGCTTTGTATCGAAGATACGGAAAGTGCTAGTGGCGTGCGAGCAGAGGAGGAAAATTGGTGAAAAGTTTCACGGAGCAGTGTGTGTCCATCGATTTGGACAGAACCAGGAACCAGTGTAGCAGCGAAGCAGTGACGGAGAGTGATTAAAAAAAAAAAAAAAAAAAAAAAAAAAAAAAAAAAAAAAAAAAAAAAAAAACGCAGTGTAGCAGTGAAGCAGTGCAGCAGTGCAGCAGTGAGCAGTGTAGCAGTGTAGCAGCGAAGCAGTGACGGAGAGTGATTAAAAAAAAAAAAAAAAAAAAAAAAAAAAAAAAAAAAAAAAAAAGTGAAGCAGTGAACAGCAAGGCGAGACAGCATGCCTCAACAACAGTCGCAGCCGCAGCCGCAGCCCCAGCCGCCGCTGCCCCCGCAGCTGCCACAACAGCAGCCGCAGCAACAGCCGCAACAACAGCAGCAGGCGCAACAACAGCAACATATACAACTGCAGCAGCAGCAAAGGATGCAGCTGCAGCAGTCACAACAACAGCAACAGCAGAGCGACGAGATGCAGACCAGCAAAACGGCGAAAAAGGTTGTGAGTACTACAAACGTTTTAACTAGATCTAAGTCTACTAAGGGGTCCGACGTAGACCCGTCAGAATTATATAATGTTATTGCGGAACTTAAAAGGGAGAACGAAGAATTAGTGCGGGTTAAAAGGGAGAAAGAAGAACTAGAGAAAAAACGGGCGTACGAAAGGGAAGAAGTTGAACGGTTAAAAAAAGAAAACGCGGAATTATTGCGTCAAGCCCAAGAGATGGAAGATTTCAGCTTAGGTGAAGAGGAGGAGGAAAATGTCACAACAAATCCTATCGCAAATATACCGAAAGCCGAACCGAGCCCGGATTTAATGGAGTTTATCAGGAGCATGGTGCAAGTTTTAAAGGAACGAACCGCAAGTCCTCCTAGGCCCCAGACAATGGACTTGCCAGAATTTGATGGCAACTTCAGAACCTGGACGCGATTTAAAACTGTGTTTGATAAATTTAAACGCGAGGAAGATTTTTCAGCCTTAGAAATTCTAAGAGCCTTACAGAAAAGTTTGAAAGGGGAGGCAGCTGAAAGTGTGAGCGGAATGCTTTTCGATGAAGCTAACATAGAAGCCATCATGGAGCGCCTTGAAAATGAATATGGCAACCCAAATATAATTTACCAAACGCTCGTTAAAGACCTCATGAGCATAGATAACCCAAACATGGATAACCCTAAAACTTTTCTTACCTTTATGCATGCAATCGACAATATGATAGGAAGTATGACCACGTTGGGTCGAGCAGATTATTTGCAAGATACTATGCTCATAGAAAACTTAGTGGGAAAACTACCGGTCGAACTAATGCGAAAATGGTATCAATACACTTTAAGTGAAAAAAGGGTTAGAACTTTAGGCGACCTTGCGGCATGGCTCAGACCCCAGGAGCAATTGGCAATCTTATTAAAGGCGAAGGGAGCAAAGGAAGCAGACCAACCGTCTTGCTCATATGCACAGCCCCAACAACGCGTAATTCAAGAGCCTGTCCAAAGGCAAAGAGCAAAATGTTTCATTTGTGGCCTTGGTCATAAATTAATTGATTGTCGTAGATTTCAATACATGCATGTTAATGAGCGTTGGAATGTCATAAAGCAAGGTAGAATATGTGCAAATTGCTGTAACCAAACAAATCATGAATCGCGAACTTGCTACCTTCCACCACAGTGCAGAGAAAATAATTGCCACAAAAAACATCATACTCTTCTTCATAATTTTCGACCAAATACGCATACCGTTGAAAGATTAAATGTCCATAATCACAAACAATGTCTATTTCAAATATTGCCCATAACACTTAAACATAACGCGAAACAATTGAATACATTTGCATTCATCGATACGGGTTCATCGGCTAGCTTGATTCTCAAGCAAACGAAGGAAGCGTTAAAGGCCACGGGTCCTAAGCTACCTTTATCATTGTCGTGGACAAACGGGGTACGTCAAGAGGAGCCCGAAAGTGAAGTGATAAGTGTTAAAATTAAAAATGTCGAAGGAAAATTCCTAGATCTAAACGGGTTACGAACAGTGCAAGAAATGCGTCTGCCAGCTCAATCAGTCAACGCAGAACAAATTAAAACACGATACAAACATCTCGAAGATATAACGTTAGCGAGTTTTGAAAATGGTAGGCCAACAGTATTACTTGGGCTACCTCACGCACATTTGATATATGCACGACAAAGTCGCGCAGGCAAACCAGGAGAACCGATAGCTAATGAGACAAATTTGGGGTGGGTGCTATTTGGTGAAAACAATGAAATTCAAACACAATACACAGAAAAAAACATGGCTGAAAAACATGAGCTCTTTACCGTCATAGAGAACAACGAGCAAAAAATGTCCTTGCATAAACTTATGAGAGACTATTTCTCAACAGAAGAATTTGGGGTCAAACCGGGATCGGATAAATTGATCTCAAAATCAGAAGAAAGAGCTAATACGCTTATGAAAAGTACAATGAAAAAGGTAAATCTTGGTTACGAAATAGGTTTGCTTTGGAAGGATGATAAAGTTGTTTTACCAGAAAGCTATGAACAAGCCTTGAGACGCTTACAAGGTCTTGAACGAAAATTAGAAAAGGATAATGCGCTGAAGGAATGGTATCATGCAGAAATTGCATCATATTGTGAAAAGGGTTATGCTGAAGTTGTGAAGGATAATCATCATCAATTGCTCGGTAACAAAATAAATTATATTCCCCATTTCGCAGTGATAAATTATAATAAGCCCAAACCAAAACCAAGATTAGTTTTCGATGCTGCCGCGAAAAACGCAGGAATTTCATTAAATTCGCAGTTACTAACAGGTCCCGATGCAGTTGCATCTCTTTTCGGAATTCTTGTTCGTTTTCGCGAAGGAAGTGTAGGGGTTTCAGGGGACATAAAAGAAATGTTCCACCAGGTTAAAATAAGACAGCAAGATCAATCCGCACAGCTTTTCTTGTATAGAGAAAGTCCTACTAGTATTCCAAAAACATTAAAAATGAATGTAATGATATTTGGAGCTACCTGCTCACCAGCGTGCGCTCAATACGTAAAAAATGAAAATGCTAAGCAATTTATAAATATTCACCCCGAAGCTGTCACAGCAATTATTCAAAATCACTACGTCGATGATTACCTTGACAGTTTTGATACAGAAGAAGCAGCTCTAGAAAGAGTAAGCGAAGTAATTACCATTCACGACGAAGCAAACTTTTTTATTAGAAATTTTATATCAAATTCAAAGGGCTTATTAAATAACTTGGCAGCAGAGCGTGTAAGTGAAAGCAGTTTATTAAAAATCACTGAAAAGGATCAAACTTACCCAAAAATATTAGGCCAATGGTGGGATACAGAAGGCGATTGTTTCAAATATATACTTAAATTTCTTAATATGGCCAACGAATTTACAACAAAGCGTGAAATTTTGTCAGTAATAATGAAAATATACGATCCATTAGGATTATTAGCAAACCACCTTATAGAAGCCAAATTAATAATGCAGGAAATGTGGAGATTAGGGCATAATTGGGATGACAAGCTTCCAATTGTTATAATTAATCAATGGAACGCTTGGGTTAAGAGCATGAAAATAGTTGAAAAAATCAATATTAAAAGATGTTATTCCCAAACAAATCACAGCATAACTCGGCGGGAAATTCACGTTTTTGTCGATGCGTCCGACAAAGCTTTTGCAGCCATCGTTTATATGAGAACAATTAGTTCAAATGGCATTGAAGTCTCTCCTATAGCAGCGAAATCTCGCGTTGCGCCGATAAAGCCTTTATCAATTCCCTGTTTGGAGCTGCAAGGTGCAGTTCTCGGAGTAAGATTAGCCGATACAATTTTAAAAGAGCTCAGGGTACACATTAACGACACGTTCTACTGGACTGATTCTAAAACAGTAATGGCATGGATAGCTGCTGCAGAACCAAAAAGGTACACACACTTCGTAGCTGCAAGAGTAGGAGAAATATTAAGTAAAACTTCAGCCGCACAATGGAACTGGGTTTGTTCAAAAGATAATCCGGCCGATGAAGCCACCAAACAATCATCGCGGCAATCCATTTGGCTAACAGGACCGAAGTTTTTGCAAGATCAGGAAATTCCAAAACTCGATCTCGAGTCAGAAACTGTAGAAGAAATGCAATCGATTTACCTTAACGCAATTAGCACAACGGAAAAAATAGACTGGGAAGTCATAAATGTCAATTGGTGCTCCAGCTGGAAAAGATTGATGAAAGCATTGGCAATAGGGCTAACATATTTAAAACGACTTAAATCAAAAAATAAAGAAAGTCCAAAAATAATAGATAAGCCCATTTTAGACATGGCTGAAAATCTATTAATTAGGAAAGCACAATGGGAAGGATTTGAAGAGGAGGTAACAGCCCTTAGCATGAAATTGCCAATATCGAAAAATAGCAACATAAAAAATCTCTGCCCTATCATAGATGAAAACAACATTATGAGAGCAAATGGAAGGCTAGATAAAGTCGAAATTTTAAGTTCAGATACAAAATATCCAATTTTATTACCTAAATCTCACTATATAACCATGCTCATCGTACGATTTTACCATGAAAAATATCAACATAAAAAAACCGAAACAGTAATTGCCGCCATACGCCAGAGATTCTGGGTAGTCGATCTTAGAGCCGTATTGAAAAGGGTATCAGCTATCTGCCAAAAATGTAAAAATGATAAGGCCAAGCCACAAGCTCCTCAAATGGCAGCGTTGCCACTTTGTAGAACAGCCGCATATTTTAAACCATTCACGCATACAGGAGTGGATTATTTTGGGCCACTTACTGTTACGATTGGTCGACGATCTGAAAAAAGATGGGGAGCATTGTTTACATGCCTAACAACCCGAGCTGTACATTTAGAGCTTGCCAACGATCTTAGTTCTAACACATTTATAATGATTCTAAAAAATATGCAGCATCGAAGGGGAAAAATTGCCCATATATATTGCGACAATGGTACTAATTTTGTTGGTGCTTGTAGAGAAATGGCACAAATTCAGCAAAGGTGTGCAACGGAAGGAATTTACTGGCATTTTAATCCACCGGCAGCACCACATTTTGGAGGGGCTTGGGAAAGAATGGTGCAAGAGGTAAAAAGTCTTTTCCCGTTAACAAAAGATTCCTTGCCCGAAGTAGCGTTGAGATCTTTGTTGATAGAGATAGAATTTATCATTAACAATAGACCGCTAACGCACATCCCTATTGAACACGAGGATGATGAACCTCTAACACCAAGCCACTTCCTAATTGGTTATTCCGGAGAGGCCGCACCTTCTCTTTTAGACATTGTTGAAGCCGAGGCATCGAGGTCTATTTGGAAAAAATCCAGACTAGCGGCTCAAAATTATTGGTTGAGATGGGTGAAGGAATACCTACCTCAATTGATATCGCGCGGGAAATGGTTAAATAAAGCAGAACCACTAAAAATAGGAGATATTGTGACATTTCCGAACGAACAGGTTAGCGGTAGGTGGATAAAGGGAAGAGTAGTAGATGTTGATACGGCAAAGGATGGGCAAGTGAGAGCGGTAGTAATGCGTGTAGGAACCACGATGGTAAAAAGACCTGCCGCAAAAGTTGCTAAGCTAGACGTACGTAACGAAAAAGAAGAAAAGTAAGTTCAGTCGGCTCCTTTTTTGTTGTAACCCTCTACGAGCGCTTACGGGGGGGAGGATGTCGCCGACAGAAATGAACAAGGTCTAAAAATAGAAATGAACTAATTAGGATTAAGACTAGAACTAGGATGAATTCGGAAGTAGGATGAACTATAGCATAGGATTAGATAGGAAGGCCACGCCCACTTTATAGATTAGGACAGCTTGTGCGATTAGTAGTTTAAGTAGTGTTAGTAATTAGGATGCGCGCGTAAAGTGCGTGGGCATAGAAGCCACATTAAAATAAGGGTGGGGGTATTCATGATAAGGACATAGGGCATAAGGAAACTAGGATTAGGAAAATTAGGATTAGGCATCGCTAGAGTAAGATAGCGGCGTAGAACGGCTACGCTGATATGAATGAATAAAGTCAGTTCCGTTCTTCCCTAAGAACAGTGTAGCGTTTACTTACTCCGCTTGCATACGGGGTTGCGATTCCGTCACTGCAGACCTTCTATTGGGATTATTGCCCGGTTAAGGATAAAGGATTTTGCTGGTCCAATCGTCAATCCATTACCGGAAGATCCGCACGAACACGACCGAACACTTGGGCAAGTGGGCATACGCATTATTGTATTGTATTGTTTATTGTAATAAGTGATAGGCCAAACAAGCGGCCATATCACTGAATTAAAACTAGAACTTAAATAACTAACACAAAGAGCAGGTTAAACGCAGTGTACAACGACAAGACGGATCAACATAATCTTGTAGGTAGGTGCCAGTCAAATAACATGTAATGCACGTCTTGTAAGGTCAGTTCTTATTAGTCTGTAGTTACGGAACACTCTAGGAGGGACATTTATGTTGACTCTAGCCAGTAGTTCTGGCGAATCTATCTCACTGACAATAAGCTTGGGCAAAAACGTACATTGGGCATTATCACGTCTTCTAGCAAGTGTGTCCAGACCAAACAACAAACAACGAGTATGATACGATGGACGAGGGGGACGCCACGGAGTGAAGTGTAGGACAATACGAGTAACTCTCTTATGGACAGCTTCTATTCTATTGGACCAAACACTAGAGAACGGACACCAAACTGTAGAACTAAACTCGAGGATAGAACGAACATAGGACTTATACAGAGTTAACAGGCAGTGTGGGTCATCGAATTCTCTCGAATGTCGACGAATAAATAGTAGCATTTTGTTAGCATTGTCTAAAATATCACAGTAGATATACCTTAACGGACTAGCTATTTTAAAGAACGACATTGACGCACACTTATCAACAGAAATTAGCAGGTCGTTATTGATACACCAGTCAGAGAAAACATCAATCGATCTTTGCAGAGAAAGAGAGTCGGAAGTGTTCCGTACGATACGAAACAGCCTAACATCATCCGCATAAAGCAGACAATCTGCTTCCATAATGGCCAGTGTGACGTCGTTAATAAAAAGCGAAAACAGCAGTGGTCCCAAGTTGCTGCCCTGAGGAACGCCAGATGAACTCTCGAAAACGTTAGAGGAGACACCATCGATTTTTACGTAGTAGCTACATTCAGAGATATAGGACCTGAACCAATTCACCAGCGAAGTAGAGAGACCGATCCGGGCTTAGCTTAGCCAACAGCACCGAGCTTAGCCAACAGCAAGCGATGGTTCACACGATCAAACGCAGCATTAAGATCAGTGTATACTGCATCCATCTAAGCTCCGGAAGTAAAGGCTGCGTGGCAGTTGGAGACGAATTCCACCAGGTTTGTGGTAACACTGCGTCGAGGAAAGAAACCATGCTGGCGTGTAGAAATATAAGAACGACAGTGATACATTAGCGAGTTTTGTATAACGATCTCAAACACCTTGGCACAAGAAGGCAAGGTGGTTATACCGCGGTAGTTCTCAGCAGAGTTTTTATCCCCTTTTTTGTACACCCTAAACATCACAGAGGATTTCCAGGCCGTGGGTACAGTACTTTGTGCAAAAGAGAGTTGGTAGATTTGAGACAGAAGCTCTGCTAAAAATTCGCGGCATTTGGCAAGGATTGCGTAGGAATACCATCGGGTCGAGGGTTGTATGAGGTTTTGACCTGCTGTAGAGCACTTAGTACAGTATCTACCGTGATAATATTCTTACCCCATCTTTCCACGGCGGCGAGCGCTCTATGCGCGCCCAATATCAAGATTCGATGACCATTGTAAGAGCTATTTATCATTGCATAATCATAAGATCATCATAAGCATAATCATAAGCCGGTCTTGTGGTACAGTCGACGACTTAACAACATGCCCGTCATGGGTTCATCCCCAAATAGACCGTGCCGCCATACGTAGGACTGACTATTCTGCTATGGGGGGTAATCCATAAGTCACTGAAAGCCAAGCCCACAAGTGGGTACAGGCAGGCCTTGACCGACATCGGTTGTTGAGCCAAAGAAGAAGAATCATAAGATTGTAAGAAAGCCATATTCATTTATCACTGTCACTTGCAACCCGAAATTGGTAGAGCTATCCGAAGCTCTGATTCCACGACGACATGCCGCAGATCGACCAGATCTGACGGCCCGTGAGTTTCGACTGAAACTGAAATCCATCTTGCATGACCTTTCGGCTGGAGTTCTTGGTTTAGAGATTGTATGCATTCATGTTATTGAATACCATAAGCGTGGCCTTCCTCATGCTCACTGACTGGTGATGCTTGCTGAAGCGGACAAGCCACCATTGTCGGTTGATTATGACCACTTAGTATCTGCCGAAATCCCGGATCCAGAAAACGAGAAACTTTATCAAACAGTACGCATGTGCATGATGCATGGACCGTGTGGTAGATCGGATCCGGATGCACCGTGTATGAAAGATGGTGTATGTTCGAAAAGGTTCTCGAAAAATTTCACCAATGAAACAAATCAAGTCAATGACGGTTATCCAGTATATAGAAGATGCAAAAATAGACTAGACTGGAAATGTAACAGTAAAGGGTGTACACCTATGCAATCGTTATGTTGTACCCTACAATCCGTGGTTGTGTCATAAATATCATTGTCACATAAACGTCAAGGTATGTTCGTCGCTCTGGTGGTACAGTCGTCAACTCGTACGGCTTAACAACATGTTCGTCATGAGTTCAAGCCCCGAATAGACCGTGCCCCCATACGAAGTGGGTACAAAGGCAGGCCGTGACCAACAACGGTTGTTGTGCCAAAGAAATAAAATAAATAAGTTGACAGTTGACAGCTGACGACTGAGTGTGTTTTCTCACTGTGCTCCGCGTAAATTCGTGAATTATTTCGTTGTTTCGGCCTAATAATCGTCAAACTGCCGCTTAGCTGTGACATAAGCTGTCTCTGGTAGTCCTGCCTTCAATTGTTCGCCACAACCTTTCCTGACTTTGCTGTATTCCTGCGTTTGTTCCTGAGTCCTGTGGCATCTATCTGCAACGGCAACTAAAATGAAGGGAATTTGTTGTGACTGCTCTGTGCCACTTGAATCGCTTGAATGTGGTATTATTTGCTCGTTCTGTGATGCTGTATATCACTCAGCGTGCACTAAATTACCTTTCACTGTGACCGAAGAGGTAAAACGGACGGCATCTCTTCATTGGAGCTGTGTAGGGTGTTCGAATGCTCTTGGCAACCCACATAGTAAAGCAGTTAAAACAACGGGTATGCAGGTCGGCTTCCAGGCGGCTCTTACTGCCGCTGTCGAGGTGATGAAAGCTGCTTTAGTCCCGCCTATGATGCACGAAATCCGTGAGGGCTTTGCCAGTTTTGCCGCGGCTCACCAAGCTCCTAGCGAACGCTTCAACGTACCGCCCCCAGATGCCCTCCCGAGTGGAAAGCGTAGAAGGTTGTTCCGTGACGTTGTTGCATCCACGGAAGCCATTGTTGTTGACAATGCCCCACTATACCCTGTAAATACAGACACCGACAATACTCACCAAAGAAATCGCCCTTCACTACCACCAATAATAACAGGAACCGATACCACCACCACGTCGATCCCAACCGTGTCACAACTACCAAGAACAAACTATATGTGGCTACATCTATCTAAGTTAGCTAAAACCATCACCGTTGACTAGGTAGTGTCGATGGTAAAATCACAGTTGGACACCACGGACGTCATCGCTTTTAGTTTGCTGAAAGCGGGAACAACCATTAGCTCGGTTAGTTCACTAACTTTTAAGGTTAGAATTATCGCTGCTCTTCGAGATAAAGCACTTACCGCAGGATCTTGGCCGGTCGGGCTTGGTGTGCGTGAGTTTATCTCACTCCCGCAAAGGCCATCTCACCATCGTCCTGAACTTACCAACACAAACACACCTATACCTGTTCGACATAGCCCGATGCACCCTGTACAATTATCACCCGATATGAATTGTACCACCAAAAACAACTACAACTACACCAAACACCGTTAAAATGCACCAAACTACTATTCAACATTTTTTTCTTAAGTAACAATCACACAACTGTTTCCTCAAAAGGCACTGTGCCACTGAATCTGACTAGTCACTTGTTTACACGAAATAACAACACGTCAACGACACGATCTCTCACCGATGACCATGCACCAACCTACACACACTTACCACTCAATGTCCGTTCCACTTCTATAACTGTATACTATCAGAACGTGCGAGGTTTACGATCCAAAGCTGATGAGTTCCGTTTAACTGTATTAGAAGCGGACTATGATGTTGTGGTACTCACTGAGACTTGGCTCGATCCCAGCCTTCCCACAGCTCTAATTGCGGTGCGCTCCGCTCTCCGCTCTCATGCGCTTCCATTGCTTGCGCAAACACTTGAATTCGCTTGCATCTGCATTCAGCTCCCGACGTACCGATTATACATTGCTGCTGCCTACCTTCCTCCCAACCACAGCACGGACGAAGGAAAAATAAATGCATTACTGGACACCGTTAACAGCATTTGCGACACACTAGGTCCAAACGACAGATTCGTGCTCGTGGGAGACTTTAACCAACCCACTCTTTCCTGGTCGCCTGCGCAATCGAATCATGAAACCCCTTTTTTTTTTTTGAACCTCATACTAGTTCAGTTCGTAGCGCCCAATTCGTCGATGGACTGCACCAGAATGCGCTTAATAACAACACTAACTCTATGGGGCGCATTTTAGACCTTGCATACGGAAATTGGTCAAGTGCAACAACTTCTTCGCTCATACGCGTCAGCGAGCACCCGCTGCTGCCAATAGACTGCTATCACCCTCCGCTCGAGTTTGATTTGGAAATCACAGCATCGTCTATGAATCACGCTACCACTGTTCCGGAAATAAAGCTCAATTACGCACGTGCTGACCTTACTAAACTCAAGAGACTGATCTGCTCCTTCAACCAATCCTTTGAATGCTCAAACTATACATCCATTGACCATGCCACGAACGCTTTCTCAGAGTTTATGCGGGCCGCATTACGTGAATGTGCTCCTATTAAAAAGCCCTATCGCGAACCGCCGTGGGGTGACCGCACATTGCATGCCCTAAAAAAAGCAAAGCGAGCCGCTTATGACTATTTGCGGTACACACCGTGTCGGCTTTACTACAATGGTGTTGTGATAAATTATCACTAAAAAGCTGGTTGTGATATACGGATTGCCGAAAACCGAAGAGAATAGATAAAACTGTTGTGTGTTGTTTGCCAATCAATTTGCTACTGTTTATTCACTTGTCATTTATTTACATAGTTCATTTGCTAGTTCATTTCATCCTAGCGTTCATTCCTTAGAGTTCATTCTTCAATTCCAATCCATAACTGATCTAGTTCCATTGAAATATTTCACCATTTGAAACAATTCACGAAAACATGCAATTTCAATTATTCAAATTTTCTAAACCTACTACAATCGAATTTAATTTAATTTCCAACATTCCGGCCACCAAAGAAAGTATTTCTTTAAATTATCTGCGAAATTAAATTGTAAAGCAATAAGTAAAGAAAGTAATTCTGCCCTAAATTCTCCTGATGTGTATATGTTGTGCATGTGTTGACCTGTTACTGGGTGTATAGTGTCATGTGTATGTGCGATGTTATTGTTTACATTTGTATCGTGGTATTTCGCTTATCTTTTCAATCGTTGCACGAATCGAGGCTAAGAAGTATCGCAATTCTAGCTGTGGCTCGAACAATTTGTTTTCCTGCTGCTGTGTATAGTGTTACAACCCTAACGATACCGTCCTTTCCTGGGTGTAATTTTGTGATCCTTCCCATAGGCCATAAGGTAGGTGGTACATTATCTTCCTTGATTATTACTAGTTATCCCTCTTTTAGCTGTACTGGTTGAGTCATGGAATGTTTTGCGCGGGCCTGAAGCTGTTGTAGGTATTCCGGATACCAACGCGACCAAATGGATTGTAAATGTTTTTGCACTAAGTCGAACTCCTTCAACCTATTCGCTGGAACCTGGCTTCTATCAACTCGCGGTAGTGACAACATGTTTGACCTAACTAAAAAATGTCCTGGGGTTAGAGGTTCCGTATCTGAAGGATCACTCTATAGTGGAACTAAAGGTCGAGAATTCATGCACAGTTCAACCTCAGCTAACAATGTGACCATTCCTTCCTAAGTAAGGCTCGTGCTACCTAGCGTGCGAATGAAATATTGTTGTTTCGCTGACCGTACTGCCGCCTCCCACAAACCACCGAAGTGGGGTGCCCAAGGTGGAATGAATTTCCACTGGATTTCGTTGTTGCTGCACCAGTTAAACACCTCGCTACGCTCCTGTTCACTGCTCTTGAACATTTCATAGAGGCGATGTAGCTCGTGTGCAGCTCCCTTGAATGTGGTAGCGTTATCAGAATGCAGCTCAGCAACCTTCCCTCTGCGAACCGCGAAACGCCGTAATGCTGCCAGAAAAGCTGTTGTAGTGAGGTCACTCACTAATTCGATGTGGACAGCTCTAGTTGCAAAGCACACGAAAATAGCGATGTATGCTTTCGTCGGACTTCGATTACGTATAGGTGATTTTAGGTAAACCAGTCCACAGTAGTCGATGCCAGTAACCGAAAACGGCCTTGTTGGTGAAACCCTTGAAACAGGAAGATCGGCTACGGCTTGTTTCACCAGCGTGGGTTTGGCCTTGAAGCATCGGTGGCACCGATGATAAACAGCCTTCGTAAGATTGCGTCCACCGGTTATCCAAAACCGTTGACGAAGGTAGGATAGTAAATGCTCTGGTCCGGAATGCAAGTACTTCTGATGGTATGCCTCTGCCAATAGCGTCGAAAGCTGATGCTTCGAAGACAGTATGATTGGATGCTTGGTTGAATCGGGTAAATTTGCATTGCTAAGTCGACCCCCAACACGCATGATTCCTGCTTGGTCGATAAATGGCGATAACCATTTTAGCTTCGAGCTGCGTGATAGCTCCTTACCATTTGCGATATGGTGTCGATCCTCTGCAAACGAATCCTGCTGGGCTAAGTGACACAACCATAACTCGGAATGATCTAAATCATCGCATCGCGCGCAAGTGGTTAAAGTTAAAGTTGTTGACGGTGGCTACTGCAGCAACTGGTAATTTTACTACTCGTTCCTCTTCCGTTAATTCACCTTCTTCTCTTGCAGGTTCTATTTTTGGCCAGTCGTCTTCCATGCCACTAAGCCAACGTGGCCCATGCCACCATCGATGACATGATTGTAGTTTGTCCGGAAGAAGGCCACGCGATACATCGTCTGCTGGATTGTCCACGCCAGGAACATGATACCAGCATTTAATCCCCGTTTCAGCTTGAATATGCGCCACTCTGTTCGACACAAAGGGCTTCCAGCGTCGTGGTGAAGATTGCAACCAGTATAACACGTTCATTGAATCTGTCCAACCAAATGCATCATATGTACCGGGGAGTGATTGGCTGATCTTCCGGAATAGTTGCGTTGCTAATTTTGCTGCACAGAGCTCAAGCCTAGCGATTGAGTTGGTGTTTGTCAACGACACAACCTTTGATTTAGCAGCCATAAGTTGCACCGAGACCCCTGAATGAGCTTCTGCTCTGACGTAGCAACACGCACCATATGCGTTTTGCGAAGCATCTGTGAAGAAATGCAACTGCACGCGTGTAGCCCCTCTATATTAATCTAGGAATGCGTATTTCGCGCAGCAATGGCAGTTTATAGTGAAACGCTGCCCATTCCCTTTGGAGATGTGATGGAAGCTCGCTATCCCAGTCCCAAGGCTTCCCGTTTACCTTCAAGGACCACAATTGTTGCATGAACATTTTGGCAATAACGATAATTGGGCTCAGCAAACCAAGCGGATCGAAGATTTTGGCAATGTACGATAATGTCAGCCTCTTTGTTAAGACGGTTGCAGTGGGTGTCAGATCAATCCGAAACTGAAACATATCTACTGCTGGTTCCCAAACAAGTCCCAGTGTTGACACAACTTGAGGATCATGCAACTCTTGTGTTGGTAGAACTGCGAAATCATCTGATGGGACGCCCTGGAGTGCTTTTG
The DNA here is from genome assembly GCF_943734685.1 of Anopheles coluzzii. NCBI lineage: Eukaryota > Metazoa > Arthropoda > Insecta > Diptera > Culicidae > Anopheles > Anopheles coluzzii. Next base: position 58,926,784 of record NC_064671.1, on the reverse strand, counting down.
GTACGTTGGATTCCCATTTTTTTAACGCAAAGCCAGCCGAATTAAGCATTTGCGAAATCTGTGTACGTATTTCGATTGCATCTGAGATTTCCTCTGTTCCCGATTGTGATATCTCAGCGGATAACCTAACGCAATGTACTGAACACGGTAATCCTGTACGCACAACTTTATTGGTTGCGACTTAACTCATTCGCTGTTTTCATCAGACTGACCCACTCCACTCGGTCACAAAATAAATTTCATAATTCCCTCTCTTCTCTCACTCTCTCCTTATCTCTTCATTTCCTCTCTGTTCCCCCCTAACGTGGTCCGGCGAACAGCCGCAACTCGCTTGCCTCGCTTCTCTGGTCCGTCCGACCACACAAGCCGCCCGCTTGCATTCTACGGTGGGTTTCGCGGAATTCTGGACGGTGTCGATGAGATCGAACAACAATTGCGGGTGCCGCCGTTCCAGACAATTGTCGCCAAAACAGATGCCACTCGGACAGCCTTCCGTTCGCTCCTCACCCCGCACCTCTCTCTCCTTCCTCAGCCCGCCATTCTCGCCCGTTCCTTAGACCGCGCATCTCGCTCGTTCCATCGAAATGGAACATCCTCCCGGCCAGGTTGATGCTACGGATCTATAACTGGAAGAAGAGCTAATTTATGAACAGGACGTTTAAACTCACCACTCCTTGTCTTCACCGGATCAATCCGTCCTCGCCCGGGAACACCCTTGCAATGCGTCCCAGCTTCCACAATTGCGGGGGCGTATTATCCTCCTTTATTAGAACCAATGCTCCCTCCTTTACGTTGTCCTTTATTTTGGTCCACTTGTATCTAGTTTGCAGTTCGCACAAATACTCCCTTTGCCATCTATTCCAGAATTGCTGCCGCAGTTGTTGGATTCTCTGCCATTTATTCAAGCGACCTTCAGGCATATCTAAATATGATGGTTCTGCAACTCCAATCAAGGGACGATCAATTGTAAAATGAGCTGGAGTAAGGCATTCCAAATCGTTAGGATCATTTGAGTGAGCATACAATGGCCTTGAGTTTAAGATGGCTTCAATTTGGCATAGAAGCGTGCTAAAATCAGTTATTGTTAGAGATGCAGATTTATAAATCTTCTTCAGTACACTCTTAACACTCTTGACCCCTGCCTCCCAGATTCCTCCAAAGTGAGGGGCACCAGGGGGTATCATTTTCCATACGATCTCCTTTTCTTGGCAAAACTGGAAAATGCCTTGGCCTGTCGCCTCCTTCCTAAACATCTCATACAGCTCTCGTAGTTCATTTTTTGCTCCGACAAAATTTGTCGCATTATCACTGAAGATTTCTTCAGGTATTCCTCTTCTTGATACAAATCGTCTCAAAGCTGAGAGAAAGGCACCAGTTGATAAGTCCTCCACTGCTTCCAAATGGATCGCCTTAGTCACCATACACACGAATACACATATGTATCCCTTTATTGCCGTAACACGACGTATACCGGATTTCAGCATAATTGGCCCAGCAAAGTCAAGCCCAACTCGTTGAAAAGTAGGAGCAGCTGTTACACGGTAGCTCGGAAGATCACCCATCTGTTGTTCCAAAGTAGTTGGCTTGCTTCGGAAACAGATAATGCATTTATGCAGAACCATTCGAACCGTTGATCGCGCATTGACAATCCAAAATTGCTGACGAAGAATCGCAATCACTCCAGATGGCCCGACGTGCAAATTTTCACGATGAATTGTTGCAATTAAACGATGTGTAATCACATTTCGATTTGGAAGAAGAAGTTGATGCTTGTTTCCAAAAGCCAGATTTGCATGTCTTATACGACCTCCTACCCGCAGTAAATCACCATCCAAAAAAAGGTTAAGGTCTTGATAACGTTGCAACGGTTTGCTATTTTTTACGGCCGAAACTACTTCCGGTAGATCCTGATGCTGAATTGCTCTAATGATCCAACGCATCGATTCTCGCAATTCGGGAATAGTAGGGTTTGGATCATTAATGCGTTCGCCCTTGCGACGCTTTGTGTTTTGTTTGAACCGCACGATGTAAGCAAGTATTCTTTGTGTCTTTCTAAAGGATTCATATTTCTCCAAAATTGGGAGAACTTTCAGCGGTACGATAACATTGCAGATAACCTCGTTGCGCAATTCCGGAATTTCATCATCATTTAGTTCATCGATGCAAACATTTGGTATCTCACAAGTACGTAAAAACTCCGGACCATTCCACCACATCTCATTTGAAACCAGTAGCGACGCCGATTGACCCCTTGATATAACATCCGCAGGGTTTTGATGTGTCCGAACATAACGCCAAATGAATGCTCGGTTCTCGTTGATCTCGGCTACACGATTTCGTACAAAAACATTCAGGCCCTCTATCGGCTTTTTCAACCATGCCAGAACTATTTGGCTATCCGACCACAAGTTAATCGTTTCGAAATTAAAATCCTTTAATGCTTCCAGTACTTTTTTCACTAGACGACAAAGCAATGAAGCTGCAAGCAGTTCCATTCTAGGAATTGTCACGTTCGATAAAGGGGCAACCCGAGATTTGCTGATCACTAATCTCAATTGCGCTTCACCATTCCTCTCTATTGATCTTATATAGACGCAGGCTCCATATGCCTTCAAAGAAGCATCCGCAAATCCATGGATCTCTAATGAAACTGCATTTGTACTCACTACATGTCGAGGAATTCGAACTTGATTTTCTGTTGGCAATGCTTCCAAAAAATTATCCCATTCTTCTATCAACGGCTCAGAAATTTGATCATCCCAGTCCAACTTTGCTAACCATAGCTTTTGCATCAAAATCTTTGCCAACACAACCACTGGAGAAATAAGCCCCAATGGGTCAAATATTTTTGCAATGGCAGACAGAACCTCTCGTTTGGTAGGTGTTCTGCCCTTAGACGGTACCTTTGTCAAAAATATAAATTCATCATTCATCGGATTCCACATCAAACCTAACGTTTTGATGATTTCGTTAGCTTCACAATCGCCGATTTTTGTTAGAGCATCCCGATCTTCAAATGGTATCGATTCCAAAAGCCTTTCATCATTCGCTGACCATTTATGAAGTGTCATACCCGCCTTTCTAAACACCTCAATGAGTTGCACTTGTGCAGCATGGACAGTCTCGATATCATTTGCCCCAAACAATCCATCGTCGACATAAAAATTCTCTTCAATAATGCGACTGGCTAAGGGAAAACCTTCTCGTTCATCTCTCGCTAGCTGCAACAACGTTCGCGTTGCTAGAAAAGGTGCTGCTGCCGTTCCGTAGGTCACCGTGGTAAGCTCAAGCACACGCAGTTGTTCATTCGGCGAAGCTCTCCAGAATACTCGTTGTAGCGGGCTGTCGCAGGGATCCACCTTTATCTGTCGAAACATTTTAGATATATCGGCACTTACCACATATCGAGGCATTCTAAAACGCAGCTTGATGGAAAGTAAGTCGTGTTGTACCTTAGGGCCGGTCATCATAACGTCGTTCAAAGACAAGCCGTTTACCTTCGCCGAAGCATCGAACACCACACGGCACTTGGTAGTGTTCTTGGCCGGGTTCAATACAGCATGATGCGGCAGATACCACCTTTTCACGGAGCCATCGTCCTCACTTTCATCAACCACTCTACAATGCCCTAACTCCTCGTATTCACTCATAAACGCTTGATATTGTTCACGTAACGATGGATTTTTCAACAGTTTTGTTTCCAATAAATAAAACCTACGCAGCGCTACACTTCGCGAACAACACAATTGGCTTATCGATTCCCTTAAAGGCAACTGCACAACATACCTGCCACTGGATTCACGATAATGTGTCTTCACAAAATGTTCTTCACATATCTCGTCTTCCACCTTCACGGAACGCTCACTTGTCACATCTTCAACTTCCCAAAACCTTTGCACTATTGTTTCCAAATTTTCTTTTGTCACAACATTTGTGTACACCTCACGCTCTTTGTGTATTTCCGCAACACGTCCACCTATCACCCATCCGAAATGAGTGTCCGTCATCATGGGAAGTGTTTTTGCCAATTTCACTGAACCAGATTCCATTATTTCCGAAAGACAATCCATTCCCAATAAAATGTCTACACAACTTGGATTGTTGAAATATGGATCGGCCATCATCGATTTATCCGGCAAATTCCACTTCGACGTATCGAAATACACAGAGGGTATTCTACCTGTTATTTCACGATACACAAAACATGTCACGTCCATAGCAAAATCACTACACCGAGATTTCACTGTAAAAGTACACTTTTTCTTCACCGAAGATTCAATGTTGCCAATCCCCTTAACCGGTACGTTCACGTTTACCAAATTTACGCCTAATTTCGTTGCAAGCGCTTCAGTCACACAACTGATTTGCGATCCACTGTCCAACATCGCACGACACAACAACACCTCTTTGTTCGGTAATTCCGCGTAAAGCAAGACGGTTTGCAAGAGAACAATACTTCCCGCCGCATCGGTATTGTTCACATGCTGGCTCGCGCTCACTTGTTCGGGTTCCCTTGAAACCGGTTCCGGACCGTTGTCCCAATGCAATACCGTGTTGTGTGGTCCGTGGCACCTGTTACAATTCAAATGCGATTTGCAACGATTTCGCCAATGTCCCGGTTTTAGGCAAATTAAGCAAAGACGCTTCGATCTAATAAAACTTTCCCGATCCTTTCCATGCAGTCGCATCAGCTCAGAGCACTTAAACGTTTCATGGGCACCCTTACACAATTCACACACAACTACACTGCACACGGTTGTAGCTGCATTCGATCTCATAGGCGTAACACCACTTGAGCTGGGCCCTTTCGAAACAAAACGTCCCCTTTGCCCCGCTGCAACATTTCCTTGGCACCTTTCTAGAACCGACACTCTTTCTTTTAGGAAGCACAAGGTTTTTTCATAGCACGGAAGTTCATTTCTAGGGACACTCGCTTCCCATAGTTTCTTTGTTTCAATATCTAACGCATTCGCTATCAAATGTATCACCATCGCACACGACAGACCGGTAAAGTTTTCACCTAAATACTTTAGATTTTCCACGTGACTTTCAACCGATTCAACCAAACCGCGCAAACCTACATAACTTTCCTCATTCACTTTTTTCAAATTCAAAAGTCCACTAATATGTAAGTCTACCATACGCCGTTTGTTATCATAACGTTCGGATAACAGTTGCCACGCACGTTCATAATTACCGTCGTTTATTGTTTTCTCATCTATTACCTTGGCAGCCTCACCACTCAAGGCCTTTTCAAGATGATACAACTTGATACGCGAATCTTCACTACTTTTGTCAACAATATCCTTGAATATTGTTTTAAACCGCGCCCACTCCTCATACTTGCCACTGAACGAAGGTATTGGCCGAGGAAGCGGAGCATTCACAATCACTGACGAAACGTTAGGAGCAGGTATCAATGCCTTTGGTGAAATGGACTGTGCCGCAAGGGCTTCAGATGCACTTTCTATTTCCATCATCACCTCCTCATGCAATTTCACTGTCTCCTTAAACTTGGCGTCATGCACTTCACTTTCGTCATGTTTTATGATCTCACCATAATGTTTGTTGTGTTCTTCTAAAGCACTATCTGCCTTCTTCCCGAACACTTTGCACTGTACCGCGGTCAGCGCCTTTCCCTCTTCCTTCGCCTGCACAATGTTGTCCCTTATGCGAATCAATTCGCCATACGCAAGGTCACGCATGTGCACATGCGGCCTTACAGCAACAATTACATCCACCCAACCGGGTTGTGGCGCCGGCTTTACGGTTGGAGTGCGAGACGTCCGAGGCGTTCGAGTCATGATGACGCGATTTTTACCGATATCCAAAGCACAAAGGGTCAATATCCGAAGTTCGAAGGACCAATGTGATATCTCAGCGGATAACCTAACGCAATGTACTGAACACGGTAATCCTGTACGCACAACTTTATTGGTTGCGACTTAACTCATTCGCTGTTTTCATCAGACTGACCCACTCCACTCGGTCACAAAATAAATTTCATAATTCCCTCTCTTCTCTCACTCTCTCCTTATCTCTTCATTTCCTCTCTGTTCCCCCCTAACGTGGTCCGGCGAACAGCCGCAACTCGCTTGCCTCGCTTCTCTGGTCCGTCCGACCACACAAGCCGCCCGCTTGCATTCTACGGTGGGTTTCGCGGAATTCTGGACGGTGTCGATGAGATCGAACAACAATTGCGGGTGCCGCCGTTCCAGACAATTGTCGCCAAAACAGATGCCACTCGGACAGCCTTCCGTTCGCTCCTCACCCCGCACCTCTCTCTCCTTCCTCAGCCCGCCATTCTCGCCCGTTCCTTAGACCGCGCATCTCGCTCGTTCCATCGAAATGGAACACCGATAATAGATCATCCACATAAAAATCACGAAGTACTGCATTTACTGCCAGTGGGTACTGAGTATGGTGATCATGAGCTATTTGCTTCAATGTCCTCGTTGCCAAGAATGGTGCGGATGCGGTGCCGTATGTTACTGTTCGTAATTGGAAGGTTTGGATTGGTTTTGACGGATCTTCCCTGTAACGTATACGGAGGTACTGATGGTCTCGCTCATCGTGGAGAATCTGGCGGTACATCTTTTCCACGTCGGCAGATAGCGCAATTGCACGTGATCGAAAACGAACGATGTTTGAGAAGAGGTCGTCTTGGATTACCGGTCCCACCAATAGCTTATCGTTCAATGAGTACCCTGACGAGGTTTTGCAAGATGCATCAAATACAACTCGCACCTTAGTAGTTGTGCTCGTCTCTTTGGTCATGATGTGGCAGGTAGTGCTCGCATAAATCGTCGACCGGTTCGGTAAGCCGTTTCATATGACCCAGACGCTCATACTCTGTCATGAATTTAACGTATTCCTCTTTCATTTTAGGATCGGCCTTTAAACGTCGCTCAACGGCTAAGAGTCGACGATCAGCAATTGACTTTGACGATCCTAAAACGACACAAGGATTAGAGCTTTGTGGTAAACATACAACATACCTGCCAGATGCATCTCTGGTTGTAGTGGTTACAAAATGCTTCTCGCAGGCATCCTCTTCCGCCGATAGTAAAGGATCCTCAGTGACTGTTTCGATCTCCCAAAAGCGTTCCATTATCGATTCCAGTGACGGCTTGACGTCGGTAGATAGGTGGCATAGCTGCGAACCATGAGAACCACCTAACGATGCATTTCCTGCGACAACCCAGCCGAAAGCAGTCTCTACAAGCCATGGTTTAATTCAATTTCCAACAAGTTTTCATGCACTTTATAGACGTTATAATAGAGTCTGCTATCCTCGATATATACGCCACACTGAACGAAGCTTGCGAAAGTACCCTCGCCGCTTTTGGAGCTTTGCTGACAACATGCGCAAGTCAACTGGCCTCCCCGGGACTATTCGGTATAATGATAATTGTGCACACTCGCCATTAGATATTTGTGAACTGTTCGCCACGCGTTTCGAGGATAGCATCATCTCTAACATCACACATCCGGAGGCTGTTGCTTCCGCACTCGTGAACACTCCGGCAGATGCAATTCATGTCACGCTACCTATCGTCACCGAGACCCTGGTTACCCAAAAAATCGAGCGTCTCAAGTCGTCATACTCCGAGGGGCCAGATGGTATCCCAGCGACAATTCTCAAGCGTTGTGCCGTATCGGTAGCTCCTGTTTTAACTAAGATTTTAACGAATCTCAGCCATGAGACCTTCCACAGTGATGGAAAGGTTCCTGTGCGCAAACACCCATCCACAAAAAGGGCAGCAAAAACGAAGCAGTGAACTATCGAGGTATTACCTCTTTAGCTGCCTGCGCCAAAGTGTTCGAGCTCCTCATCTATGAACCATCAATAGCATCTGCCGGCAAATACATCAGCACCAACCAACATGGATTCATGCCTAAGAGATCAACTACGACAAATCTGATGCCATTTACACGGACATTAAGGCGACTTTTGACAGTGTGTCCCACAACATTCTTCTGGCAAAACTTGATAGACTTGGATTATCACCTCCCCTGGTAAAGTGGATGAAATCGTATTTATGTGGTCGTTCATATGCAGTTAGAATGGGCTCCCACCAATCTAGATCTACCGGTGCCTCTTCCGGCGTACCCCAGGGCAGCAACCTGGGGCCTCTGTTGTTTCTGCTCTACATAAACGACTTGTGCACGGCACTGCCGGATAATAGTTGCCTACTCTATGCAGATGATGCTAAAATCTATCGTGAAATCCGTGAGCCTGAAGACCATCTTCAACTTCAAGTCACTTTGACTGAATTTGTCTCCTGGTGCAAGCGTAACGCACTAAGCGTCTGTATCGATAAATGCGCCATAATCTCATTCAGCCCTTCAAGAGCTCCAGCGCTGTTTAATTATACGCTTGATGGTCCGAACCTCGAAAGAGTGAACTGTGTAAAGGATCTAGGAGTCCTCCTAGATGCTAAACTCACCTTCGAAGAACAGATAGACCAAGTAGTCGCTAGTGGCAATCGTCTACTTGGCTTGGTCATAAACATGACGCGCGAGCTTCGTGATCCTATGTGTTTCAAGACACTGTACTGTGCACTTATCAGACCACTGCTGGAATATGCTAGCATTGTTTGGTGGCCAGCATCTACTCGGGCGGGCAGAGGGCTTGAGCTGTCAAAACAGTGCTGACGTCCAAAAGTGCGCTCCGTGTTAAACTAGGAAATTATAGTTAAAAACACCAGTATAGTCCTAAAAAGAAACATTGGTAGATGTGTGCAGTGATATAGTATGTGCGCAGCACGAGTACCGAGTGGAAAGTGGAGTATTTTTCATTAAAAAGATAAAAGTGCGAGGGCCCAAGTCTGGAACAACAATACAACAATATGGCGTAAACCGGGTGACATTGGAAAGACGTCACGCCCAACTGACAAAAAAACAATCCCAAAGGACAAAACTTCATCTAAAGGGGGAGCTACTAGTAAAAGTGTCAGACAAAAGTCGGATAACGCTCCGATAAGACCAAGAGGCGGACAAATAGCAAGGTGGGTAGACTGAAGTAGCGTGATGTCGTCCTTCGGGAGGGCGTTACGTTCGAATGCCAGCAACGCAACAGTTCCAAAGCTTGGCACCGGTCCCGTGGCTGCAGGACAGCGGCTAAGCAGCGGAGCAACGCAGAAGCAAGCAGCTTCGCCAGTGCTTACGGAGATGAGAGAGGCAATCAGGCAGCTCACTAACTCGTTGGCCGAGGCGAATGCAAAAAACGAACGCATCAATGAGGAGCTAACACAGATGCGCATCCTCATGACCAAACAGCAGGAGTATGCGGAGCGCTGGGAATTGATTGCCCGGGAAGAAATGGAGAAGATGCGTGCAGCACATGAGCGCGACCGTACTTAGCTCAACTAGTTGCTTATGCAGGGGGCCGGTACTAGCAGCCATCGGGCAGCATCAACACCAACAACACCAACACCCCAGCCACGCCGAATGCAGCAGCATCAGGAGAAACAGCGGCAGCCGCCACAGCAGCAGCACCAGCAAATAGGCCCATCTACCTCGGCTGCACCGCCTCAACTTCTAGTGTCGGGAGCATCGTTCGACCCGGAGGGGGACGATGGTCAAGGCAGTTTCGCTGAGGTGGTGAGGCTCAAATGGGGGCGGAATACCGGCAAACCGCGCGGCCACCAGCAGCAGCAAAGCCAGTCTCACCGACAGGTGGTTATCGGCACGCAGCAGGAGTGCCTGCAACCGGAACAACAACATCAACGCCAGCAACAGCATACGGTGCGTTGGCATAATGTCGATAAGGTAGAAGTCATCCCAGGCGAGAACCAGACCTGGGAAGCTGTTTACCAAAAGGTTAAGGATGCCATTAAGTTCGACTCGGCGCATAAGGATCTGGCGGATCACGTAGTAATCGGCCGCCGCACTCATGCTCCCCCTCTTCGGATACAGCTCAGTTGCACGGCAGACTCAACGCTGGTGCTACAGGAAGTGCAACAAATTATTGGAAATGCTGGTATTGCGCGAGTGATAACAGAGATGGGCGAGATTCTCATCACTCACATCGATCCTCTCGCAAGCGAAGAAGAATTAAAGGAGGTCGTAGACAGAAAGTTGCAAGCTAGTACCGGCGTTACTAAGGTCAGCATGTGGCAACTGTCCGATGGCACAAAACGAGCCCGCGTTAGACTACCGGCAAAGGCAGCCAAACAACTCGTGGGGCAAAAGTTGACGGTAAGTTGCTGTATAAGCAATATCAAGGAAGCCTCGGCCATCAATCTCCAACAGCAGCGCTGTTACCGCTGCCTGGAGCGTGGTCATATTGCTGGCGAATGTCGTTCTCCGGTCGACCGACAGAAAGCATGCATTCGGTGTGGAGCAGAAGGCCACTTGGCTAAAGACTGCAACGCCAAGGTGAAGTGCGCCGTGTTCAGTGGTCCTCATCGCGTCGGCCACAGAGATTGTGTACGCCCCATGCTGCGATGTCCTCACTAAGGGTACTTCAACTCAATGTGGATCATTGTCGGGAAGGACAGGGCCTAGCACTGCAATCCGCGCGGGAACATCGTGCTGATGTCCTGATCTTGTCGGACATGTTTACGCCTCCCAACAACAACGGGCGATGGGCATACGACGCATCGAGAAAAGTAGCTATAGTAGCCACCGGCTCCTACCCAATACAACGGGTATGGGGCTGTAAAGTGCCGGGACTGGTGACTGCTAAAGTGGCCGGGATCATCTTTATCAGCGTCTACGCTCCTCCGAGCCTATCTCCTCAGGAATACGAGCGGCTCCTTGAGGCCGTTGAGCTGGAGGCCTCATCCCACTCCCACGTCGTGATCGTTGGTGATTTCAATGCTTGGCACACGGAATAGGGTAGCAGACGCAATAACCTGCGTGGCGAGTAATTACTGCAGATGGTGGAGGTGCTGGGACTCTCCATCCAAAATAGTGGCAGCGCACCGACGTTCATCGGCAGAGGAGCAGCAAGGCCCAGTGTCATTGACGTGACCTTCGCAACTCCGTCGCTAGTACTGCATGACACCCGGGAGGTACTAGATTTCGCCAGATACGACCACCAGCTGATCCGGTTCGAGACAAAAAGCCCTGCACTGGCCGCAAGGAGAGTTCAGCTTTCCCAGCGGAATCGGTCGCAGCAACGGTCTCCCCGCCGTGATTCACCAATCAACCGGCAGCACACTTCATGTGCCGGTAGGAGGTGGAAAACTAAACAATTCAGCGATAATTCTTTCCTCCTAGCACTCAGAGACGTGAACTTCGCCGAGCAAGCTGTGACTGATGCGGATATAGTCGAGACGCCCAGGGAACTGCAGGATATAGCCCACCAGATAGCAACAAGGAAGGCACCAGGACTGGATGGAATTCCCAACGCCGCGGTGAAGGCGGCGATCGGGATGTATCCGGATGTTTTTTGTAGAATGTACCAGGACTGCTTAACTCGTGGCACGTTTCCGTCCGAGTGGAAGCGCCAGCGCCTCGTACTGCTTCCGAAGACGGGCAAACCACCCGGGGAAAGCAGCTCATATCGGCCGCTGTGCATGCTCGACGCACTCGGCAAGGTATTGGAGCGACTAATCCTGAACCGCCTCAACAAGCATCTCGAGGACCCGGATTCACCGCGGTTGTCCAATGCCCAATACGGTTTCCGCCGAGGACGCTCCACCATTAGTGCGATCCAGCGTGTTGTAGATGCAGCGAGAAGGGCCAAGTCGTTCCGTCGTACCAACAATCGCGACAAGCGCTGTCTGATGGTGGTCGCATTGGATATTCGCAACGCGTTCTACCCCGCTATTTGACAGTCTATAGCTGATGCGTTGCGGAATAAAGGGGTTCCATCAGCGCTTCTAAATATATAAGGAAGCTACTTCGAGGAACGCAAGCTGATATACAACACCAGCGCGGGCCCGGTCGAGCGTCATATCAGCGCGGGAGTTCCACAGGGGTCCAGCTTGGGCCCGACCCTGTGGAACGTGATGTACGACGGAGTCCTTGGCGTTGAGCTACCAACTGGGGCGGAACTTATCGGCTATGCCGATGACCTCGTTTTGCTGGCTCCAGGTACAACGCCGGCAGCAGCAGCAGTAGTAGCTGAGGGAGCTGTGTCAGCGGTAGACCGGTGGCTGCGCGAGCATCACTTGGAGCTCGCACATGCGAAAACGGAGATGACGGTAATCTCTAGCCTGCAGCAGCCTCCGGAGGACATCACCATCACTGTGGGAGGTACAGTGGTGCCGTTCTCGTGTACCCTCAAATACCTCGGGGTACGCTTACACTACAACCTGTCGTGGGTTCCTCATGTGAAGGCGGTTATTCAGAAGGCAACGCAGATAGTACAGGCGGTCACACGATTGATGCCGAACCACCGAGGACCAAAGACGTCACGATGCCGCTTGCTTGCAGCGGTCACCGACTCGACAATGCGATACGCTGCACCTGTCTGGCACGGAGCCTTGACTAACCGAGAGTGCCGCAGTCTGCTAAAGCGCGTGCAGTGAAAGGCAGCGATCCGCGTGGCTCGAACGTTCCGGACGGTAAGGTATGAGACCGCTGTGCTGCTCGCGGGACTGGTGCCAATCTGCAGAGCCGTAGCGGAGGACACCCGAGTTCACAGCAGACGCGGGACCGGTGTAAGTAGCAGCGAGCTCCGGAAAGAGGAGCGACAGCGGACTATTGAAGAGTGGCAGACGACTTGGGATGCAGACGCCGTAGCAGACAACGCCAGCAGATATGTCAGGTGGGCACACCACGTAATTCCGGACGTGGGAGCCTGGCAGTTGCGGAATCACGGAGAGGTGACGTTTCATTTGTCTCAGGTGTTGTCAGGACACGGATTTTTCCGCGAATACCTGAACAAAATGAGATTCACCTCATCTCCGGCCTGCCCTCGTTGCCCTGGTGTAGTCGAGGGAGTAGAACATGTAATGTTCGAATGCCTTCCCTTTGCTGAGGTGAGGAGTGAGCTATTTGATGGAGTTTTGCCAGAAACGTTGGAGGCGCACATGCTTCAATCACCCACCAACTGGACCAACGTGTGCGAGGCCGCCAAGCGCATCACCTCAGAACTCCAACGCTGCTGGGACGAGGAACGCGCCATTCTCGCCGCACAGGCCATGCTGGAGGAACCCGCCAATCGACTTGACCCCGAAGCAGTCCGGCGTACCCGGAATGACCTTCGAAATGTAGCTAGAAGGACGCAAACGCAACTTTTTCAGGTATCATCAACGATTTCAAGCATCATACCGCAATCTTGGCTTTGGCTAAGACAGATTCGGGAAGGGGTAACGCGGTCTTGAGATAAAGTGTAAAACCCTGTAACATCCCCTCCCCCTAGACTCCTCGCGGGGCACAGGGGAAGGGGCAGGAAGAGGGTTGGGGAATATGTAAATATTGTAAATTTACTGAAATAAACTAACACGATTGTTAAAAAAAAGCATCTACTCGGGCACTTGCGCGGCTAGAGTCCATCCAACGGAAGGCAACGCGCTTCGCCCTTCGTGATTGGCCGCGTCGTCTCGACTACAGAACTAGATGTTTGCTGCTTGGGATCCCGCCTCTCGCCGAACGTGTTGAGCACACCAGACTGGCATTTATCACGGGAATCTTAAACGGAATCATCGACTGTCCCGAGCTGCTTTCAAGGATTCACCTTTATGTTCCTGCCAGAACACTCCGTCGCCGAACAATGCTGGCAGTCGCTGAAACCCGAACAACATTTGGCTCTCGCAATTCGTTCTTTGTATGTGCCGTCTATTAAATTCACCTGACGATATTTACGAGCCTGGAATGACGATAACGGAACTGACTTCACTTTTAAGTGTTCGGAATGCGTTCAACAATAACAATATATAAATGTTCTGTTCTTTATCTAATGTGTATTGTAAACAAATTTTGACTCGAGAGGGCTTCATAGTCCATCGATTAATAAACTAAACTAAACTAAACTAAACTAAACTAAATAATAATGTTTGTCGGTGGCCAGTATTAAGTACCTTTACAAGTACGTGCATAAGGGACATATCAGCATATCAGCCCTGGCAATCATCTTCGGTTTTGAGATGCAGGCAAAAACAGTCACTGTCGTTGTACTACCGATACACCTTGAGAACCAACAGGGCATCGTATTTAATTCGAACGAAAACATCGAATCGGTCATCGAACGAGGCCACCACACAATGCTAACGCGCTTCTTTCAGCTGATGGCAAACGATCCTTGCGCGTGAAATTTCTCAATCAAGAGCTACCGACGTACTTCCGATATGCCAAGCCAGCGACTTCCATGGCATGAAGGTTTAGGATGCCAGTGAATTCAACGCATTCGTGAAGTAAGCATCGTGATTGGTCGTATGGTATACTGTCCGATGTCGCAGATGGAACGGTACTGCTTGCGGTTGTTGCTGTGCTATCGCAAGGGCCCAACTTCATTAGAAGACCTTCGGATGATTGACGCTACGTTTATGCGACTTACCATGAAGCAGCTACTATGGATAGGATGCTACAAGATGACTATGAATGGGATCGGGGAATGCAGGAAGCCGTTCCGTTTCATATGCCATCTCAACTGCGCCATCTGTTCGCAGTCATCCTGTCACAAGAGCCACAACATCCTCGCCGCCTGTGGGAGTTGTACGTGTTACATTTTTGTGAGGGTTTCCATTAGCAGCATCGAGATACAAAGCAGAAATCTGATCAAAACATGCTGCTGCGTACACAGGAGTAATTTGGTGCTCTGCGCGTCATTGGCAGATACTTGCGCCAATTGACACCATCAAAAACGCTGATCAACTTTCCGGACATGATACTATTGGTTGATTTTCAACATCTTCCGATGCACCTTCAATCCGACCATGGTAACGATGTAAAATCGCAGATCGATGCAGATCGTTCGTATAGCATCAATGCACTAGACGAAACGCTTGCATCGATAAATTTACTGAATGTCGAGCAACGAGTGGTGTACGATATTGTCACTGACGCGGTAGATCGTATCGGATCAGTGACAGAAGATTTTCCAGAGGAGCATCGCAACCTTTTCTTTCTGGATGGTCCTGGTGGTACCGGAAAATCTTTCCACTTAGAGAAAATTCTGGCGTATATGAGGCGAAAGTCAAAGATAGCCCTGGCTGCAGCTGCGAGCGGTATCGCCGCGTTACTTTTTACTGGTGGTAGAAGAGTGCACACTTTTAAGCTGCCACTGGTGCTGGACGAGAATAGCACCTGTAATATACCTACCCAAACATCGGTAGCGGACCTAATGCGGCAAACCTCGCTTTTCGTCTGCGACGAAGCTTCGTCTGCTCACGCTTTGCTCTAGAAGCAGTAGATCGTAGCATACAAGACATCGTAGGTGTACATCGGCCGTTTGGTGGTAAGGTGGTACTGCTTTATGGTGACTTCCCGCAGATTTTACCAACAGTCCCGAAAGGTACAGATGCACAGGTGGTTCAGTAATGTATAAAGAAAAGTCAATTGTAGAAGTTGTTTCGGGTTTTGCGGTTAAATACCAACATGCGCGATCGAACTGCGCCAACCGTACAGAATGCCAATGATCTACAACAATTTGCTGATTTTCTACTCTGTATCGGTGAGGGTCGCCATTCCACATATCTGGGAATGCACGCCTCTGTAGCAAAGCTTCCGCACGATATGGTGTTACTCCACTCTTCCAGCATTACAGGGTTTCACACTTTATCTCAAGACCGCGGGACCGCTTCCCGAATCTGTCTTAGCCAAAGCCAAGATTGCGGTATGATGCTTGAAATCGTTGATGATACCTGAAAACGTTGATGATACTTGAATTCATCGGATGCAATGCTGAATCTGCGGCACATTTCTCGAAACACACTGGTCCGCGCCGAGGACATGCGGTGGATTTTTTTTTACACGGATAACTTTTGTGTACATCAGTCTATTAGAAACACTCAATTATCTTTTTCGTTTTTTTTACCAATAAAAGACAATTTAATAAAATGAGTGAATGCATATTTGTTTAATTAAAATATTTACAAGTGTTAAAAAAGTAGTTTGAACTGTTTAAATAATCTTTTCTGGTAAAAACACGAAAAAATAATTCACTGTTTTCAGTACATTGATGTACACAAAGGTTATCCGTGTTAAAAAATATTCGACCGCATGTCCTCGGCGCGGACCAGTGTGTTCGAGAAATGTGCCGCAGATTCAGCACTGCATCCGATGAATTCAGGTATCATCAACGTTTTCAAGCATCATACCGCAGTCTTGGCTTTGGCTAAGACAGATTCGGGAAGGGGTCCCGCGGTCTTGAGATAAAGTGTGAAACCCTGTAATGCCGACGTGAGGAAGTTGGTAAAGTGAGTTTATCCGAACTTACGGTGGCATTATCGAAAAGCGGAATATTTCACAGATCGAGCAATACTCTCACCAAAAAATTCTGATGTGACAGCTATCAATAACAGTGTGTTGGAACAATTACCTGGCCAGGTGCAGGAGTATCTTTCGGTAGACACGTTGGTCAACCCAGAGGAGCAAGAGGCGCATCAGTTGCCACCAGAGTTTTTGCACTCTATTAATGTGAGCGGATTTCCAGTTCATTGTCTGCGCTTGAAGAAAAACACACCAGTACTGTTTCTGCAAAATCTTAACACCGAACGAGGGCTATGCAATGGGACGGGTTTACAGATCATCGATATGAAACCACATTGCTTACTTGCACGGATTTTTTTGCTGGCAATCGGCGGGGAGACGATGTATTGTTGCCACGTATATTTTGTGATAGCAACGATGTAAACCTCCCGATTCAAATTCGTCGCAAGCAATTTCCGGTCCAGGTTTGTTTTGCAATGACTATAAACAAGGCGCAAGGCCAATCCCTACACCATCTTGGTTTGTACCTACCCTCAGATGTGTTAGCATACGGACAACTTTACGGTACACTGTCGTGAGTGACATCAAGCAAGTATCGTGGCGGTGCTGATAGTGAATCCCGAATATGATCTTGAGGGTGTCACGGTGAGAAATATTGTTTACCACGAGGCGATTGATTAATTAAAAATAATTGATGCAGGTAAATAATTAATCATAGTGCCCTTGGTATTTAAGGAAAGCCTGTTTTTAAGTCTAACAGGAACAATACTAATACATGCATACTGGTAACATACAGAGTGGCACCATCTTTCTTGCTTATTCACAGCAAATGAAAAATGAGAAATAATGTTTAACAAATAAACACAATTAATAGTATATTAAGTCGGCAATGAACTATAATAGTTTGCGTGTTCAGTAATTGTTTCTTTTCAAAATACAACAGATAAGAGATTAGATAACTCTGAATTCGCTGTGTAATCCACTAACCGGGCCAAATTAACTAGTAATTGAAAAAAATGTTTCATGCAACTCATATGATAAACAATCAAAACCTGCGACTTTGATTTTTAATTACTGTTCGATTTTTTTTATTAAAACAATACAAATCCGTATATTTGCTTACAAACTATTCCCTAACTTATGATTACCTTCAATGCGTTTCTATTCGTTATTTGTTTTATTTCATTATTTTCTATCAATGCTACCTAGTTGATGAAAAGACTCATGATTTGTTTTCCCATTTTACTTATTTATGCCTCTCAGTTCTGGTTTACATAATTCGTTGAATGTAAGAGGTTTTATGTGATAAAATTAAATAATTTCTTTAAACATTTCTCAGTAATCTTCAATTTGTCTGCAGTTATTAAATGTTTCAGTAATTCCGCAAATTGAGCAATATAGACTGTTAACCGATTTGTAATTATGTTTGAATTTTTGATCCTGAGTCTTAATTTTTTCATTTACAAGTAAATAGTAAAAGTTTCTTTGTTTTGAGCTGAGTTCATTTGAATTGATATTTCGCCATATTTTGTTCCATTTTAATGCTGGGTATGTAATTTGTGTAATTGAAGGAGGAGGAATGAAGTTAATCATTGTTTTATGTATTTCCCTCCTGCAGGGTTATCTAGCATGCGTTCTGTTAGATATGTACATTCTATGGTTAAAGTTTCCAGACATGGATAGTTTTTGGGGATTAATTGTATATCGGGAGGATTCTCTGTTTTGAGTTTAATACTGGATGTGAAGAGCATACAGTGTTGTTCTTTTAAGTATCTATTTGTTATCAATGATGATAGCTTTAATTTTGGTATCAGTAGATTTAACGCCCCTCTAGATTTGGGAAGAGCAAGCTGATTCATGCTTACTCTTAATCTTCCTTTTGGCCACATGAATTCATCTAATAAAGATGTGAGTGTAGCTACCTTGCCCGCTTCGTCCGATCGCTCGCTCTCTCGGTTTTCGGTTCGCTCGTTCTCCTCTCGCAACTATCCGCAATATTTATTCTCACGGCCGCCCTTTTAGCCGCAGCTACACGTAGCTTTACCGAAAACGGATCGTAGCGGGCAAGGTCGCTACATGAGTTTAGCTGTATGTTTTTTGTTTAAGGATATAACTGACCCTATAAACCACAATTTAGATGTAAGGAAGGTGTTTGCCAAAATAACTCTCTGATGGAGGTTAATATTTCTATGTTTGTGGTGCCTTATTAGTTGTGCAAATGTTTGTGTAGTTCTATCCCAGTTTAGCTTTATTGTTAATCGTAGCGAGTTGGTGAAAATTATGCCCAAAATTTTTAAACGATATTCTGTGCTAATCCAAGGAACTTTTATTTTGTTGCGCTCTGTGATTTAGCCTATGTCAAGACCTTTTGTTTTTTCGGTGCTTAATTTAGCTCCTGATACTGATTGATATTCCTCGAGTTTAGTTCTACAGTTTGGTGTCCATTCTCTAGTGTTTGGTCCAATAGAATAGAAGCTGTCCAAAAGAGAGTTACTCGTATTGTCCTACACTTCACTCCGTGGCGTAATGTAACCCCTCGTCCATCGTATCATACTCGTTGTTTGTTGTTTGGTCTGGACACACTTGCTAGGAGACGTGATAATGCCCAATGTACGTTTTTGTCCAAACTTATTGTCGGTGAGATAGATTCGCCAGAACTACTGGCTAGAGTCAACATAAATGTCCCTCCTAGAGTGTTCCGTAACTACAGACTAATAAGAACTGACCTTACAAGACGTGCATACAGCGAGAACGACCCAATGACTGCGATGGCCCGTAAATTTAATCAGCGTTACATTTCATTTGACTGGCACCTACCTACTAGATTTTGTTGATCCGTTTTGTCATTGTACACTGCGTTAGTTATTTAAGTTTTAGTTTTAATTCAGTGATAAGGCCGCTTGTTTGGCCAATCACTTAATACAATAAACAATACAACAATACAATACAACAATAAACATATTTCTAATGTCATTAATTGTCTCTTGTTTTGTTGTGATGATAAAAATATCATCAGCATTTGCATTGATGATGCCGTCACATCCGTTACACACTGATTTTAATTTTTCTAGTATAGGATGTAAGTATAACACAAACAAATGCATCGCAACTGGATCTCCTTGCCGCACTGACTTTTTGATTGGGATTTTTTAATAGGCTTCCGTTAATATATAGTCTAGAATATGTGCATGCATTTATTTTCTTAAAGAATTGAATCAAGCTTTGATTAAATCCTTTTGCTTGCATTGTTTTAAACAAAAAGTTGTGATTTACTCTATCAAATGCCTTGGACAGATCAAAGGAGATGAGTTTGCCTATTTCCTTTTTGTTGTTGATTTCTAGAATTTTATCTTTGATTGATAAGAGGGCTTGAAAAATATTATTTTTGTTTTTTTTTTACTACTTTTTTGGGAGTTTGTCAGTATGTTGTGTTCATCTATAACTTGTGTGATCCTTGTTTTCATTATTCTTATTGCGTCCAGCAACAAAGCTCTTTCTTTCGCGAAGTAAAGGTTGAAACTTCAGTTTTCTTAATTCACTTAAACTGTATTAAAAAATTCACTGAACTTGCTTCTCTTGGCGCGATGGTAGAAAGAGGTCGATTTTCGTCTTCGTGCCCGTTTTAAAACTTCGCGCAAACCCGATTGCGAACCTTCGGGATGAACTATTCCTACTCTCTCTATTTCGCCCGTGTTTGCTTCGCCTATGCTACCTGTCCCTCTCTCTCACTTCACCACAACGCAGCTGTCAAACTAGAACCGCTGTTGATAAACAACAATTCTATTAAGTATTTTAAAGTCAGTGTTCAATAATGTTATGGGTCGAAAAGCTTCTATATCCTTCTTCTGTAGATTGTTTTTCCGAACAAGGACTACAACACCTTCCGTGAATTCCTCCGGAATATTTTTGCATAGAGCTTCATTGATAATCAAATTTAGTTCTTTATATATTACATCAAAGAAAGTTATGTAAAATTCAGTTGTCAGTCCATCTCTCCCAGGACTACGATTTTTTGATGATCTTTGTATTGTGTTATAAATTTCCTTTGTAGTTATTTCTTTCGTTATAGTTCGGTTAATTTCACAGTCCTCCGGTATCTTCGATAAACAAGAATATTAAGCCTCTTGGATTTAATCTTCCATCGAGAGTAAGTTTTCATAGTGCATAACTATATAAACATGTACTGCTTAGGCGTTTCTAGTAAAGTTCCATGATCATCGACTGTATAATGGTATGAAATATTTCTACCGTTTCAATTTATTTTGTCAGATTATTATTGAACACACATGCTTCAGGTAATTTCCTGGGAATAATTGGCATTGCACTTAAGCAATTATCGTTGTCTTAAAAGAGTAGCTTGAATTGTTCCTGAATGGTGTCGAGTATCTCTTTTTCGTTTTCTAATATTTGATTATTTAAACGATTTTTTTAAATACAATCACGATTTTTCCTTCGTTTAAATAGATGAAATGTATGTATTGGTTCTCCTGAAATGTAGTTGTTGTTTTCTTTGATAAAATTATGTGTCTTATTTCTTTGTAGTGTAAGCATCTTAGCTTTTATACGATTTATAGTAGTTTTTTCATCAGGATTATTTCCAAGCCTCGAATATGATTTATTTAATCTGGATTGTAACCTATCATGCATTTGATTACATTCTTTGTAATCCATTTTAGTTTTCCGTAAAAAAACCTTTTGATTTTTGGTTTTGCATGTTCTGTCCACCATGTTATCCAGTTTTCGTAGTGTTTTTTTGCCTGGTGCATCTTATTCAGTTTTGTTTGAATTCGTTTTGAATTTCTTGTGTTGTACTATATTCCGTATATGACCATAGCTTTTGTCTTGTTAATATTTATGACCATTATTAGACAGTGCTAAACGTATGACATAAGCACGGTGATCGCTAAACGAAACGCTGTGAATATCAACCGAGCGGAGATTTTCTTTTAAATTACGTGATATATAGATCCTATCTATACGTGAAGCAGAGTTTGAAGTAACTAGTTAATTTGGTCAGGTTACAGGACGACACAACCTTTTCAGTGGGTTTTTGTGATAATTTTCCCACTATCACCCAAAAACCATTCCTAGAATTAGCAAAATAGAACTCCAACAATGTTATACATAACGAATATTAAAGACCAATGAGGAGAGTCTAAAATGACGGACCCATTAAAAATTGTAGGAAAATGCGATACGCGCAATAATGTAATGTGTGGGCTTGGCTTTCAGTGACTAATTGATTCCCCCCCATAGCAGGATAGCCAATCCTACGTATGGCGGCGCGGTCTATTTGGGGATTGAACCCATGACGGGCATGTTGTTAAGTCGTACGAGTTGACAACTGTACTACGAGACCGGCTCAATAACGATCCCTTAAGAAACCTTAAACCAAAATCCAGCCTATACTGGTCCTGAAACTATTACATTACTTTTCTGGTTCAAGAACTGCACATGACCTAATACCGGTTCTGCACCTGATTACTGAACCTATGTGTTGGAAACTCGTGAGTGCCCAACAATCTGCCAGGTCACAGCGCGAGAGAAGAAATGGATGGAATGGAAGATGACGAAAGAGTGAGAGGGAAGTCAAGCGAGCGAGAGGAAAGAGAGGGAAAACGATAAGTTTGGCGATAAAACGGCAGGATGCGCCTGCCCTTGCCCTTTTAGTTGAAAACGTAAATCTGTACAAGTGGACAATTTTTTGATTTCACCATCAGCACAATAAAAAATAAGTGTTATCTAAAAAAATCAACAACGTTTTCAACACTATGTCTGTCCAGAAACCGATACTGAACTCAAACCGGTTATGGAAATAATACTGCTTATCAGGTTCAGAAACTAATCATGAAACCATATCGGTCCTCGAACATATCCTAAACCAATTACGCTACTGAAACTGATACTACAGGCCCGATTATTAAACAAAAATTGTAAAGACAAGTTGTCAAAATCGGAAGATTTGTATTATGACATCCGTTTGTGTTGTGTGTTGGAAAAATAAAATTTGACGAAACACAAACTCACAAGCATACTGCCAAGATATGTATTATGAAACACAAACGGAAATCCAAAATTGTCAGACTGCTTTCCGTCAGCTTTTTGTCACGGAAAGGCGCCAATCTCAGATTGTTTGACCGACACAACACAACAATAGAGTTGTTGCTGTTGCTTTCACGACAAAATATAAGTATTTTTTTTCAGAAATAATCAAATTTTATCATTTTAAACAAAAATATGTGTACTGCCATATTCAATTGGCGATATGCTGGAGATACTGGTAACGTGCTGCTGTTTTGGGTTAAAAAGCTGTTGTTATTTCCTTCCTCTGTTGTTATTCGATGGTAGTCGAAAGATGAAGGGCTCACGCACCCGGTTTGCGTTCAACAGCATTGGATTCCAGCAACTTTTTCAGTGAGTGACTGCTTCAACAACCAACAGCATAAGCACATGTAATTATCACATCTAATACTGCATACACTTTAAGGAATAACAAAGACTCGGAGGGGTCGATCTCCGCCAGAATGTCAAGGAAAATTTCCTTCGACACACGAAAATGTTTCTTAAA
This sequence comes from Anopheles coluzzii, assembly GCF_943734685.1. NCBI lineage: Eukaryota > Metazoa > Arthropoda > Insecta > Diptera > Culicidae > Anopheles > Anopheles coluzzii. The sequence continues at coordinate 58,903,887 of NC_064671.1, read as the reverse complement.
TCTTAAATTAACTACCACCAAATGAAACATACACAGTTTGCACAAATGATCCGCATGATTAACTCACGCTTGGTTAGAAAGCTGTAACGGGTCGAAAACACTTCGAAGCAGTCGGCGCTGTGTTGCCAAATCTACCGTTGTTTCTTCTTGACTGCTGCTATCGTCACTTACGAAGTGGGAGAAAATCATTTCGATGTTTTAAACAAGGATTGTTAGCTTGATAAACGATCGTGTCTTAAATAAATTTGTTTACGTTTTTTTTTATTTTGATTTTGAACATTTGGACACATCGACAAAGGCTTTGACACAGCTTTAACGAAAGAAAAAATTTAACGAAACTTGTCTGTCACAAGAACGGTTTCAAAATGCAGCCCTATAACCTATCATGAACCCATACTGGCCCAGGAACCTATCATGAACCCACACCTGCCCTGGAACCTATCATGAACTCGTACCTGCCCTGGAACCTATCATGAACCCATGCCGGCCTTCGTACCTATCATGAATTTTAAGCGGCTCTGGCACCAATCATGAACCCATACGGGCCCTGCAATCGATCATGAACCCATACGGGTCCTAGAACCGATCATGAACCCTTACGGGCCCTGCCACAAATCAGGAACCCCTTACCGGGCCTGGAACTGATCATGAACGCATACTGGTCCTGGAACTGATCATAAACCCATACCAGCCTTGGAACCTATAATGAACCCATATCGATACTAACAGGTCCTAATCGGTCGGAGCTTATCATGATCCCACACCGGTAAGGGAACTGAAAGGTAACCCATAAAGAACCTGGAGCTGATACTGGACACATACTGGTTCTAGAACTACTCATGAAGCAATATCAGTCCTAGAACTGAAAGTAAACCCATAAAGGGCCTGCAACTGATATTGAACACATACCGGTCTTGGAATCGATCATGATTCCATGCTGATTCAGAAATTGCTTCCAATTTCATTCATTTTGACGAACAGTTCCAGAAACTGTTCCGGATTGGATTCGGAAATATGCTTGGTCCTGGGTCAGGTATGGAACGGATACAATTCCTATTCCAGTCAACAAACTATACCCTGCAGTTAATGTAAAACGTAGGAATCAGCGTAGGAAATAGCGCAGGAAATAGCGTAGGAATTAGTGTAAGAAATAGCGTAAGATATTTAGTAGAATTTGTATAGTAATGTAAGTAAATTATTTCTCGTTTTTTAGAAATTCCAAGTATCCACTTAATTCAAATTATCAATTGCATTACGTAGTGCTGGGCTATACTTCGAGGTTCCAAGGGCATCTTTTTTTATCAATAATGCAATTGAAATCTCCTACAATAATTATATATTCAACGGGATGTCTTAGGTTATATGTTAAAAACTGTTGAAAGAAACGTTCTCTATGTGTCCTGTTTTGGCTAACGGATGGCGCGTAGATATTAATTAGTTTGGTTCTGCCAAAGCACAGGGATAAAATTCTCCCGTCTAAACTTTTTTCTACCTGTGAAAATGAAACGACTTGCTTTAAAGCTATTGCAGTCCCTCTTTGTCGTTTATCTATATTTTTATTAATTCATAGCCTTGAATTATTTCCAATGACGAATTTTTGACCTCTTGCATGCATATTGCATCTAAATGTAGCTTTGTTACTGTAGCTCTAAAAGCGTTTGTTTTGGTTATTGTAGATATATTGCAGATAGTGATACTTCCTATACGGTAGGATTTTTTGAATTATTTTATTTTTGAATGTAATGTGGTGTTGGCCATTTCGAAGTTATCGTTTACTTGCGATGAGTCGAATTGCTTTTTTTCAGCTGTGTTAGTAATTAGATTTTTTCGAGATTGCCTCCTACCTTTTTGAAATATTGTCTTCAGTCGATTTCATATACAGGGTTTCACACTTTATCTCAAGACCGCGGGACCCCTTCCCGAATCTGTCTTAGTCAAAGCCAAGACTGCGGTATGATGCTTGAAAACGTTGATGATACCTGAATTCATCGGATGCAATGCTGAATCTGCGGCACATTTCTCGAAACACACTGGTCCGCGTCGAGGACATGCGGTCAAATATTTTTTTACACGGATAACCTTTGTGTACATCAGTGTACTGAAAACAGTGAATTATTTTTTCGTGTTTTAATTAAACAAATATGCATTCACTCATTTTATTAAATTGTCTTTTTTGGTAAACAAACGAAAAGGATAATTGAGTGTTTCTAATAGACTGATGTACACAAAGGTTATCCGTGTAAAAAAATATTCGACCGCATGTCCTCGGCGCGGACCAGTGTGTTTCGAGAAATGTGCCGCAGATTCAGCATTGCATCCGATGAATTCAGGTATCATCAACGTTTTCAGGTATCATCAACGATTTCAAGCATCATACCGCAATCTTGGCTTTGGCTAAGACAGATTCGGGAAGGGGTCCCGCGGTCTTGAGATAAAGTGTGAAACCCTGTATCTCGTTCGCCCTCGTTTCGATTTGCACCGTTACCCCTTATTGCCCCCCTCCCCCCTCCCCCCAGTGACCTTTATCCCTTATTGCTCTCCAAATTAATCGTTGTCTCTGTGAAGTTTCTGTTATCGTTCGTCATCGCATCAGTTTGTTTTATTGGATTAAATTTCAGTCTCGATGTCCTTGGTTGAGGTAGTGGTGGATGTTCCACTGGGATTGTATTCGTCGTAGTTGTCGTATTTTATGTATTTTGTTTCTGTTGATTCCCAATCGTCTTTACATCTGCGTACGATTTTAGCCTATCCATAGGTTTATCTTTTGGTTGTTGAGCATTATGTTGCTCAAAGAGATCATTCAGATAAAAAATTGTCTCTTTTCCTACGTCACTTCGGGTTGTAATCGGATTGCGCTTCGTGTACGTTAATCCTTCTTGTTTAATACTGCTCGTCCAGTACCTGTGTTGCGCTATGTGACAACAACACGTTTACACTCGATAGTGTGTTTGCCATCGTTTTTTTCTACGATGTTCAAGGCAATACTTTGCTCCTCGATGTCTTCTCCTTCTTCTTATATTTGGCGTAACGTCCTACGTGGACATGATGGCCTATACAGACTTTGGAGACTTAATTCATTACCACGCACCTGGATAGTCAATCCTTACTACGAGAGACGGTCCATTCTAGGATTGAACCCATGACATATCTAACGGACGACGTGCAGAGGCGAATTTTGTTCACCTGATTCAACGAGATTCCAAGTTTCCTGGTTATGAAGTAAATTTTTCGTTAGTTGTTAGTTGTTAATGCTAGATTGTCCCGTTGCCGACATAGTGCCGGACTGCTACACGCTAGTATTTGTAACACACATTTGTCTTTAGTTTTTTTTATATTTATTTTGTTGAACCCTCTGCTTCTACGTCTGTACTACTCGAGCTCTAATTCTATTGCAAAACCCTGTAACAACGAAGAAGAAGCACGAAAACTACTGTAGGAAAAAGGAGACAGTTGTCGGTTGCCAGACACGGGATATGAGACGATTGTCAAAGAATGAATGTGAAGTGTATGGGAGAGAGCGCGAAGGAAGGAATAAATTTTAAATCAATTTTTTAATAAATTGTATAAATAGAACGTGCGAGGATGAGCGAGGAGAAAGAGCTCGGGTACGGCGAGTTACGCGAACGAAAGGGAAGACTAGTGGTTGCTATAAAATCGGTGAGCACTTTGGGGACGGGGAGTTAGATTAGGAATAACACGGGAACTGTTAATTGTGAACTACTGAACGAGTGAATAAATCGTGTAGAGTCCTACTTTCAGGTGTTCGTTTCATTCTCAATATCACAGCTAACTTCACATGGGGGCTCGTCCGGGACGCATCCTAAAGACCATTGTGAGGATTTTTCGTAAAGCAAAATTGTGTGGCTTTTCTAAAAACAACTTATAAGTAATACGAGGCTTATTATTAAGCAAACCTGTAAGAAATGAGAGGCTTATCATGAACCAAATCTGTGAGGCTTTTGTAAAAGCAAACCTGTGAAGATTGCGAGGCTTTTGTGAAAGCAAACCTATGCGAAACTTGTGCGGCTTATCTAAAAGCACACCTGTGAGAAAATTGCGAAGTTTTTTATAAAGCAACTGTGAGGTAATTATGAGGCTTTTTCAGAAGCAACTGTGAGAAAAGTGTGATTTTTTTTCCAAAGCGAAAGTGAGGAAATCGTGAGACTTATTTTAGCAAATCTGTGAGTGTGTGCGTGTGTCTGAAGTATGGCAATCGTAGCGGCATTGTGTGAGATTTTCACCAAGGTTGGCCTTAAGCGTGAGTGTGAAAGGCTTGGTTTGGCTACTGCGGGAGGAAAAACGGAGATAGCTAATAGAATAATCGTTTATCGCATGATGAATCCACCAGGAAACATCGTCGGAATGTCCTGGAGGGGAATCGGCTACCGGTGTCCAAAATCGTGAGGATGTAGGTACACATCCGAATGATGAGCGGGTTTGTGACGAAGAAGACGAAGCTGAGCAAGCCGATTTCGAAGACAAAGAAGAAGAAATCGTGAATGGCGACGCCCACGACGATTCTGATTTGTTTCAAACGGCTGTGATGGCATCGACGAACAAACGGCCACAGCGAGTGTATATGACGTCGAGGACAGCATCGAAACGTTTGGCGCGGAAGATGGCCATTACGTATGAAATCGCTATCGAATCTCGAATCCGTTTCGCGATCCGCAGGGTGAGATGATGAGCAAAGGCTCATTGTGTGCCGCAAAAAAGTGACGGGTACTGCGAGAAAAATTGTAAATTATTTGCGTCACGTGGGGAGTTACGCAAAGTTAAAGCAAGAGTTGATCCTCGAATTTGCACCATGTGTGCGTTGGAGCGATGTTCACCGTATGTTGGCGACTCGGAAGAAAGGAACGGCCGAGACCATGAGGGAGTACATATATGAGATGCAACGAATTGTCATGCAAATCGATCTCGATGAGCCGAGTTTGTGCGAATATATTGTGACAACGTTCACGATGACGTGTCCGCACAAAACCAACGTGAAACGTGTACGGCAAAAGAAAGTGTGTATTTGCTAATCTTTGATATCATACAATAAAACACTTATATAAATAATAACACACAACAACACGCTGTGCGGGGAGAGGACGACTGGTCTCTCTCGCGCCGCGATCCTCACTGAGGACCAAGGTGGATTTAAAAATATCAGGTTTTGGACTCTAGTGCATTTTGACAATTCGTCACTTGACGTAAGGTCCCCAGGATTCAAACTTTGTTTACATTTAATAAATTTGTTCATATAATTTATCTACCCCATTTTTTTTTGACCAAACATTATTTAAAAATATATTTTGGACTTCGCGAGTTCTTATTTAACATTAAAACATGGATTAAAGTGTGTTATTTTGTGTTATTCCGTGAATTTATTCTATAATTCATTGTGTTTTCGACATTTTCGATGATAAAAATTAAGAAAGCATTATTTTTTTCTATTTTCACATTAATTCCTCATTATCTACGAGCCGCATGGACAATTTACGTGAGATTAGAACTCTTACTCACATGATTTTAAATTTCGTGCATAAACAAATCATCAAATCTTTTCTTAATATATCTCATTTTTTTTTTTCGATAAAACCAATAGACACACAAAAATGCACATAAAAACAAAGAATTCTGTTCTATTTGCTAAGCTTTGTGTGCGGAAACCAATGGTTAACGGTTCTAAAATGACGTAAAGTCCCTCAACTATGGCGACCCCCCAAAGGCCCTAATCCACCACCTGATATTTTTAATCCACCTTGCTGAGGACGTCACCGGATGACAGCCCTGCTGTCAACAGTGAGCCCTCAGGTTTAGGCAGTGGTCTGTCCACAACATTTCCCCGTTTCAATCAAGCCGATACGGCTTAAGCCGACGCAGCGGTTTTATTGCTAATGAAACTGGCGTGGCAAGTGTACGGCTGAGGAGGCGCTGTGTAAAACGGGAAGAGTGCAGACCGGTCTCCGTACCTAACGCTCGAACTTGATGAGCCTTGCGGGCTGCAACAGGGGGCAGTCGATATGCTGCGCTCGCTGGTTCCGTTGCAGCCGCTGACGTTGCAAACATCGATGTGTTGTTGTTGTTCGTGCAATTTCAGCATGATGATGTTGACGTAGGCCATTACACCGGACTCCGATGATGCTGATGAGGCAGCTCTCCGGTTGCTGCTGCCGTTAAGGCGTCGATGTGCGGCTGAGCAGGGGGCGGCCATGGTGCCGCGCGTGCTTCGATCGCTCAGCCGGTACCGCAGCACAGACCGACTAAAAAAAATATCCGTAAATCAAAGCATCGAGTGGTTGGCAGCAGCATGGGAGGATGTTAAAACTTAAACGATTGAAAACTCGTGGATGAAATTGATTGGCGATTTCCCTGGCAACGTAAAGACTACCAATGAATTGAATTGGACGATCAACGAGCAGATTTAATAGCTCTTGTAAAGGCTATGGACAGTGAGACAGGCACCACGACATCAAGTGAGGAAATAGCATCATGGATAGAAGGACATGTATACGACGATAATAATAATCCCGACTGGCATACAAGCATGGTATACAGCGATGATGAAATTATCGACGCGGTGCTGGGTGTCAATACATCATCTGCTGTTTCTGATGTTGTTTCAGATGAAGGTTCCAATGATACTTCGTTGGACTTATCAACAAGTGATAAAGAGAATCTTTCACCCGACCTGCAATTTTCGAAAGCAATAAAATGTATAGAATATTTACAAAACTTCTGCATAATGATGCCATAGAATTAGGTCGCCTTAAGGCTGTGGTGTTCGCCTGTTCAAATTAAGTGAATTGGGAAGGACAGCTTTTTCTCATCACTTGAGGTCTGCGATATTAAGGGTTAATTAGGGTCTCAAGTAGATAGTTAGAGAGCTTAGGAGATAACGGGAGAGTCGGGCAGGACACGATAATGAACGCGAGAAATGCGTAGCCTCGCGAAAGTGCGTAGGTGCGTGAGAAAGGACAGGTGCGCGAGAAGGAATAGGCGCGCGAGCGTAAGGCGAGAGAGAGAAGGTATAAAAAGGAGCATCCGATCGGATAAGCTCTCTTTCTTAATACTCCGGTATACCGCGACAATACTGTTCTCCTGCGCACGATTAAGATAATAAAGTGAATATAATTGTAGAAACTTACAAGGCTTTAAGAACAAAGCGTATCGAACAAGAATTTAAAAAGCAAATTTTTTAGTGTAAATGTATATTCAATTTAAATGTAAATATTTAAGTGAGATGCAATGAAATAAGATTAGATAAGTCTGGTCAGCTCTATCGGTGATTTATTACAATGTGAGTGATTCACAACTGGATGTGATATTCATTTAATAATACTTGAAGAAATGCAATCTGGTTGTAAGTAATACATAATAAATAACGAATTTAAAAGAAAAGAAAAACTACATTTATTTATCAATAGAAGTTGTAAATCCATCATATGCACCTACGTTTATGTGCACTGCGTGAGATTCCGAATGTTTTATGTATTGACGTTTGAGTTTTCTGTAACTGAGAGTAATTCCAGTTAGCGAACCTCCAGCTAAAAAGCACTCCAGTTAAAAAAAGCATCCAGTAAGCGATCACGTACTGTTAGCTTTTGTACCTGTCACTGTATCTTTATTGTAGCATGATTTGGCTTTAGTGTCGCCAATTTCACTTGTTAATCTTATTCATAGCATCAATTAATCAATGGCTTCTAAATTTATGCATTATCATCATTTGGTAGTATTTGTGTAATCATCAGTTGTTAGTATCTTTCGGGTCAGATTTATTAGAATTAGGAAAGGGTAGACATATTTATTAGTTGGAATTTATGTGATGTAAATTGGACTCTAAAGCACCCTTTTTTGTACAAATCCAAGAGAAATTTCCCATTAGTCTGTTTAAAAAAAGGTACCATCGATCCCAATGCCCATAAAATAAAGTTCCCTACTCAGAAGAATTGACAAACAAGTGTTCCACAACTATGAGAACACCTGAAACCCTCTTAAAAGGTAATACAGGCGGTGTTGGCACGTTTGCCATGCGGTTTGTCAGCACATAAAATGTTTGTTTATAAAAATCGGTTGTCACTTGTCCATTCGCGATAATCCGGGCTGGTTATCAAACCGAGCACCAGGTGGCGTTAGACAGGAGGATAACACCGACAACAGAAGATAAACAGGGGGAGATAGAAACAAGGCGAGAGGGAAATGAAGTTACGTCCGATAGAGAGAGAGAGAGAAAGAGAGAGAGAGAATACAAGAAATTAGAAACTAGGTCACGGTCGAGAACAGGGGTCACCAAGGGTCATGCTATCTCGGTACGCAAAAAAAGGGCAGTACGCAAACGATCAGCTGAGAGACCGGACTATTTTTAAACCGCGCCTACACCCGAAAACCATTAGTCGCTTGTGAAATCGCCGTTACAAAAACCCGGAATAAAATTAATTGTTTAGTGAATTCTAAAGCTTGTTTAGTGAATTCTAAAGCAACTAATTTTAAAAATAGTCAGCATTCAAAGAATATTCGATCCGTTTGCAAATCTACATTGTGCAAGATGCCGAAAGCCGCGAAAGGACACGATTGCATTGCATGCGATCGCAAGAATAGTGCGTCGAATATGGTGCAGTGCGATAAGTGCAACGGATGGAGCCATTTCGACTGTGCAAATGTTTCGTGGAGCGTAAAAAACGAAAAGTGGTCATGTGAAAAGTGCAAAGCCGCGGAAAAGGTCGACGAGTATCATGCTGAAGGTGAAAGTAAAATGGTGCCCGGCAGTAAGCCTCAAGCTAGCTGCGATTTGGTTCATCAAGAAGAAACCAAAGCAGCCCATGGCGATGGCGATCAGGAGCCGACAAGGAAGCCAATCCACACCGAGCAGCAAGAAGCGACCGTGCGAGAATCCGAGCAACGAGCACCAGAACGTGGATCGCGCCACGCAGTTAGTGAAATGTCGAGAAGTTCATCCAAATGCACGTTGATGAAGCTTCTGACCGAGCAAAATGAAACGGTGAAGCGTCTCCTCGCGGAAAAGGAAAAGATGATGGCCGACCATTTGAAGCTGCAGATGGACTTGCAGCGTAGAATGGACGAACTCGAGAAACGGTCCAATCGGAGCGATGGAAAAAGTGCCTCTGAAATCTCATCGGTCGTTAGAGGTGAGATGAAGACCGCGAATTGGGTGCAAAAGCAAAATGCGTACTTACCACATGCCACTAGCAGCTGGGAGCCCCAAGCAACTATGCAGGAACACCTTACACCTTCGACGAGTAACCAAGAAAGGTACAGTGATATGGTGAGAGACAAGTTGCACAGAGAGAGGACAGTGAACTGTCTGAGACCAACTGCAGATCAGATTGCAGCCAGACAAGCATGGCCACGAAAATTACCTGCGTTTAGCGGAACGCCTAGGGACTGGCCACGATTTTATAATAGCTACGTGGAGTCAACAGCAGCATGTGGATTTTCAAACGTGGAAAATCTAGCTAGACTGGAAGAGTGTTTGTTTGGCGCAGCACGGGATGTGGTTGAAGGCTGGTTGGATTCACCTTCATCCGTGCCGTTAGTAATTAAAACCCTCCAGCGTCTGTTTGGCAAACCATCCCTCGTGGTTACGGATATGGTGCAGAAAATCCGACAAGTGCATCCACCTAGACCCGAACGCTTGGACGACTTAATTACATTTGGGTTGGCTGTTCAACACTTATGCAGCCAGCTTAGTTCCGATGACTGAAAGCACTACTTAGCTAATCACGAGTTGCTGGAAGAGCTTGTCGATAAGCTACCAGCGTCAAGGCAGTTGGATTGGGCCACATACAAACGAGCAATCCAAGCCAAACGCCAAATAGAGCCTACGCTATATGAATTTGGCCTATTCATGGAAGACCTGGTAGAAAAGGCTAGCGATGTAACTAAGTACATTCCTCCTAAATCCAGCACGTCAAGGCCTGCAAGGAATCATGACCGTTCGCACGTCTTCCTACATGCACCAGCAACCAACAGCATCGAACAAGACAGGAATACCAGTCCTTCAAGCTTCACCTCAAGTGCTAGAAACCAACCACAAGGTCCAGAGAGAGTTTCCTATGGGACAGGTGAATGTCTAGTCTGCCACGATCCAGCACATCGCGTTAAACACTGCGATAGCTTTAAACGCATGAGCCTTGAAGCACGACAAGTCTCCGTGAGGAAATTCAAACTGTGCTATGTCTGTTTGGGAATGCATGCGTCCAATCTATGCAGATCCAGATACGTCTGCCAAGTTTCGGGTTGTCGAGAACGACACCACACGCTACTTCACGAGGGTCCACCAGATTCCACACCCACGGTAGCTGACTGCAGAGTCCATCAGATGAAGGAGAAGCCGTCTGATACCTTATTCCGGATTGTGCCTGTTTCAGTATACAACGGCACAGTAACCGTCGAAACCTTGGCGTTCCTGGATGAAGGATCGTCTCTCACACTGGTGGAAGCAGCGTTAGCGGAACAACTTGGGCTGAAAGGGGATCCGGATCCGCTAGAGCTTCATTGGACTTCCGACGTCAAAAGGAATGAAGCTACTTCTCGTCGCCTCAGTCTGCAGATCTCGGCAAAAGGGGGTGAGCGGCGCTATTCAATAGCGGCCGCTCACACTATCAACAAGCTAAGTCTTCCACCACAAAACCCAAATTTAAAACATCTGATAAGAAACCCTTACTACTTGCAGGACATTCCACTTCTCACCGTCGACCACCCCGTTCCACAACTGCTCATCGGGTTAGCAGACGTAGAATTGCTAAAACCGCTGGAAACACGTTCGGGGCAGCCTGGAGAGCCGATCGCCGTTCGCAGTGCGCTAGGGTGGGCCATTTATGGAACGATAAATGCAAGTAATAAGGAGAGATGTCAAAGCGCTCATTATCACAACACCCATCTGATTGAGGATAACCACCGATCCTCCAGCAACAAAGAAAACAATGATCAAGAACTGAACGAGACCATGCGGCAGTACTTTGCGTTAGAGGAAAGTGCTGTGTGTTCCTTTAACAAGTTCCTGTCAGAACCTGAAGATGTGCGTAGAGCAAAAATAATATTAGAAACCACTACAACTAAGTGCAATGGCCGTTACACTACGGGCTTGTTGTGGAAAAGCGATGATTTCCGTTTTCCAGACAGTAAACCGATGGCGATGGCAAGGCTTCGATCCCTCGAGAGAAAGTTAGAAAAGGACCCAGACCTGAAAGAAAACGTACATAATCAGATACGATTGTATGTTGAAAAGGGTTTCGCACATAGGGCGGAGGAGTCTGAGTTGAACTCGGTAGAACAAAAAAGGGTCTGGTACTTACCGCTCAATGTAGTTGGGCATCCCCGAAAACCAGATAAAAAGCGTTTAGTGTGGGATGCAGCAGCCAAAGTAAGAGGAGTATCGTTGAACTCGGAGCTGTTGAAAGGGCCCGACCTGTTAGTGCAGCTGCCCACCGTTCTTTGCAAATTCCGCCAACGCCTGGTGGCATTTGGGGGAGACATTGAGAAACTGTTCCACCAAATCCGTATAAGAGAAGAGGACAAGCACTCACAAAGATTCCTCTTTCGTTTCGATCCAAACCATGAACCACAAACCTACATCATGGATGTCGCAACATTTGGAGCTTCTTGTTCTCCATGCTCAGCCCGGTATATAATGCACCGAAATGCGGAAGAACATGCCAACATATATCCAGAAGCGGCAGCCGCTATCAAACAAAGCACATACATGGACGACTACTTCGATAGTTGCGACACGTTGGAAGAGGCAATTAATAGGGCAAAACAAGTACGGCACATTCATACGCAGGCTGGATTCAATATGAGAAACTGGGTGAGCAACAACAATGCTGTCCTCGAAGGTCTGGAAGAATCAACGAACGATCGTGATCTGTTTATAAACTTCGGTCAAGAGGGTAAGCACCCACGCGTGCTTGGAATAATATGGGACCCCGTATCAGACTCATTCAAATTTTCTGCAAACTGGCATGAAGAGCTGAAACCATACATTGATGGCACCAAGAAGCCTACTAAGCGCATAGTTCTGCGAATCATCATGAGTCTGTTTGACCCATTGGGACTTGTGGCGCCAGTGCTCATCCATGGCAGAATGATGATGCAAGATCTCTGGCGTGATAACCTAAAATGGGATGATGAACTAAATGAAACACAGTATAACAAGTTTAAACGATGGACGGCACTACTTCCCAGTATCCATTCCCTAAGAATCCCGCGATGCTACTTTGGAGTGAACGCGTCAAACACACATGCTCCCCTACAATTGCACATTTTTACCGACGCTAGTGAGTTGGGGTACGGCTGTGCGGCCTACTTCAGAAAAGAGACTCCTAGCGGTATACGTTGTGCGCTGGTTATGGCACGAAGTAAAGTAGCCCCCTTACAACACCTGACGATCCCCAAGCTAGAATTACAGGCAGCGCTACTGGGCGCAAGACTAAAACGCATGGTATGCGATAGCCACGACCTGGAAATTAAAGCCACGTACTTCCACACAGATTCTGAAGTAGTGCTTTCGTGGATCAGAACACCTACCCATGAGCTAAAGCAGTTTGTAGCATGTCGAGTAGGCGAAATATTGTCACTATCAGACTCAAAGGAATGGAGACACGTCCCTACTAAAGAAAACCCTGCCGATTGTTTAACAAAGTGGGGGAAGGATACTATGATCGATCCACAAGGCAGATGGCTGAACGGGCCTGCGTTTCTGTATCTGAATGAGAACAACTGGCCTGCGCAAAAACCGATTGAAGCTACAAACCAGGAACGAAAAACATGCTACATCTCAGTGCATTCAAGCCCAGCGTCACCCCATAGAGAGCTAGTAGTAGATGCATTCAGAATTTCCAGTTGGAAAGTTTTAGTGCGAACTGTCGCAAATCTTTGGCGTTTCGTTTCCAATTGTCGGCGTAAAGCAAAAGGTCTGCCAATACAATCCCTCAAAGCCACCAAAAGGCAAATCGGCAGTATCAAACAAAAAATAGCAGCAGAACATACACCCCTAACCAGCGAAGAATACCAGAAAGCCGAACGACTTCTGCTGCAAAACGCACAGATGGATGCTTTTGAGAAAGAAGTTCAGGTGTTAGCTAAGTCCAACTCGACTCACGCCCCACGTACCACTCAGAATGAAACCGCACCTCAAGTACCACGCAATAGTACGCTTTATGGCTTAACCCCCTTTTTAGATGAGTTTGGGATCCTGCGAATCGATGGGCGCACAGCCAAAGCTCATCACATTCCCTTCGATACAAGATACCCCATCATTCTACCGAAAACACACTACGTTACAACACTTATTTTGAGGGAGTATCATCAACGCTTTGGTCACGCTAACAACGAGACTGTGGTAAACGAAGTACGGCAACGTTTCTACCTAAAACACCTGCGATCCAGCGTGGCCAGAATCGCCAAAAACTGTCAACGATGCAAAATCAAGAAGACGCAACCATTACAGCCACGAATGGCACCGTTGCCAGAAGCAAGGCTTACTCCATATGTACGTCCGTTTTGTAAAGTGGGAGTAGATTATTTAGGGCCGATCGAGGTGGTTAATTCGAGGCGCAAGGAAAAGCGTTACATTGCAGTATTCACCTGTTTAGTGACGAGAGCGGTGCATTTAGAAGTAGCGCACAGCCTTTCTACTGAAGCCTGCATTATGGCGATAAGACGTTTCGTTAGCAGACGCGGAGCTCCCAGCGAGATATTTTCCGACAACGGGACCAATTTCGTTGGAGCCAATAATGAACTCACGAAACAACTGGCGGACATCAACTACTCTTGTGCCGAAACATTCACCGGTGTTCAGACGAGATGGATATTTAATCCCCCTTCGGCACCCCATATGGGAGGCGCATGGGAACGGATGGTGCGAAGTGTTAAGGAAGCTATGCTAGCACTGGATGACGGTAGGAAACTGAACGACGAGATACTCCTAACCGCATTAGCCGATTCAGAAAGTCTGATCAACTCCCGACCGCTTACCTATATGCCGCAAAGCTCGTCAAATGCAGAAGCGCTTACACCCAACCACTTTCTGTTAGGGAGTTCGTGCGGAACCAAGGAGCAGCTGCGTCCCAACGTAGATTTAGTAGAAACACTAAGAAGCAGCTACAAACGATCTACAGCTTTAGCCGATGCGATGTGTGACCGTTGGTTGAAGGAGTATTTGCCAGCCCTGAACACTAGGTCCAAATGGCGCGAAGATACGCGTCGGTTGAATGTTGGCGATCTTGTATTCATCGCTGAGGGTCCGCGGAAGAATTGGTTGAGGGCGAAGGTTGAGGAGACGATAGCCGGTAAAGACGGCAGAATAAGGCAGGTGGTAGTGCGGACGGCAAACGGCAAGTCACTAAAAAGACCAGTAGTTAAAATCGCTGTTCTTGATGTTGAGTGCGATTGCGATACAGTATAGGAAAGTTACCACCCTTCAAACACTTCATCTTTATCGTCACTGAGCAAACGCGCTATTTATTTAGTAAATCCTTGAAAGCGTAAAGGATTGACGGGGTGGAGTGTTGGCACGTTTGCCATGCGGTTTGTCAGCACATAAAATGTTTGTTTATAAAGATCGGTTGTCACTTGTCCATTCGCGATAATCCGGGCTGGTTATCAAACCGAGCACCAGGTGGCGTTAGACAGGAGGATAACACCGACAACAGAAGATAAACAGGGGGAGATAGAAACAAGGCGAGAGGGAAATGAAGTTACGTCCGATAGAGAGAGAGAGAGAGAAAGAGAGAGAGAGAATACAAGAAATTAGAAACTAGGTCACGGTCGAGAACAGGGGTCACCAAGGGTCATGCTATCTCGGTACGCAAAAAAAGGGCAGTACGCAAACGATCAGCTGAGAGACCGGACTATTTTTAAACCGCGCCTACACCCGAAAACCATTATTCGCTTGTGAAATCGCCATTACAAAAACCCGGAATAAAATTAATTGTTTAGTGAATTCTAAAGCTTGTTTAGTGAATTCTAAAGCAACAGGCGGTCCCCGAGATACACGGATAATAGGGACCGAAAACGGCCGCATAATACCGCGTATCTCGAATTTCCACGTAAGTCGAATCTCGTGATTTACAGCAAAAATATCACTAATTTTCGTGTAATTTTGCAAGTAAGGGGCGGTTTTAGTCACTTTATGAATTATGATATGATTCTGACTGAATATAACAGATTTAAACCATTTGAAATAGTTTTTTACATTCGATCAAAACGGAAATTATTTAGCAATTTACAATTGATATGTCAAATCAGTACAATTTGTTCAAAGAATTGTTAAATAAAAAAAAACGCGTATCTCCGAATCCGTGTACCCTGTATCTCGAGGACCGCCTGTATATTATATTGAACCGTTTGCAAATTCATTTGCCAAATGTAAACGGGTTTGCATAAGTTCTTTGGTTGTACGAGGAACTATTCCACGAAAAGCAGTGAAATTATGGTTTAGTTCTTCATTATCCCATCCCATTTGAACCATTCTCTGTAACACCACCTAAAGGTCGCATACAGTAGTCCGTTAACGCAAATGCTTTGTGTCCCAAGAGCATATACGGGACTCTGATGGAAGAATTTAGATTTAATGGTTCCGCCTCTGGGATGTTTAACTCCTTTCTTCCCAGCATACCATAAAGACGAGAGGTCCTTAAAATTCCACTGTCTGATATGCGACCCTTGCACCCAACGTCAACAAACATGAAATTGCAGTCAGCATCCGCAACTACCAACAACACCATAAACAAAAATTGTTTGTTGTTATAGTATTTCGTTCCTCTTTTGGCAGGAGTTTTGATGGCAGCATGCTTTCCAACGATGGCACCAATAGCATGGGGAAACTTCCGTTTGGCATTGAATGCAACCGACACCGTAAGTCATTCTTGCTGTGTCGACGGAAGCTGTTATAAGACATTTAGAAATATAATTAAAACATAAGTATCGAATTAATAAGCAAAAAATGTAATTATTATTTTTTATGAACCTTTACATATTTGCGAAGATAAATTAGCGAACTGTTGCAAACTTCTGGGATGAACAATGATATCGATTTTTCCGATACCTATAATATGATAAAATAAGATAGCCACATTAATTAATTTTCTATTTTCCGCAATATTCAACTAATAACTTACTCGATAGGCGTATTCCAAGCTTTTGTAGCTATCGCCAGAAGGCTTAGCGTTATTATAAGTTTGTCTTTTGGTGTAATAGCATCTCGTATGTCAGTATCCTGCCTACGGATGCGGGGTGTTATAACCGTCAACAGATAGGCAAACCCCTCTCTCACTAGCCGCATAAAATTAATAACGGTATTGTCTAGCTCTTCTTCCAGAATTGCACACATTTACTGGCTTGCATTTTGAATTCGTTCCAGCAGCATTGGTCTTGCACAAATGCGTGTTCTCGGTCTTCTTTGCTGGAGGATCTGAAGACGAGTGAAATTGGCCCACGCTTCGTTCCAATTTAATAGCGCTATTCTGTATCGCTCATCCATGTTTGATAAGCTTCGCTATATTTTTTTGCGCGTTGGAGCAGTCTTTAAAAAAGTTATATGTTTAATCTAATATTCAAAACTCATTCGTGTTTTCAACATAAATTGTAAATTAAACTAAAAATCACCTGAATACGGTTTTCTTCAATTTGATTTTGTTAATATTTATTTGACAGCACCGCTTAAACCGCGTATACCAAGATATATGATACAATACAATAAACCTTGTCGAAAACTGAGCTATTTTCTACTCCCGTTGAATAACAATACCCCATTTTTCATATGGACTTTCAGCTCTATGTCTATTTGAACGGTAAGCGAGCGAACACGCCTAGCAAGTTGTGGGGACAAAGGCCACCCCCCTGCGCAAAGCGATCGAAAACTTCTCAAACTCAAACTTCCAAAATATTTCACAGCCCATGGCTGTGAAATATTTTGCATTCAAAACTGTTGCAAAATTTATAAATAAAATATTTCGAAAGTTTCGGCGCTGAAAATTTTTAAATGAAATATTTCTTCGATCGGAATCAAGGCGTTTTTCCTGACATTTCTGCTCGCTTTTTCGATCGCTTTTGGCGCAAAGCGATCGAAAATCCGAGCTACAAAACTGCTCGATTTTGTCGTGCGGGCTGACATTTCTGCTCGCTTTTTCGATCGCTTTTGGTGGAAAGCGATCGAAAATCCGAGCTACAAAACTGCTCGATTTTGTCGTGCGGGACTTGGGACCGCCCTGCGCATTTGCACACGCACGCGCTAGGTCCCAAAAATTTCAGCGCTGAAAATTTCGAAATATTTCATTTATAAATTTGCAACAATTTTGAATGCGAAATATTTAACAGCCATGGGCTGTGAAATATGTTTGCAGTTTGAGTTTGAGAAGTTTTCGATCGCTTTGCGCAGGGGGGTGGCCTTTGTCCCCACAACTTGCTAGGCGTGTTCGCTCGCTTACCGTTCAAATAGACATAGAGCTGAAAGTCCATATGAAAAATGGGGTATTGTTATTCAACGGGAGTAGAAGTTCAGTTTTCGACAAGATTTATTGTATTGTATCATATATCTTGGTATACGCGGTTTAAGCGGTGCTGTCAAATAAATATTAACAAAATCAAATTGAAGAAAACCGTATTCAGGTGATTTTTAGTTTAATTTACAATTTATGTTGAAAACACGAATGAGTTTTGAATATTAGATTAAACATATAACTTTTTTAAAGACTGCTCCAACGCGCAAAAAAATATAGCGAAGCTTATCAAACATGGATGCGCGATACAGAATAGCGCTATTAAATTGGAACGAAGCGTGGGCCAATTTCACTCGTCTTCAGATCCTCCAGCAAAGAAGACCGAGAACACGCATTTGTGCAAGACCAATGCTGCTGGAACGAATTCAAAATGCAAGCCAGTAAATGTGTGCAATTCTGGAAGAAGAGCTAGACAATACCGTTATTAATTTTATGCGGCTAGTGAGAGAGGGGTTTGCCTATCTGTTGACGGTTATAACACCCCGCATCCGTAGGCAGGATACTGACATACGAGATGCTATTACACCAAAAGACAAACTTATAATAACGCTAAGCCTTCTGGCGATAGCTACAAAAGCTTGGAATACGCCTATCGAGTAAGTTATTAGTTGAATATTGCGGAAAATAGAAAATTAATTAATGTTGCTATCTTATTTTATCATATTATAGGTATCGGAAAAATCGATATCATTGTTCATCCCAGAAGTTTGCAACAGTTCGCTAATTTATCTTCGCAAATATGTAAAGGTTCATAAAAAATAATAATTACATTTTTTGCTTATTAATTCGATACTTATGTTTTAATTATATTTCTAAATGTCTTATAACAGCTTCCGTCGACACAGCAAGAATGACTTACGGTGTCGGTTGCATTCAATGCCAAACGGAAGTTTCCCCATGCTATTGGTGCCATCGTTGGAAAGCATGCTGCCATCAAAACTCCTGCCAAAAGAGGAACGAAATACTATAACAACAAACAATTTTTGTTTATGGTGTTGTTGGTAGTTGCGGATGCTGACTGCAATTTCATGTTTGTTGACGTTGGGTGCAAGGGTCGCATATCAGACAGTGGAATTTTAAGGACCTCTCGTCTTTATGGTATGCTGGGAAGAAAGGAGTTAAACATCCCAGAGGCGGAACCATTAAATCTAAATTCTTCCATCAGAGTCCCGTATATGCTCTTGGGACACAAAGCATTTGCGTTAACGGACTACTGTATGCGACCTTTAGGTGGTGTTACAGAGAATGGTTCAAATGGGATGGGATAATGAAGAACTAAACCATAATTTCACTGCTTTTCGTGGAATAGTTCCTCGTACAACCAAAGAACTTATGCAAACCCGTTTACATTTGGCAAATGAATTTGCAAACGGTTCAATATAATATACAGGCGGTCCTCGAGATACAGGGTACACGGATTCGGAGATACGCGTTTTTTTTTATTTAACAATTCTTTGAACAAATTGTACTGATTTAACATATCAATTGTAAATTGCTAAATAATTTCCGTTTTGATCGAATGTAAAAAACTATTTCAAATGGTTTAAATCTGTTATATTCAGTCAGAATCACATCATAATTCATAAAGTGACTAAAACCGCCCCTTACTTGCAAAATTACACGAAAATTAGTGATATTTTTGCTGTAAATCACGAGATTCGACTTACGTGGAAATTCGAGATTCGCGGTATTATGCGGCCGTTTTCGGTCCCTATTATCCGTGTATCTCGGGGACCGCCTGTTGCTTTAGAATTCACTAAACAAGCTTTAGAATTCACTAAACAATTAATTTTATTCCGGGTTTTTGTAACGGCGATTTCACAAGCGAATAATGGTTTTCGGGTGTAGGCGCGGTTTAAAAATAGTCCGGTCTCTCAGCTGATCGTTTGCGTACTGCCCTTTTTTTGCGTACCGAGATAGCATGATCCTTGGTGACCCCTGTTCTCGACCGTGACCTAGTTTCTAATTTCTTGTATTCTCTCTCTCTCTTTCTCTCTCTCTCTCTCTATCGGACGTAACTTCATTTCCCTCTCGCCTTGTTTCTATCTCCCCCTGTTTATCTTCTGTTGTCGGTGTTATCCTCCTGTCTAACGCCACCTGGTGCTCGGTTTGATAACCAGCCCGGATTATCGCGAATGGACAAGTGACAACCGATCTTTATAAACAAACATTTTATGTGCTGACAAAACGCATGGCAAACGTGCCAACACTCCACCCCGTCAATCCTTTACGCTTTCAAGGATTTACTAAATAAATAGCGCGTTTGCTCAGTGACGATAAAGATGAAGTGTTTGAAGGGTGGTAACTTTCCTATACTGTATCGCAATCGCACTCAACATCAAGAACAGCGATTTTAACTACTGGTCTTTTTAGTGACTTGCCGTTTGCCGTCCGCACTACCACCTGCCTTATTCTGCCGTCTTTACCGGCTATCGTCTCCTCAACCTTCGCCCTCAACCAATTCTTCCGCGGACCCTCAGCGATGAATACAAGATCGCCAACATTCAACCGACGCGTATCTTCGCGCCATTTGGACCTAGTGTTCAGGGCTGGCAAATACTCCTTCAACCAACGGTCAGAAATGTCAGCCCGCACGACAAAACCGAGCAGTTTTGTAGCTCGGATTTTCGATCGCCCGCTGCGCAAAGCGATCGAAAACTTCTCAAACTCAAACTTCCAAAATATTTCACAGCCCATGGCTGTGAAATATTTCGCATTCAAAATTGTTAAAAACTTATAAATGAAATATTTCGAAATTTACAGCGCTGAAATTTTTGGATTGATATATTTCTTCGATCGGAATCCAAGCGTTTTCCCTGACATTTCTGCTCGCTTTTTCGATCGCTTTTGGCGGAAAGCGATCGAAAATCCGAGCTGCAAAACTTCTCGATTTTGTCGTGCGGGTTGCGCAGCGGGAGGGAAAACGCTTGGATTCCGATCGAAGAAATATTTCAATCCAGAAATTTTAGCGCTGAAATTTTCGAAATATTTCATTTATAAATTTGCAACAATTTTGAATGCGAAATATTTAACAGCCATGGGCTGTGAAATATGTTTGCAGTTTGAGTTTGAGAAGTTTTCGATCGCTTTGCGCAGCGGGAGTGTTCTGTATGCCAAGCGTTCGGGCACAAAGCAAGTGAGAGTGCGCAAAACAAATATGTGGTTGTAGAAGAGATCAATGTTGCAGAGGAATCAAAATCGACGATCAAAACTGTATTGAACAAAAAAGTGGTCAATGCTTTGTTTGACGGTGGGAGTAAACACAATCTAATGACGGAAGCTTGTCATATGAATATCGGAGGAAGAAAACTGAGCTATGCATCGATGTGTTTTGGCGGGTTTGGCGGTCTGAAAAAAAAGGCTCTTGGTTTGTTTTCGACAGACATCGCCCGACAGACAAAGAGAGCAAAATTTACAGGCGAGGGGCATGTAGAAACAGGGGGAAGGGGTTCGGTCGAAGTTGTATTGTCCGCCATAGTCGAGGCGCAGTGATTTCCCTAGTAGCAAAGAGAATGTAAAAGTGTGCGTCTTTCAGGCGAGGGGCATGTAGAAACAGGGGGAGACGGTTGGAAATACGCGGAATTACGCGGCGGCGAGAGCGTGTTTTGCTTTCTACACAGTTTTCGCACTCACACAATCACACATGTGTGAATGTGTGCGTTCACTTTCAGCCAGCGCGCTCAGTTTGGTTTTCTCGCAGCGGCTTGCTGGTGTCGGTGTCTCGCTCGCACTAGTGCAGCGAGTGTTCCTCGTGCGTTCCCTTTCTTGCTACCACACAAAATCGTCAGTACAGTTCAAGCCTTCGCAGTGTGAGGCCGCGCGCGTTTCAGCCTAAGTCCCGGGCGCTCGATGTAATTTGAAGTGAAGTGTTGAAGTGTTGTTTATTTCAATTCACATTATTACGGCCTCGGCCGTATTATCTATTGATAAAGTGTTGTGTTGTATCGCGAGAGCGCCCCGTGTAATTTGAAGGCATGCGAGAGAGCGCTGCGCGCGTCCACTCTCAATTCGGAGAAAAATCGCTTCCGCTCGACTATGGCGGTCAATACAAAATCGACCGAACCACTTCCCCCTGTTTCTACATGCCCCTCGCCTGTAAATTTCGCTCTCTTTGTCTGTCGGGATTACACGGGGCGCTCTCGCGATACAAAACAGCTGATCAGCTGATACCCCCTCCCTCCCGTTTCTTTCCTCTCGCGCTGCGCTGGATGCGCGGATCAGCTGTTCTTGCTCTCTCGCGATTCTTTCGGTTTGCGCTGCGCTGTTGCCGCACTTGCGCGCTGCGCTGAATACCCCCTCCCCCTCGTTTCTTTCGTTGCGCGTTGTGCGCTGTGCGCTTTCGTTCACTTAGATTTGCTGCGAAATAAAATCGCATGCATCGAAATAAATTTAAACACATCAAACTCGTTTGATATTTTAACACTTTATTGAAACTTAAGGCACAGTTCCACACATCGCTAACCACAATCTTGCCACAAAACCACACATATTTTTTATTATAAATATTAAAAAAAAATCGTCACTTCAAGCACCCGCCTTACTGCCTGTATGTTGCGTATGTTGAATACTGTAAAAAAAGCATTGAAATAAAGCAGTATAATTTACATATTCATGTTGAATTATGAAAGATTAACGCTGCTTTATTTCAATGTGCACAACACTTCAACACTTGAAAATACGACCGAGGCCGTAATAATGTGAATTGAAATAAATAACACTTCAACACTTCACTTCAAATTACATCGAGCGCCCGGGACTAAGGCTAAAACGCGCGCGGCCTCACACTGCGAAGGCTTGAACTGTACTGACGATTTTGTGTGGTAGCAAGAAAGGGAACGCACGAGGAACACTCGCTGCACTAGTGCGAGCGAGACACCGACACCAGCAAGCCGCTGCGAGAAAACCAAACTGAGCGCGCTGGCTGAAAGTGAACGCACACATTCACACATGTGTGATTGTGTGAGTGCAAAAACTGTGTAGAAAGCAAAACACGC
The DNA here is from genome assembly GCF_943734685.1 of Anopheles coluzzii. Taxonomy (NCBI): domain Eukaryota; kingdom Metazoa; phylum Arthropoda; class Insecta; order Diptera; family Culicidae; genus Anopheles; species Anopheles coluzzii. Next base: position 58,881,386 of record NC_064671.1, on the reverse strand, counting down.
TCTCGCCGCCGCGTAATTCCGCGTATTTCCAACCGTCTCCCCCTGCTTCTACATGCCCCTCGCCTGAAAGACGCACACTTTTACATTCTCTTTGCTAGTAGGGCGAGGTTGACAACAATGTGTTCAGCGGGGTACACTTTTTGTGGTGCCAAAAAAAAAGCGTGTCGTAAAGCTACGGCTAGATGATAGCTACTTGTATGCGGCTACAAATGACAGCTACCGATTTCTTTTGTTCTTAATGTCAAAATGTAGCTGCGGAATGTAGCTATCGTTTGGGAGCCCAGCTACTCTAGTTTTTTTTGCTGTCATATTGCGCTTGTCATTTATGATTGATTTGTGTTTATACTTGTAGCGATTGATTGGTTTGTGCTTTGCTCCATAAGTTTTATTGTTTATTTTAAGAACAACGATAAAATGGATCAAACTCAACTTCTACCAGCTATTGTTTCTGAAGTGGCTACTTTAATGATGCTTCTTATTGAAGAGGAGGAAGAAGAAAATCAACAGGAAATCGAAAGGCGCTGCTGGATGACCGATCTCTTCCTGGAGCGGAAAAGTGTGTGGAGCCGGTTGTTTCGGGCAATTGACGGAGAAGGACCAAATGACCAGCTCAATAGCTTTCTAAGGGTGAATAAGGAAGAATTTTAATATTTGCTCTCACGGATTGGTCCTAAAATGACCAGGGAAGACACGACGATGAGGGTATCGATATCTGCCAAACAGCGGTTATGCATCGGCCTGCGCTTTTTAGCCTCTTGAGATTCATATAAATCGCTTTCTTTTTTGTTCAGGGCGAGTTACCGAAACATCAATATTTCACTTAATTTATTAATACTTCTTTTATTGATTTTAGGTTTCTTGCTCATCCGTATCCCAAATCGTTCGTGAAGTTTGCACGCTTTTAATCGATGAATTGAAGGAGTATGTTAAGGTATTATTATATTTCATCAAGATTCAGGCCGTTTTTGCTAATATGTGTTGGTTAATTCTCGGGTGCAAATGTGGTGGTCATTGAAACTGTATAACTTAACTCATAAACTAACCTATGGAATGGTACCATACTACAGTGCATCAACGGCTAAACAATATGCCCGTCTTGGTATAAATCTTCGTATGGATTGACACCCCGATCCAAGGACTGACTGCGCTGTTACTCTGCGTGTTACTCAATAAGTTTCAAAAACCTGTATAGCCTGGTGAGACTGAAAAAGTCGTTAGTCATTTATTGTAACTCTAAAACTATATACCTTTATTATATGTATACTATAACAACTATATCATAAGCTACTACCATGTATTTATTATTGTAAGTTGTAAATAGAAATAGGACTAAACAGATGAGTGTAAATATTCCGACGTGATATATCACATATATCCATCCAAGATGGATTGTATTCGATCCGATATATCCATCTATGATTAATTGTATTTGTTTAATAGGAATATTTTGAAAGTCCCATAGTATTCAATACATATAATGTATCTTTAACTCTACGACCGGATATACGGGTAATATTTTCATTTTTAAACTGGAATAACTTTTTCTTTAATAGTAGTAACTACTTAATTTTTTCACGTATCTTTAGAAAATTTTATTCTTATGAAGGGAACATGATGAACTTATTTCAAAAAACCTTAATATTTAAATATATTTACTTTTGATACACCTTATCTATACGACCGGTATAAACGGGTATCCCATACATTTTGTATGAGAAGTGATACTTTTTAATTTTAAAACTTTCATGACTTATGGTGTGATACTTATTAATAAATTTTAAATTTGCTGTAATGATAAAGGCATTAGGCTTATTAACTTTGATAAAGAAATTAGAATTTTAAAGCTTCATTTAATATTTATAAAATATTTTATTTTACACATGGTACCGGTTATTCCATTATTCGTTGCCTTCAATATTGCACCATATTAAATTAATTAGTAATTATATACTTCTTGGACTTTTCTGATGATTTTTATGAAATACGAAAATAAAAGCAGGAATTATTCATAAACAAATATTTTTAAACCATGTTTTTGTGTTATTTCATCTTTGTTACTAAAAAATCGAACGTTTAAAATGTGTTGTATATTATTGAAATATGCATTATGTTCTATTTTTCCATCATATTTGCTCTCTTTTAATCATATTTCATTCATAGAAAATAATACCAGCAGAGAGAAAAGTTAGGCAAAGTTAGTATATTTCATTAAATTATTTAATTATGAAAGTGTACTCACCAAACGTATAATTAATAACATTGCTTATGGAACAACTCAAATTTCCGCGTTTGTCGAATCTCGTGATTTGCAACCAAAATACCCCTTATTATCGTGTAATTTTGCAATTAGGGTGTTTTTTAAGCCACTTCATTAATTATTTGCTAAGATTCGGACTGAATATAACAGTTTCAAACCTTTTGAAATGCCCTTAACATTCTAACAGAAGGGAAATTATTTGGTAATTTAAAATTTATGTGTCAAATCAGTACAATTTGCTCAAAGAACTGTCAAATTTTGAAAACCGCGTATCTCCGAATCCGCGAATAAGAAGTACCGTGTATCTCGAGCACAGCCTGTACTACGAAACCGGCCTAAACTATCGTCTTGGGGAACCCCAAATGTCTCCACCGAACTGCCCAGAAATCATCACCCAATTTAATATACAAACTGCGAAAGATACGTTTTAAGCAAACAATAGAAAACATTTATATTTTATTACCACAAATTCATGCGTTAAAGGCTAAATCGTACTGTTATGAAGATTATTTCATCAAAATTCTTAATTTTTATTTTTCTTGTACCAAAAGTTCATAGAATTTACTGTCAAAGTAAAACAGCTAACAAATAGGCACTTGGGTAATTAAAAGTAGGCATGATCATTATGTTCCACAAGTTGATCTTCATAAAATTTTTCAATTTGCTCGTTCATTGTTGTTGTCACAGCATGAATAAGCTTTACACAGAACTGTGGTTGACTTTGCTCGTAAGTGGCAACTTGTGCTTCTACTAAGCTACCCAAAGCTCTGGCTTTGGAACAGGACGCTGCAGAAGTAGTAGCTGGGTTTACCAAGGCTTTAACAGTCTCTAAACAATCTGCAATTTGCTGTGATCGTGTTGAACGGTCGAGCTTCCTCTTTTGACCTTTGGAAGGCGTTCAGCCCTGAAGCATACCACTGTCTACGTCGGAGGTAGCTGTTGAGGCAGCAGTGGAGGTGGAGGTAGCTGTAGGGGCAGCAGTGGAGGTGGAGGTATCTGTAGGGGCAGATGTGGAGGTGGTTGTAGAGCATGCGTTGGAGGTTGACGCCGTAGGGGTTTTTACCAGATTTGCCTGTAAAAATATATAATAAAATTTATTTTAATTTTATTTCGTTTCAGTTACCGTCCAATGCTACAGAATGGCTCAAGATCTCAAAAGTCTTTGAAGAAAAATGGAATTTTCCCCACGTAATAGGGTCCATTGATGGAAAACATGTGGCGTTAAAACAGCCTGCAAATACTGGAAGCCAATTTTACAATTACAAACAAAACTTAAGCATCGTGCTGTTGGGTATAGTGGACGCAAATTGCAACTTTATTTTTGCTGATGTCTATTGTCAAGGGCGTATCTCAGATGGAGGTGTCTTAGCAAACAGTGCTATATATGAAAGGCTGGAGCGACGGGAGTCAAATATACCTGTTCCTGAAATTTTGCAAATTCCCTACAACATCGAGGTGCCATATTTCTTTTTGGGTGATCAAGCCTTTGCATTTAAAGAATATTGCCTTCGACCTTTCAGCGGAATGCATGCAGCAAACTCAATTGAACATTTGTTCAATTACAGACATTCACGCGCTCGTCGGACAGGTGAAAACGGTTTTGGTATTGATGCAAAAGTGTGGAGAGTTTTGGCAAAACCAATGGAATTGGAACCAGATGTAGCGGAAAAAGTTGTCCTTGCAACAATACATCTGCACAATTTCAAACGCAGACATCTACTTTCGAACTATAATTCAACACTTCTTGCACGCTCTAGAAATACGGCATCTAGATCTGAAGAATCTAACGTTGAATCCACTATTTCAATGTTACCTCTTCGACATGTTGCTTTGAGACCGACTAGAGTGTTGCAAAACATGCGATTGCACTTGGCGCGCCTTTTGAAATTAAACGATCCACTTCCGTTTTCTCTACCACAGCCTCGTAGAATAACTTAATGTAAAATTCAACCGGTAACCATTACCATTCTACATACACACTTTTTTACTTACACTATTTAGCGTTCGACGCGGAACAACCGTGTCGTGCAGAAACGACATGGCTTCGTAGCCGTACCACACATCCTGCAAGATTTTGCTGGCGCCTAAAAAAACAGTATCAAAACACAAATAAAATATTATTTTTGAAAACAGCCTGGTTTGTACTCTGTAAATACTAAAAAAGTTAAAAAAAAGGATTTTACTTACCGGAACCCGTTGTTTGGCTTCGTGCGATTTCTTTTTTTGGTGCGTCTGTAGGTATTCATAAGGTTTTTCCATTTTTCCTGGGCGTCCTCTGGTTTTTCGTCCAGCGCTGCTCCAATTTCTCGCCAAGCCTGGTGGCGTATTTCCTGGTTTTTGTACTGCCGGTCGGAATCCTTCCACAGGCATGGATAGGTTCCAACCAGTTGGATCAGGTACAATACCTTTTCCGTTGCTTGTATTGGCTAAAAACAAAGGAATTAAAGGACTATAATGATTATTTATTTGGGAAAACAAATAAACTCACGTTTTTTTTTATTTTTATATGATCCAATTATTGCTTCTATGTCGAATTAATCTTTCGATGGTATCTTTGACCGGCGTACCAAATATGTCTGCTTGGATGTTCCTAGAAAACTGATAATAATAGCCCCAAATGTGTGCCCAACAAAAACAAGATATTTTTTCAATAATTGTGTTTCCAACCTACCTTTACTCGTTTTACCTACCGAGACACACTGTTTATAATTTTAAATTATGTTATAACATTTTCTTTCATATGAAATTTAAATTTTAGAAATAATTATGCAATTTAAAAATAAATTTTATTTTTCAATGTCACTCAAGGTGTCTTTATTAAGGAGGTGAATTGTTAGCGCGTTTTCCGGGCGCCATCATTGAGTATTGTTATGTCAAAGCGCATACAATTTTCTATACCCCCCTCCAGCCCTCCCCGATTTTAATACCGGAGCCCCCAGTATTGTTATGTCAAGTCGTGAAATGTCAATTTGCTCTGAAGCACTTCACCTCCTAATATCCATACACCTTGAATGTCACTTTCCAACACTTCAATGTATGGTATAAACATGAGCGATAACAGATATGTCACTGTGCATCCGCTCGTAACCCGCATACATCGGGTTACGAGCGGCGACAAGCTGACAGTTCTAGAACAAAGGAAATCGGTAGCTGTCATTTGTAGCCGCATACAAGTACCTATCATCTAGCCGTAGCTTAAGATGTGGTCCCAAGCTCCCGACCACGATGGTTTTCGCTGGTCTTTTCGGGGATAATTCGTTAACGAATTATCCCCGAAAAGACCAGCGAAATACAGAACATTTTCGGGGATAGTGAACACACGTGAAGGATGAACCCATGCAAAAAAGAGCTAAAAATAGAAATGAACATTCGGATTCATTCCCTTCCCTCATATTCCAATTCATGCTCATGCTTCATCCTTGATGCTACCAACCACATCGCTAATTCTACTTCGAATCACTTTGCCAGTTGCGCCACCATATTATTATTCATTATCGTGCTATTTGCTTGTTTTGTTGTATGAAGGGGTACTGATACTAAATTAATTAAAAGAAATAAATAAAACAATAAAAATAATAGATTGACTATTAAACACGCATTTCTAACAATTAGTAAAGGGGTCTGAAGTTACTGGAGCTGCATGTTTTAAAAAGAAATCAAAACTTTAAATCATCAATGAAAACAATAAAAATGGAATTGAACTCATGTCGACCATGGTGCAAACATTACACCATTACCATTTGACCACTACTAGTTCATGAACATGAATCGTTATCTATCAGTTTTAAACCCTTCAAATATAGCACAATGAACAAAGAGATGTGTAAAAGTTCATCGATGCGTGTGAGAGAGTAGAGCTGATGAATAGAAGGAGATGGCATGAGTTTATGTTCATTATCCCCGAAAAATTTCGCTTGGGGTGTTGGACAGGGATTCGCTGAATTATTTCGGAGTGATGATGACAACGGCGGGTATCAAAATCAATCCGCGTGGTCCAGTGGTCAAAAGTGCTTAATATTGTGTGTGAAAAGGAGGAATAACTCGATGTAAAATTGTATTTATTGAAGCAAAAACAATATGCGACTTGTCGCTACAAAAGTGTAGTGACCGGAGGAGGAAATACGCTTTTCGGATCTCATTAATACGCCACGCACTCACAGTATATGTGTTCCAGCTGACAGTTCTAACTCAACTGACGATTTATTTTCTTCAATTCCATTCCTGGTCCTTCTCTCGCTGTTGATACAACTATCCATCTATCTCCTTTTTTCTCTTTTTCTCTCTCACTCTCTTCCTCCCATACCTTATAATCCCTACAATCTACCTCTCTTCTACTCTCGGGTATTGAAATTTCAAATTAGTAATTATACGTAAAAACAATTATTTTATAAAAATACAACAAAAAAATCCCATCCCTTAAATACCGAAACCTGTTTTTTATATGTTTTTTATCCAATTTCGTCTACTTATTCCAAGAATCTAGTACAATCTAATATAATTCCATATCGTTTAACCATACTGGTTTTCGTATCTGGCGTTGTGGTCTCTGCATTTCTATCCTATCATTCGTACATGGAACCTGTGATGAATCTATTATCTCTTCCATATTTTGGTCATTTTCATCTTCCATTAAGCCTTCATTTCCTGCACTGCTTGGGATTAGTGTAACGTCTTGCACATTTCTTGTAAACTCAGTACCGCTCTCACCACGAACAACCACCTTTGCGCCGTCCCTAGCCAAAACTGTGTAGCTTTCTTTAGAAAACGAAGGATCTGTCTTCGTTTTCTGGGGTACGTAAACTAACACTTTGTCGCCTACTTTGATGCTACTAATTTTAGCGCCTCGACGATCATCCGCGTATTTTTTACTAACTAATTTAGCATGACCATCAGCTTCCCGCACGTCAGCCCTATCCAGGTTACTTCTTGCATCCCATAAACTAGGAAAAGTGCCCCTGTAACGCCATCCCACAAGCAGCTCGAAAGGAGTAACACCCAATCTAGCATGATGTTTGCGAGTGTTATGTAGGTGGACATACTCCTCGAGGGCTTCACGCCAGTTTCGCTTTTCTATTTTCGCCGCAGCTATTGCTTTAATAATACCTTGGTTTTGGCGTTCAACAGCTCCATTGGACTGAGCGCTTAGTGGTATGGACTTACGAACCTTTACTCCCTTATGCTCCCAAAATTCTATAAACTCTTTACTTTGAAAAGGAGGCCCATTATCACTTTGGATAGCTAGTGGTAAACCCCATGTCTTGAAAATCTTGCATAATGATGCATTGGTTGAACTTGCATCGATAAGCCTTATCTCCATAACGTGCAAAAAACGAGAGTACGTATCTACGCAAACCAGTAAATGACCTGAGCTACACTCTTGTACTGAAAGAAAATCAATTTGTAATACCTCCCACGGCCCTTCAGGAAGATTTCGACTTATTAATGGGACTGGTGGATTTCTCTTTGACATGGATAAACAGGTCATACAGTTACTAACGTAAATCTGGGCCTCTTTAGACATATTGGGCCACCAGAAATGGTCCCGTAGAATTCTTTTGGTGGCGCTGCTGCCCACATGATCTTCATGTGCTGTAGTCAATGCCTTTTCCCTTAACGATTTAGGCAAAACAACTAGATCGTCTTTGAAAACTAGGAAATCAAGGGTCCTCAGCTGCTTTGACAAACATTCGAAACGACTCAGATGCCGTGGCCATTTGCCTGATTTTATACCTAGCCGTACTTCTGCCGTACTCTTCGTCTACTTCTGATGCAAGCTCGATATCTGACCATGACATACTCATATTCAACGTATCAAGAGCGTATAACATATGCCTTTCGTTGTCGTCGTCGAACGGCTCATCTACTTGAGACTCATTTATCAGGCGAGACAATACATCCGCAATGTTCTGATCTCCGGGAATACATTTAATTTGGAAATTAAATGGTAAGAGACGAAGGGCCCACGTTTCTGCGCGTGTAACCGATCTTTTCCCTGATCTATATTGGCTGCCAAAGATAAATTTGTTTGCTTCCGAATCAGTCCAAATGGTAAAACTGATATTCGTAAGGTAATAACTAAATCGCTCGACTGCCCATACTATAGCTAACGCCTCCTTCTTTGTGTGAGGGTAACGCTTTTCTACTTTCGTTAACGACTTCGAGATACAAGCTATTATTCGAGGCTTTTCAACTTCATCGAACTGAACCAGTACCGCTCCTAATCCAAGTGGGGAGGCATCCACAAATAACTCCGTCCTATCTTTGTGATCAAAGTATCCTAGTTTTGCGATTGAATTTAAGGCTATCCTTTTTATCTCGTCGAACTCAAAATCTTCATACTTCGTCCAATAAAATGTATTTGAATTTGCTAGTGCTCTCAACTTTTCTGTCTTTTTGGCTCTGCTGGGAGTAAATTTCTCTATAAAATTTATAAGACCCAAAAAACTTTTCACTTCTTGAATAGTTTCTGGCTTGCGGAATCCTGCAATAGCTTTCCTTTTATCTTCTTCAACACGCCAACCGTCGTGAGAAAGAAGGAAGCCTAAAAATTTTACGGATTGTTTACCAAAAACACATTTAGCCGGGTTTAACATAACATTATGTTGTCGCAAGCGAGATAAAACATCACCAAGATTTCGATCATGCTCTTCTTTCGTGTTCCCAAATACGAGGATATCGTCAAGGTAATTCACCGTACCGGGACAATTTCCTAACACAACTGTCTGCAGAGTTTCCTGGAATATGTCTGGAGCATTGCACAAACCGAAAGGTAAACGTATGAATCGATATGTATCGCTCCCAGAGAAAAAATTTGTTAAGTGTCGGCACGACTCGTCTAAAACGATATGGTAAAAAGCGTTGGTGAGATCGATGGTTGAGAACCAGTGAGTCTCTCGAAGTCTAGCAAGTGTTTCTTCCAAAGTAGGCATCCTAAAAGGAGTTCTTATGACGCATTTGTTTGGCCCTCTCAAATCTACAACTAATCTAATATCCTGTTTACCCTTAGGCACTACTAATAGTGACGAGCAAAACGATTTATTCATGCCACTGGTTACCTTCTCTATTATATCGGATGCTAATAAGTCCTGCAGCCTCATCTCAACCTCTGCTTTAAATGCCGGAGGAATGTTTGTAAACACTTTCCTTGATGGTGGCAAATTTCTGTCAAAAAATTCTTCTGGACCCGGAACCACATAAAATTTTTCAAGCAAGCAAGGGCGGTCTGCTGTGATGGTAAATTCGGCTAAGAAAGAAGCCACGACCTTTATCGGCTGGGTAGTTGCGTATGCCTTCAATGGTTTGTCAGTTCCTTCCTTTATGGCGTAAATTGGGTGAGATAAAGGATCACTCATCAGCCGATTGAAAACGCCGTCCCCGATAGTGTTCACCTCAGCACCCGAATCTATTAAAAAATTAACAGCTACTCCGGCCACAGAACCTATAACAGAACCTGTGCTTTCCATACCAAGCCGGTCCAATGAGCACATCACGTATTCCTTTTTTACTTTTCCTTCTGATGCACCGTTAAATAATGCTGTAGCAGGATTAATCGCTGCACATGCGTTGTCCTTCGATTCTGCAATAGTCTGTGGATAACAGATCCGCTGAACACTAGTACTTACTGGCCCGAATGTGCCCCGCCTATTGTTCTGATGGCGTTGATCCCTGGTGAATTTGGTGCAATATTCTAAAATTAAAAAATAAGTATGAATACACAAGGCAAATTGCATTTTATTTTCCAACGAAAGAACTTCTAATCATAATTTATTCTAAATAGTGAACAAGCCCTCATATCCCGCACTTACAACTTGCTCGTCTAATTCAGCCGTCAGTGCTGCGATTTTTCGTGTTTTTGGTAAGGGTGCCTTTTCTCCTTCTTCAATGTTTTCACGCTTCGTACCATGAGATGTACACGCTCTTTGAATGTGGCCCTTTGTTTGACATCGATGACAGAATTTTTCTATAGCGAAGCAACTATCTGGGCGATGACCCGTACTTGTGCAACGCCAACAAGGTTTTGTCGTATAAAAACTAGGCCCATTCGCACGATGAAATCCTCCTCGATTCCGCGGAAAATGACCCCTTCCTCGAAAATCTGATGTTGATCTGCGTAGGAATCGAGGGTCTGCATAGGACACTGCCATTACACTCGCCATGTCTTCCTTGGGATGATTCTTACTAAAAATCTCCTTAGCCTGCTTTTCTATCTCCGTACTCCGTACCCAATCTACAAGTTCTTGAAGGGAGCTTACCTTACGAGCCGCTTTTCTAGCAACGTCTCGCACTTTCCGATTATTGGCATTGTGTTGAATTACATCAGCCACTGTTTCCACGAGTTGATCGTTCACGTACCCACAAAGTTTAGCCACTGCCGCTACACGTTGCACATACTTAAGATCCGGTTCATCCGTACCCTGTGGCATGGATCGAAGTTTTTGACGTTGGAACAAAACATAGTCTCGCGAACCAAAGTATTCTCGAAGCCGATGAATCGCGTTCGAGTATGGATGAGAAACCACGTTAGGGCCGTTCTTGCTTAATGTACCGTCAAGCATATCTAGCAACTTAGAACCGGCTTTCATCTTAAAAATGTTGGCTTTTACTGATTCGTCGTTGATGCCGGCCAACGCCATTGATGATTCCAAAATATCGAGCCATCTATCGAAGGTGATTTTGTCGATCTCTTCTTCTCCTTCCATTGGCTTACATTCGCCAATCTGGAGCGTAGCAAACGATAGAGAAGAAGAAGTAGAGGGTCCTGCGATGAACGCCACTGATTCTCTAGTCTTGGCACAATCTGATGAGCTAGATGCATCGCCTTGATTGGAATTATCTTCGACCAACCACACTGAATTCTTCTTGTTTTATGTTTTAGCGAAACCGCGCTTCATTTTGCTTCAATTTGATAATTTGCGATGATTTAAAGTTTACTGGCCTTGTCAACGATCTGAACACGACTATTCTCTATCCAAAATGGACGAAATTGATAGATATTGTGCAAGGTGTATGGATATTAAGAGGTGAAGTGCTTCAGAGCAAATTGACATTTCACGACTTGACATAACAATATTAGGGGCTCCGGTATTAAAATCGGAAAGGACTGGAGAAGGGTATAGAAAATTGTATGCGAATTGACATTGTTAAGTTTTCCTGTACTTTATTGTTGCACTACCCGTTCTCACGCATCTCTTTTGCAATTCTCTTGATTCCATGTGCCCCCGGCATACGGCAGCTGTCACTTGTTATTCCCCGAGGTGCGAATAGAAAAACCGGTGGACGCACTGCTAGCCAAAGGGGTTCACACCGCACAGTGGGCTGTCCAGCCAACAGACATAACAATACTCAATGATGGCGCCCGGCAAACGCGCTAATAATTTACCTTCTAAATAAACACACCTTGGGTATTGGGTTAAATAACACCACTACTATGAAATAATCACCTCACAAATGTATGTTACAAGGCTTATTGTTGTGTTCGGATGTACGTTCACTTGTTTGAATAAACCACTGAACTAAGCACAACTAAAAAGTTACAAATGTAAAATTACGGAATTTTCGGAACGGAAATGAAGAAGAATCGGAAGGTGTGCGCTGTTCTGATTCTCGAGCACGAATGCCGTTTTATTCTGACGTTTACGCCTACGATACTTAAATGTTAACGTATACCGCGACCAAGGTGTTTATGTTTTTTGAGGTGTATTCACATACAATTTTCGGTTTCTACACAAACAAAACATGCAAACTTTATTCCTAACACATTAAATATTTGTTGAAACGTAAAACCTCGGCGCAGCCGCGTAACGGTTACCGTACTCGTTGATCACCCGAGAACCGAATGCCCCGGGTGAACGGCCGTCGTGCCCTAGCCGCGATGGCGCGGCCCTTTCGCTCCGTCACACGGTCGCCCTCGACGGACAGCTCGGGTGACGTCCAGGGCTGTCGCACTCTGCGAACAACCCAGAGCCACAATGTTGCGCGACGCTGTCCGTCTCGACAACATCTCCCCGCTTTAGGATAGAAAGTACGGGCGGAGCCTTCGCGGAACTCTTCTTATACGAGAAGAGCGGCGAGGCAGAGGTACCTTCTTAGATTCCGACGAACGAGAAGCATGCGGGACCGGTTCCATTGGAACGGTGACGGTGACGGTGACGGTGACGGTGACGGTGACGGTGACGGTGACGGTGACGGTGACGGTGACGGTGACGGTGACGGTGACGGTGACGGTGACGGTGACGGTGACGGTGACGGTGACGGTGACGGTGACGGTTCAACTGGTTCACATGACTGATAATCATCCGTTGACCTGTGTTTAGTTTGTACACGACGTTGCCGCACTTCTGAACTACCACTGCGGGAACCCATTTCCAACCATTGCGATGATAAAGCTTCGCGTAAACCAGATCGTCCCTCGCAAAAACTCTGCTGGTATTCATAGACGATTCATACTGCATTTTGGAAGGTGGACGAAGAAGCTCAAAACATGTTCTAATGGATCTGCCAAACATTACATCCGCTGGAGACTGATGTTGCGGGTTTTGGAAGTTAGGAGTCGTCCGGTATGTTTGTAAAAATATATCTAGAGATTCTTGCAGCGACGTTCTATTATTTCTTATCTTGGCCAGAGCACGCTTGAACGTATCGACAAATCTTTCCGCCTGTCCGTTCGACTGCGGATGGTACGGGGCAGAAGTAAGATGATGAACACCACTACGCAGGCAAAATTCCTCAAATTCACTGCTACAAAATTGTGTTCCGTTGTCACTTACAAGTGTGACCGGCATGCCAAAACGCGCAAATAAACTCCTGAGTATTCCGATGGTAGCAGTCGATGTTGTGCTTTGTGTCTTGATAATCTCAGGCCACTTAGAAAATGCATCCACCACTACTAAAAAGTATTCGCCATCAAGAGGCCCTGCGTAGTCTACATGGATACGTTCCCAAGGTGTTTTAGTATTTGGCCAAGGTACAGGATTTGTGTGATTAGGTGATTTGGCCGCAAGGGCGCAAGGATGGCAAGCATTTACACATTCAGTAATATCATCATTAATTGTTGGCCAGAATACATAACTGCGAGCGATCGCCTTCATTCGCTGTATACCCGGATGTCCTCGATGAAGCTGAAGGAGGCAGCGTTCTCTTAGTCTTTCGGGTATGACCACCCTCTCTTCGAATAAAATGCAGCCTTCGATTGTTGAGAGATTATCTTCCCTATGATAGTATTGCGATAATTCGCCGCTGAAGGTAGTATTTCTTGGCCATTCATTTTGCACGTATTCGTAAAGCTTCCTTAACAGGGGATCTGATTTTGTCTCACAAACGACTGCATCGAAGCTTATAGGAAAAGCACCAAGGTTACTAGCAGCGATAGATTTCACCTCAGCTTCTAAACTCACTGAAGCTATCAGAAAGTCTTCTTCAGGTCTTCAGGTTTTTCGTGCGCTCGTATTAATCGAGAAAGAATATCGGCATTGCCAAAAGATTCACTACGGACATATTCTATATCAAAGTCGTACGATAAAAGAGTAAGTGCAAATCGTTGTAGTCGGTTAGCCGTATATACTGGTATGCCCTTTTTCGAACCAAATATTCTCAACAGAGGACGATGGTCCGTCTGGAGTTTAATACGTCTGCCATAAATCATTTTTTTGAAATTTGGTGACCGCAAATATGATTGCCAGACCCTCGCGATCGATTTGGCTATAGCCTTGTTCTGCTTTAGTGAGCGCTCTCGATGCGTGCTGAACTATACGAATGGAACCATCCGAATACTCGTGACTAATAGTGGCTCCCAGACCAACTGAGGATGCATCTGCAGATACTATTATATTCTGTTTTGGATCGTAATGTGTCAATAGCAAATTTGACGAGAGCAGCGTTTTGAAATTGTTAAATGATTGCCTACATTCTTTGGTCCAACGGAACGGCGTATCAGCTTTTAAAAGGCTATCTAAGGGGTAGCGCAGTTCCCTCATGTTGGGCACGAATTTGCCATAATAATTTATAGCCCCTAAAAATGAACGAACTCCTGTCAAGTCTGTAGGCTCCGGTAGTCTCGTAATAGCCTCTATTTTTGCAGGATCGGGGTGCATGCCGTTTGTCTCAATTATATATCCTAAATAGTGAATCTGTTTTACCTTAAAAGCGCACTTTTCAGCCCGAATCGTAAACCCGTATTCTTCAATCCGCCTCAATACTTCTGATAGATTTGCATCGTGCTCTTGTTCTGACGAGCTCCCGATAACTATGTCGTCCATGTAACAGGATACAAATGCACTTTTTTCAAGCGAAACTAATTTATAAGTGAGGAAATAGATGTAAAATGGTTATGAGATTTAAATCGGCTTTTGAAAAACACGTTTTAGTGAGTTATAACTTGAAATGCTTAAGGTGGCACACTTGCCCCAAGTTCCGCTAAGTGTAGAATTAGACAATAAAATAAGGTTTACTGATGCCAAAGATTTGTACCGTAAGGAAATGGAAAAACAGGCTACAGAATGGTACAAAAATGAGTCCATTACTAAAGGACAGAAATTCCTAAATTTCCAAACTGAATTCAAAACTGAAATTTGGCACAAAAACATAAAAATTAGCGGGAAACAAATAAAAATAATGAACAGAATATTATCCAGGCGTGATTATTCAGATTACTGGCTATCTAAAATGAAAATTACCCAAAAAGGCGAATGTGAAAATTGCAAAATATCAAATACAGGATGGCACATGATTTTTGATTGTCCCAAATACAATAATAATAACAATAACAATAACAATAGAACAAAATTTGAAGATTTCCGAAAAACATGGAGAGAACCCTCTGGGAAAACAATAAGGCAAATTATAAATTTCATAAAACAAAACCATATAGAAATATGAAAAAAAGAGAGGAAAAGGAGAAACATCTTTTATCTCTTCCTGCAATGGAAGATCATTTAAAGAAGAAAAAAAATCTCCCTAAAATCTAAAAAAAAAAACAAACAAACAAACAAGCAAGAGAAAAAAACAATAGCATAGATAACTATAATTAACTAGGGAAATAAATGGAACAACACAAACAGATGGAAACTACCTGAATTTTGTTTTCAAAACCCAGACCCACAAACAAATACACACCAAATTCAAAAAAACGGACACAAAAACAACACACAACAGACAACACAAAACAATCTGAGTATCAAACCCTGTGATATAAACGATGTGCCAACCAAAGACTGAAAGAAGAGAAAAAAAAACAAAAAAATAAAGAGAAATAGACTGCCAGGTCTCTCTAACAATCAAGATGGTCAACCTCTGATTACCCGTCAAACATTGCGAGGGTTGCGAGTTCTATCATCTGCTTGAAATCTTATGGTATTTGCAACAATATTATTTTTTATTGAATTAAAGGAGAGACACGTCTGTTCCGTTTGGAGCTCAGATCAAGACTGACTTAATTATATTTGAGTTCTATTTATATATATACAGGAAATTGATAATTCCAACACTCTCCCTCAATTTCTGAAAACACTTAATCCCAAACCCATGCGATGTAGAACAAACGGCTTTACAGGTAAACCCTTCGTCATAATATCCGCCACTTGTTCAGTTGTCGGTATATACTTCAGTTTGATGATTCCCCGTTGGATGAGATCTTGCACAAAGCGAAACTTGATGTCTATGTGCTTTAGCCGGCTGGTTTCCTTTTCCTCTCCCATGACTCGAATCGCCGATTGGTTGTCTTCATGGTACACTACAGGATAATCCAGTTTGATGTCAAGATCCTCCAGCAGTCGTACTAGCCAAATGCCATGGCATGCCGCCATGCACAATGCTATAAGTTCTGCTTCTGTTGAAGATAATGAAATTGTTGTTTGTTTCTTTGTTGACCAACTCACCGTACTACCATAAACTTTGAAAACATAGCCAGTCAGCGAACGTCGATCGATCGCATTGTTTCCCCAATCAGCGTCCGAATATGCTTCGATAGCTGGTAGATTGTCATTACCTTCGAAGTGTAAACCAAAGTCCAAAGTACCACGCACGTAGCGCAATACTCGTTTAGATGGTACCAATGCTGGTCTGTGGGGCAACTTTGAAATTGGCTGAAATAATTCACTGCTGCACACAAGTCCGGCCTAGTTGTCAAAGTTGCATACATTAAGCATCCAATTAGTTCTCGATATGGCTTATTCACACGATTGCATTCTTCACCCTTTTGCAGTTGCAAACGATTCTCAATCGGAGTTGACACTGGTTTACAGTCCTTCATGTTAAATCGTTGCAGTAATTTTTCGAAAAATGATTGTTGGCTTATATGAAGAACACGTTGTTCTGGTTTTCTTTTGATTGTCAAACCGAGAAAACACTTCACTTCGCCAATATCCTTCATTTCAAATTCCTTTGATAAGCATTGTTTCACTATCGTAATTAACGGCATTTTTTGTCCAATCAGAAGCACATCGTCCACATAGATTAATAAAAATAGCTGGTTTTCTCCAGATTCACGCACATACAAACACTTGTCACTTATACTTCTTTTAAATCCTAGTTTTTCCACAAACATATGGAATCGCAAATTCCATGCTCTTGACGCCTGTTTAAGTCCATATAAAGACTTGTTCAGACGACATACAAGATTATTCCCTGTTTCAAACCCTTCGGGTTGTGTCATGTTAATCTCTTCACTAATTGTTCCGTTTAAGAAAGCACTCTTTACATCCATTTGTTGGATTAACATACCCTTCTGATTTGCCACTGCTAAGATCGTTCGCAAAGTGTCAAGTCTAGCAGTGGGTGAATATGTTTCAAAATAATCAAAACCTTGTCGTTGGCTAAAACCCCTCGCCACCAATCTTGCCTTATAGTGATCTTCAGAACCATCGTCTGTTTGTTTTATTTTAAAGATCCATTTACACGATATTGGAACCCGTCCTTCTGGGAGTTCCACTAAATCCCAAGTATGGTTTCGCATCAAAGCATCCATTTCTTCGTCCACTGCTATTTTCCACTTTGGCCAATCTTCTCGTTTCTTCATTTCCGCAATGCTACATGGTAGATTATCCACAAAATGTGAGGCATTTAACGCAAAACCACTTAGATCATAATCTTCATGCCACGATGGCGCCACACGTTCTCTAACTGGACGAGAATTTGTTGCTTGGTCCAATTCACTAATTTCACGAATTGTTTGATCCAAGCAACTGTCAAACGATTCATCGTTTTCAATGCCATGCACACTTTCACTATCATTTTCTACCTGTTCACTTGAGCCAATATTATTTGGCACTGAACCACCAGGAATATAAATTTCTTCATTTATGGAAAAATCACTATCACGCATGTTCATACTATTCTTTTCTTCGACGAAAATCACATCTCGCGCAATAACACATCGATTTCTTTTCGGATCCCAAATCCGATACCCATTTGTAGCATAACCAATGAACACACCTTCCCATGATTTGAAGTCGAGTTTTTGTCGTTGTTCCTTTGGAACATGCACGTAAACATTTACACCAAAAACTCTAAGTTTGTCAACGTTTGGTTTTTCCTTGTTCCAAATTTCATATGGTGTCAAATTGGAAGCTAAAGCCTTCGCAGGACATCGATTGGTTAAGTAAGCGGCTGTTTGGATTGCTGGTCCCCAAAGCCTTTTGTTCACATTAGAATCCTTCATCATTGCACGAGCCATTTCTACGAGAGTTCTGTTTTTCCGCTCACTAACACCGTTTTGTTCCGGCGTATAAGGAACTGTAAACTCGATTTGTATCCCCTTTTCTTTGCAAAAATTCAAAAATTGAATATTGGTGTATTCTGTACCGTTATCACACCGCAAACGAGATATTTTTGATCCAAATTTAGCAGAAACTATGGCTTCAAAGTCACGAAATTTTTCAAAAGCTTCACTCTTTGTCTTAAGTAAAAACACCATTGTGAACTTGCTCCAATCATCTATGAATGTTATAAAGTATTTTTCACCATAAAAACCGACAGGAGTTATAGGGCCACAAATATCGGAATGAATAAGTTCCAATAATCTGCTCGATCTTCGATCTTCACTTGTCACAAATTGCTTTCGAGTGAGTTTTCCTGCAACACAAGCTTCACAGATAAAGTCTTCATCACCTCGTTGCCGAATTGACTGCATTCCAATCACCATTTCGTTTCGCAAAATCTGATCTAATCCTTTTGCACTTATATGGCCAAAACGACGATGCCAAATTTCTAAACACTTCGGAACCTTCCCACACGAATAGAGACATGAATCAGCTACATCCTTAATTTTCAATAACGTCAATTCGTAGAGTTTTCCCCGTCGGCTTCCACATGCGATTGTTTGCGACCCGTATTTCACTAAAACCTTTCCATCCGAAAACTGCACAGTTAGTCCAGCTTCTTCCATTTTGCGTACGGAGAGTAAATTCACACGCGCATTCGGTATGTAGAGTACGTTTTTGAGAGTAACAGGTACCAATTTGTCACCAACCGAAGAAAACAGTTTTATACTTCCATATTGTTCCGCAACTATTGTTTCACCTTCCTTGGCCACTGCAATTGTCATAGGATTGTCCATTAGCATTAGTTTGTCCAGCAAGTTTCTATCGTTAGTTAAGTGTTCCGACGAACCGGAATCAACAATCCAATTTACCTGCTGTGACGTACTGAGAATTTCATTGCTACCAATGAAACAAACACCATCATCACCAAAATACGCATTGTGTTGGTTCGAATTGCTTTCCTTTTGTTTCTGTTTTTCTGGGCAGTCCCCAATTTTGTGACCAATCTTTTTGCAACCAAAACATTTCAATAGTTTCTTTTGTTGGTGCCTGCCACGGTTTGCACTGTATTCACTAGAAAACGCAGCTGGATAGCATTGTGTGTCGTTTCTTGTTTCCACACTTTTCTTTGTTTCTTCATCTAGTAAACGTGCCTTTACCATGTCCAATGTTAACTGCTCTTGAGGCATAGTTTCCAGAACAGTAACCACTGTGGCATATTCAGACCCAATAGTCAATAACAAATGACAAATTATGTCTTCATTTTCCATGGTTCCACCCGTTGCCTTAAATTCTCGCACTAGTTTGTCAAATGCTAGAAAATGCTCCGTTAAGCTAGAATCTCCTTGTTTTAGTAGCAGCATTTTTCTTTTCACATGCATTTTACTTGACAAACTTTTTCGCTCGAACACCTTTTGCAATGTGTCCCATATTTGCTTGCTGGTTTTGCACTCTTGTACATACTCCAAATGTGTGTCGTTAATACGCGAAATCAACAACGACTTACATTGTTTGTCCTTTTTGGATTTTTCTGTAGAACTTTCACTTGTTGATGGCTCAGAAGAAATACATTCCATCAAATCGTATTCTTCAAGTACAGATAACATTCTGAACTTCCAGGAAGAATAATTCGTCCCATCGAACAATGGAAGCAAAAACAATTTGGAATAATCCATTTTTTCTGAATAATTTGTGTACACCACACGATCACTTTTCGCAACAATTTTTGTTTCCTGGCCTGTTTCGCCTTTCTGTTCCATCACACTCCTTTGTCACAACGTCACTCCTTTTTGTGGGGATCGTGCTCACAGCACACCACCACTAGTCTTTTCAAATCGTTATTCCCCGCCTCTTTTGAGAACAATAACACATCAGCATTTGCTGCCGACACCGCTCACACCAGACTTTTCCGTTGTCTTCGCTCGTTCTTTGAATTAGAGCCACAACAATAAAATATCGTGAACGTATTGTTTTACACAGCACCAAGCGAGCCTGGGCCCATAACCTTTGAATTAAAGGAGAGACACGTCTGTTCCGTTTGGAGCTCAGATCAAGACTGACTTAATTATATTTGAGTTCTATTTATATATATACAGGAAATTGATAATTCCAACATTTTTTATTCATAACTTATATTTTTTGCCGTGTTATTCGTCGAAAAGATAACCATATCCAGTTTAGTGGATTTTTGCAAAATAAAATTTCAAAATTCAGGTGTTTAGTATGCTACAAATCGCATTGTTATACCTGCCGTCGGGGTGCTATAATTATAACTGCTAAAACTAGGGGTGAAAAAACTACCAAGGCTCGCAAGCTCTTTAATGTGAGGGCTCTGGGGCGGTGAACTTGTATGGCGTGCGAGCCCTCGCGCGCCCTCGCAAATCGCTGTCAATTGCATGGCGGGTATGGTGTCCCACAACATCATAGGAGGACAAACCCCATCACCCAAAGAAGAAGAAGAAAGAGGTTGCGCACTTTAACACGATGTTCCCTCTCAATTTGCGAGTTAAGTAAAGACTTAGGGTTTGGATAACAAAACAACGGAACACGTGGAGAATCGAATCAAGAAAGAGATCTCTCATATGACGAAAGATCAGTGCGTGTTCTGCTGTATCCAACCTTTGCAGTTCTGCCATTTTGTCATAATCGATTGGATCGGAAGCTATGGTTTCTATTCTGCTGAGCATATCTGCAACGTTGTTGTTGTTCCCCGGGATGTGGCGAATATCTGTCGAATATTTACTGATGAAAGCAAGTCGGCGTAGTTGTGTGGGGCTTGCTCGTTCTGGTCGCTGCCTAAATGCCGTGACTAAAGGCTTGTGATCGGTGTAAATGTTTAAAGTTCGGCCCTCGAGGAAGTCACGGAAGTATTTAACGGACTCATATACAGCGTATAGTTCTCGGTCGTATGTGCTTGCTTTCAGCATACTAGGACACAGTTTCATTGAAAAAAACGCCAGAGGCTGAAGGCCCTCGTTTGTTATTTGATGAAGTGCTTCTCCAACGGCTACATTCGACGCGTCGGTATACAGGCAAAGTTTGGCGAGTGGTGACGGGTGTGCGAGCACCTTAGCGCCAACTAATTCCCTTTTACAGTTATCGAACGCGTCATTTTTCTGTTGGTCCCATACGAGAGGGGTATTGTCATTACGCACGTTACCGGTGATCATTGTTTGTAATGTCGTTTGGTTTTTTGCTGCACGTGGGATAAAACGGCGATAGAAATTTATCGTGCCCAAAAATGTTTTCAGTTGTTTGGCAATCTTCGGCCTCGGAAAATATATGATGGCTTGCACCTTCGCTGGGTTGGGTTTGATCCCTTGTGGTGTTATCACGTGACCGAGAAATATCACGGACGATTTTCCTATTTGGCATTTTTCGGCATTAATTGCTAATCCGTTTTCTCTTAGTCGTTTGAACCCCGTTTCTAGGTGTTTTTTGTGCTCTTCTACGCTGGATGACGCAATACATAAGTCATCTATGTATGGAAATACAAATGAAAGGTCTCCAAGTATTGCGTGTAGATAGCGCTGCAAGGTTTGTCCAGCGTTTCTCAAACCGAAAGTCATATAATTAAACTCATACAAGCCAAAAGGTGTCGTGATAGCGGTTTTTGGAATATCCTGCTTTGCTACAGGTATTTGGTGATAAGCGCGCTGCAGGTCAATACAAGTGAAGATGTGTGTGCCGTGTAGAATGTTACTCACGTCTTGTATGTGTGGTATAGGGTATCGGTCTGGTTCGGTAATAGCGTTTAAGCCTCTATAGTCGCTGCAAGGTCTCTATTTGCCGTTTGGTTTTTTAACCATATGCAACGGGCTAGCCCAGCTGCTTTTTGATGGTTGGCAAATGCCCTGCTCGGTCATATATCGGAACTCGGCTTGGGCTTCTCGCAGTTTATTCAGTGGCAATCTTCTCGGATGGCAAAAGATCGGTGGACCGGTGGTGTGTATTTGGTGTTCAACTGTTTTGCGCGGGCTTGCGATGATTCAACAAAATTCGCGGGCTTGCGATCCTCATCGTTAGTCGAGCAGTCCTACAGTCGAGCAGTAACGTGGGTCAAATGTCACTGCTTGACACTTGCGCTGACATTCGATGTTTTCCTGTGTTAAACAATAACACGTAGGTTTGTGCAGAGTGTTCAGTGTTGTTAGATCTTTGTAGCGTTCGATTTTTTCAGCGAATGGTTTCGTTACGCAGATAGTGGAAATAGTGGGTTTGTTACAACCGTTGGTGCTTTGTATATGCAGCATCTCTGTGTTGTCAATTAGTCTTTTCCTCTTCGAATCAACCAACAAATCATAATGTTTAAGGAAATCTGGACCGATTATGGGTGTGCTAACGTCGGCTACGATAAACGCCCATGGGAATTTCCTTTTCAAACCTAAATCCACGTTTAGTGTTTTTTGATCGTATGTGGCTATTTTCGTACCGTTAGCAGCTACAAGGCTACGCGATGGTGAAGGAGTTAGCCTTTCTTTTGGATTTGGTGGTAAAACCGATATTTCGGCCCCAGTGTCGATCAAAAAGCGGTGATGGGACATATTATCGGTAATGTGTATGCGGTAGATGTGTGATGAAGTGGTAGTAGTGTGCTCTTGTGTTGTGTTTTTGCGTGGCGCAATTATAGATGTGTGCTCTTGTGAAGTGGTGTGTTCTGAGCGGTGGTGTGGTGAATATAGTGAGTGGCTGCCGGAGGTGGATCTGAGTGTTTCAGGAGTGTTGGGTTCTGCGTAGTGATGTGGTGATTGATTGGTTAAGAATCTTGGTGTGGGTGACAGAGTGTCTGGGTGCGGAAGTGTAAAACGAACTTTTTTTTTTTGGTGTAAGGGACTCTGCTCGTCGAAAAAAATACACTGAGTATTGCGATCGCTCGGGTGATCCCTCTCGCATCTCTCAGCTTTGTTGCCATAGCGGTAATGGAACCAGCATATCCATCTGCGAGGTGATTTTTTACGTGTTTCAGATGAGCGCCTACCCCAGGACTCTCTCGTTCTCGATCGTTGCCTCGGTCGCCGATCGAATGATGCGGGTCGATGCACTGCCAGCACCTCCTCGAGCCGCTGTGTAAGCGCCTCAACTTTCCCTTCTAGTGCGGCGATTTGGTTTGCCTGCGAAGAAAAATTTTCGGCGGCCAACAATTTGGTGCGAACTGCTGATACTTCTCCGTTCAGCACTTCCATAATCTTGTCGGCAACCACAGCTTGTTCATCTAAAGAAGCGGAAGGAATCGCAGCGATGATGGACCGAACCGTTGGTGTTAGGGCTCGAAGCCAAATGTTGGAGAGAACCGCGTTGGAACACCTGTCTCCACCCATTCGGCGCATCTGCGACAAAAGTTGACTCGGTTTTTGATCGCCAAGAGAAACACCGGATAGCAAGCTGGTTAGCCTCTCACTCTCTGAAGGCTTAAAATGGTCAATGACCGCCTTTTTTATGACCAGGTATCTGTCACTCGTCGTTGCGGAGTTACACTTGTTACACGCAATGGCAGATTGAAAATGCTTGGCTTGGGTACCCAGTGCTACGATAACCGCGTTAAACATGTGCTTGTCGAGTTTAACCGCGTTCATGCAGAATGCAGCCTCGAGACACACGAACCACGTCTCCACGTCTTCTGCGTCAAACGGCGGACACCACATTCGCGAAATTGACGACGCTATCTCCTGTCCTTCTTCCTTGCACTCGACGGGTGGGGTAGTCATGTTTAACTATCCAATTAAAAAACGGAAAAGGAACGCTTTAGGATATTATCGCGGCACTGCACTGTTCGAATCACGTCGGGGTCACCAGTTTGGGAGGTTAATCTTTCGCGATGGGTTTCGGATGATCGTATTATGGTAATGCTCTAACTCTCTATGGTTTAGTGGTTGAGATCTTACTAACTATATTTTATTTCCTACTTCGTGCTCCTTCGTCGTTCGGCATCTAACCTTATGCTAGTATAGTGGTGTGTGTCTTATGTTTATAAATAGGGATCGAGACGCCCGCTACAAATCGTTAGCAGCGAACGTAATTAAAGGAAATGAGGGTGTTATTGCGAGTTATATTATGTTAGCGCCGGTTATGATAATGACGAGTGAGCATTGTACGCGAATTCAAGCAGACGACAGGGATTCTATCGAGAAGGCGCAAGCCATGCTACGAGAATCCAATAATCTTCAAGCAAGGACGGCGACGATTTACCAGGAAGGAGAACTGGTGAATATCCAGCAGGCGCAGTTTGAAATCGATGGCACAGGGTCAAAAGGGGCATCGCATATGCAGCCCTACCTGTGGTTGTGTTACAGTGAAGATCCTCCGGGGCGGATGGATCTGTCAAGGAAAGGCCTGTGAAGTGGGAAAGTGTGTGGTAGAGTGCGCGAGAAGGAAGTAACAAAGAGAACGTGCGAGGATGAGCGACGAAAGAGAGTTCGGTTACGGCGGGTTACGCGAAGCGAGAGGGAAGACGAGCGGTAACTATAGAAGCGGTGAGCGCTTTGGGGACGGAAAGATAGTTTGGGAAAGAGACGAACGAGCTAGACCTCAAAATTTCTATACAAACAAACAAGCAAGCAGTTAGTTTGGAAATGACAGTTCTCCTTAATTCTGAACTACTGAACGAGTGAGTAAATCGTGTAGAGTCCTACTTTCTGGTGTCTGTTTCAATCTCAATATCCCAACTAACTTCACATAAATTTAGGATCACTCTGTGTTGATGTGAATCAAACTGACGATCTGAAAATGTACTAACGAGGGCAATTAATTGTTTTGTCTCTCTTAAGGCCGGGCTACATTGATCGTACTCTCTGGTGTAATTTTGATTTTCACTAGCGCATCTGGCGGCGGCTGGTGGAAGCTTTTTTTGGTCTTCAAGGGAATGGTCATGCCGGATCTCAAATTTAAGTTGTTTTTTAATCGTTTTTTGATGCGAAAACGGCTGAAATACTTACACAACATATTCATCTATCAATTACAAAGCTTTTCCAGTCCAGTTAACGTAAAAAACATGGAAAAATAACATATTTTCTGAAGCGGCTCCAAATTGTTTGGCAAAATGCTTCGGTCAGCCGCCGCCAGATGCGCTAGTGAAAATCAAAATTACGCTTGCGAGTACGATCAATGTAGCCCGGCCTTTACGGGTGCATTTGGAAATTAAAAACATAACTTGAATTAAATGTTAAACTCTTTACATTCTTCCGTTCATGCTTATTGAAAAAAACATAAGTGATAAATAAAATCATGTCCCAGATCCTTGTATACAGACGGGCACCCCTTGCTATAAATTTCGTCGGCAGCTGCCAGGCTGGATTTATTGGAGGCAAATCCACGCCCTATCAAAAGTTTACTTTTCGGCAGATCCTCCAGAAGTGCCCATAGCGTAAGATCCCGACGCTCCACCTGTTCATCGACTTCAAGGCGGCCTACGATACAGGTAAAAAATAGTACAGCTAAGAGGCCATCGTGAACGGGGTGCAGTGCAAGATGAGAGTATCGAACAAGATGTCAGAATCGTTCGAGTCTGCGACAAAGTAACATACTTTCCTGTCTACTCTTCAACATCGCCCTTGACAACGCCATCCGTCATCCGACACCCGACTCAAACGTGAAGCAGTAAGAATTTAAATACGTAGCAATGCGACGAAAACGAAGTATCTGCTGGTCAGAGGCTCAGCCCGTGATAGGGCGCACAACGCCGAAGGACGACAAAACTGTTCCTACAGAAACAGTTGCTGACACAGCCGCGCACGCGACCAGCTGAAAGAAGCTGCGTAGTTTATCGCCAATTAAGGAAAAAGCACACTTTTCCAGCCGATCGTCAACCAGAAACGGTTATTCAGCGTTTTTTACACAAGCTTAGCAACAACAGCGATGGATTAATTTTAACAATTCTTGCCTGATCGACATGTGAAGCACACGGATTTAAAATAATATTTATAAAAAATATATATTATATAGATAAATGAATATATCGAGCAGAGTTTGTGATCTAATGTCCGTAGTCTACAAAACATATGCCCTCAATTAATGTGGGTTACGGAAAATGTATTCAAAAATCACAGTAGTGATGCTAAAACGATGGGAGAACACTGGGTTAGAGCAACCATATACACCGAATACTGAATGCACATCGTTAGTTTTAGTTCACTCACCGCTCCCATACGAGCTTGAACTCATGATGAAAACGTAATCAGGCGTGCGAGTTAAGTTACACCTGTTTCCATCTACGTTCGAATCTCGTGCCGTTTGCATCGAATCGCAAACCGCCTGCTTCGAATCGCATGCCACTACGATCGAATGCGTGCACCCATGGTAAACTGTTTGTTTACGTTTGCAAGCTATATCTTTCTTCGCCGACGGCATTTCGTTTGTAAAATAGTACTAATAAAAGGCAGTTATTCACTGATTACACGTAAAATCCTTGTTATCGACGAATATCGTGGTCCCTTGTTGATGGTAAAATCCTTAAGTTCAACTAATATTCGGTGTTCGTTGTTGATGGTAAAATCCTTGGTTTCACCCAATATTCGTGGGGTTTACCTATAAATCAGAGAATAAATCCCTTTTATTAGTATTTTACAAATGAAATGCCGTCGGCGAAGAAGGAAACAGCTTTCAAACGTAAACAAACAGTTTACTATGCTCTTGCTTTCACAATAGGTGCTTTACAATAGTGTAAAAAAAAGTCGTTTTCTAGCTTTGACATTTGCCAAAGGTTCGATGGGTTTGATGGGTTAGAACAGTTTCCACCACTTGCAGTAATCCATTAGCTCAGTTTTGAAAGGTTCGAGAGGGCCAATGTAAACAGGGGGTAACGGCCAAGCTACACGTTCGGGGAGACTTCGGATGATGCCTTAATTTTTTTTTTTTTTTTTTTATTGATGAGGTTTAACAGAAGAACCATCAATTAACATGTTTTTCGAAAAATTAAACATTTTAGTAGTTCCATAACAAAACTAAACCTAAAAACTAAAAAAACACATAGAAAGGGCGCTTATAAAGTATTCGTCTTTTTGAGTGTTTTTAGATTTTCTGAAGTGAAATGATGGTCCCTGTGCGCTGCTAGGCCTCGAGTCACAAAAGCAACGCAATTGCAACGCCCAGAGATTGTTTGATGCAGGACTGCTGATTGTCTAGCAGACTTTGACTCGCCGATGCTACTTTCCGGGTTGAATTTTTACGCCCCTTCGCGATCTCTCCGTGCCAGGTCGATGCTTGACGTTTTGGCCACTCTGATCCCTTTTCACGTATTTGACGTGAATTTAATGTCGTTTGTGATCGTCATGAACCTGGTATGTCGCGCGCCGCGGTTATGAACTGTATTCGTGCCGTGCGGTCTACTTTGTACTATTTTTTTTCCGGCGCTTAAGTTCTAATCTAAAGCGTTGTTTATCTAACTTGTAACCCCGCTTCGAGAGGGTCACAAAAGGCCCGTTGAATTTAGTAAACAAATATCAAATATCTTCCACAAATTCTCGATTGGATGAATGTCCGGACTTTGAGATAGGGAGTTTAATTGCTTCGGGAAATTATAAATCAACCACAGCCTGGTATTCAAGGCTGTAAGCTTTGGGTCGTTATCCTGTTGGAAAATTTATCAGGAATGTAGACCTAATTTTTCCACTCTTCAAATTAATCCTTCAATATTTTCATGTAGGCCAGATGATCCATTGTACCATAGATACAGGGTTTTCCAAGCCACTTCAATGTTGAAGCTGAAAATTTTAACCACGTTAAACGAATGCTGAATGCTGCACGGGTAATTTCAAGTCTGAAAAGCCAGTTCAATACAAAAAGTTTTGTATTCAAAATCGTAACACTATTTTCCAATATCGGTATAAGCCATTTCAATCTGTCAGTTTGGCGGGCTCTCGCCACTATGGGATAGAAGGAAATGAAATACGTCAAAATGTTCAGTGAGTGATGTTTTCTAAATCATCCCAACGAATACAGTATGGAAACCATCAAACGAACAAAACTATCAATAGTTTTAATTTTTTTAATGAATTCAATAATTGTTGTTTGCACGTTAAAACACGTTTCCAATGTTAAAGGAAAACAAACCATCAATCATTGAACATTTTGACGTATTACATTTCCTTCTATCCCATAGTGGCGACTGCCCACCAAAATGACAGATTGAAGTGGCGTATACCAAAATTGAAAAATAGTGTTACGATTTTGAATACGAAACTTTGTGCTTTGAACTGGCTTTCCAGACTTAAAATCGCCCGTGCAGCCTCCAGCATTTGTTTAACGTGGTTGAAATCTTCAGTTCCAACATTGAAGTGGCTAGGAAAACCCTGTAATGTGAAGTTATCCTATTCCAGCTGCGCTCATGCATCCCTAAACCGTGACGGAACCTCCTTCATGCTTCACCGTAGGAATTAAATGTTCAGGTATTTTTATGTATTCTTTGTTTGCCTGACTACCGGTTTGCCATCTGATCCAAAAATGTTAAATTTGCTTGTGTTAAAGTTAAATGTTAAATGTGAAAACCGTTAACCCAAAAATATTACGTGCAAACTGGCCGTTATACCCATAATTTTTAAAAATATTTCGCACCGTTTTGTTACAAACTATAGTGCCCCTTCTCTCTAACTAACTTGCTATCTATGGGGTACTGATTATTGGATTTTTTTTCTCTTCACACTCTTCACGAATCGGTTATCTTGTAGTGTTAACGCTCGAGGACGTGCTCTTCGGGCCGTATTTTCAATTTTTTTATGGGCGGAGAACCAATCTACAATTGTTTGAATTTTAGAACGAGGTCTCATCACGAACCTGGCTATCTGATATGCTAACTTAAATTGATTATGTAAGCTAGCGATTTGTTTCCGTTCTTCAAACGTTGTCTCTGTACCTTTTTGACCCATGACGTAAGCTTACTAGACACATCGGGGACAATTTCTTTCATGGCATACTAGGAATTTGTCGAGGATTGATTGATTTATATTATGGCAAAAAACCCATGATTTTTCAAGACAGATGTATCTAGTTATGGTGGTTAATTTTTAAATAGACGAATACTTTTTGAGCGCCCATTCTATGTATTTTTTTTGTATTTTAAGTTAAGTTTTATTAAACAATTATAATAATGATTAATTTCTCGCAAAACATTCTAATTTAGAGTTCTTCTATCAAACATCATCATTATTTTTACCGTCCCATGGCTAGTGTTTCCACAATATGCCTTTTTCTGAAAAATATTCAGCCAGACGAATATAAATATTCGTAGAATATAAATAGCTATACGATTTTTGTTTTTGGACTGACTGCATTATAGAAAAAGGAAATATAATAAAAAGGTTGAATGATTCATTACCGTTTGCTTTACCTCAACCTCATAGAGCTATATAATTTTCAAAACGATATAACCAGCACGTACATAAGCGTACCAATTATGGCTTTAATATGTCATCAAGATACCGATTTTACCCCTGTAAAAATAAGTATTGGATAAAATATCAAACTTCTTTATGTTTTTATGTAGCCTACAATGTGTAGAACACGAGAGTAGTTTTTTATTTCCACTCAGTTTTTATCAAAATACTAGAAAATTTCAATTTAAAGTTGCATCTTAAGGTACCAATTATAGCTATAATATTCCTAGCAATTCGCCATAGCTGTACCAATTGTGGCTGTATGCTAAAACTCGTGGATATTTATACCAAAAATTACTTTGTGACATTGTTTTAACTGAAATCAAGTAATAATAAGTTCACTGCACCAATATAAGTATGTAACCATCATTAAAAACATAAAATTAACATTTTAAATTATCCGTTCTCTATCACTGGTTGTATAGATATCCACGCTCAATTAATCGCACAATTCATGAGGCTAATCCTAAGCAAATACTTTCGTACACCTTTCTGATGACACCGTACTTGGGCACACACCTGACAATCCTTCATATCACCTGGAACTATACCTAAGCCAGCTACCGTTTCAGCGCGATACGAAGATGAGCACAAATCAGGGTGGTGTTTGAATTTGTTTAAACGAAGAAGCCATAGTTCAACTATCTTCTGACCAAGATACTTCTGGCCAAGAATAGCACTAACTCGAAGTTTAGGGAAGGGGAAGAACAATTGTTGTTGGAATAGTTTATAGAGGCTTTGGCTCCAACCGAGTTCTTTCGCCTCTAAGGGAAGAACAAGAGCGCATTTGGCAATAAGGCGACACGAGCGGCTTCAGATTTCAGAAAGTCATTCAAGGCTGTATTATTTTGGTGAAACTGATTCGATTTCATTCTAATGACTATTACACTGATTACTGATTCGAACACTTTACAAATAAATGATGCTTAAAACACATATTAACACTTAAGATTGCGAAAATAACGAGAAACCCGAGTTGTTCACATGTAAACTACGCGCTACGACCAAAACGACAATGGTCAACAAACAATGGGGCGCAAATTCTATAACACTTGTTCAGCTGTTTCACCTGTTCATAAAGTCTATGTAATATTTCTATTATCTCGAATAATTTTTGCATATTTATGCAGCCTCATCAGTAAAATTGCATATTTACGGTACCTTGTTTAAATACATAGCATGTATTTGTTGTTGCTGCTGCTGATGGTCCTACGCACGTTACCGGTGCTTGGTGTTCAATCGGTGCTTGATGTGAAGTTCTACGGTGTCATCAGTCGTCGCTCGATGTCTTGTCGGGGTTGGGATACTTGTCCATTCTCGCCTGCCGATCCAGATTGGGCAGTGAGCTCTCAGTATCATTTCGTCTTTCACGTTGGGAACGGTTGTTCCATTCAATCACACTAGTCACATCTCGTATACCGTAGTCTCGCTATTCATTCTATCACCTTTCAGATGAACATCACTTCTGCTTATGGTTTCACAGCACTGGTGACATCGTTATTTCCGCTTACGTTGGTTTGGGTTCGTTGCGTTATTAATCACTTCAAGATTGTTCTAGTTTGCAAACTGATCACTTAAGGGTTTATTTGCACGTTGAGGAAGGTTGTCACAACACTTTTTTTTTCTTGCATGATTGCTTTATATCACACTTTATTCGCCCTTCAAACGGTTCATCACTTATATTTTCGATGAGCTGTCATTTTGTACACCACACTGTATTTGCTTTTGGTCGCTCATTCATAGCGATTGTTTTTTTATATGGGTCACTTGTGCCAGTTGCGTTGTCCAATACAAATTTGCACATTTGACACTTTATTCCGTCGTATACCGGTTATGGTCAAAAACACACTTTTTTTTACACTATTTGATGGGTTAGCACGACACTGCTGTACGTTACCGTTGTACGTATCACAAATAATTTAATAATATTATTAATTTAAATAATCGCCATGTAATATGTTTGATGGCTGTTACGGTCGCCATGTGGTATGTTTTGAGATAGTCACGGTATGTTCGATTTTGGAACGGTTGCCATGTAGTAACTTTGAAATCGCGTTGGTCAGGGTGGCCTTCGTCATCGTTTGCCGAATTAAGTAGAACTGAGGTGGATACTGTTTAGAAGCGGACGTTCGACACCTGATCGTCCAGGCGATCATAGAAACCATTAGGAGGTTTCCCTTACTGGAAACGTTGGAGTTTAGAGGCCTTACCTTGGGCAGGGGTACATATCTAAACTCTTTAAATGAGAAGTCGATAGATGTAGGATGGGCATAGTCCTATCCTGACAGTCCGAACGAATCTGACTTGCCATGATCGGAGTTGGTTTTATTTATACTCAAATGAAGTTAAGGGTTTCTCACATTTGGTTCTGGGTTGTATGTTGGAAAGTTATTGTTTTCACTAAGCTAGTTACGTTTGTCTTTTGTTGACAAGAACGATGGTTTTGGGTTTAATGCTTCTACTGTTCCTGCTTTGGGTTATAAAGCATAAACTGTTCCTGTTTATTTTGTACGTTTCGGTTGGTTCTGTTAAGTGTGTCACAATTGTTTTTATATGAACGGTGTGGCCTGAGCTCTTCCGGATGTGTATGGTATGATCTGATTTACTGAATGTGTTATAATGAATGTGTTACAATGGTGTAACTTGGCTTTCCAAAGTGTGTTACAATGTGTCTATGGCTGATAGTGTGTATTACAATATGTTCTGTATAGCAGATATGCTACACATCCATAGCATACTGCGATATTTGGTACACCTAAGGTTAGTTGTACCAATTATGGACGTACAGAAAAAAGGCATATTTTCGATGAAATTTTGGTAAATTTTGATGTTTAGTCGTTAAGTAACTAATTTTTTGCACCAAAATGATGATTTTGAGACAAAATTATGGTTAAGTGCTTGAAAATCGGTAATATCCTACAGTACTGGTCCTAGCAAAATGGTAAGAGATACCAAAAATCTTAGCAACACATTTTAAAAGGGTGATTTTTAATAAACGGAAGTGACCAGCATGGAACTAATGAAGCACAAATGTGTTAAAATGTTCATATTTGAAATGAAAAATCCTTTCGTGGTTTAGAACGCAAATAGACTGTTTTAGAGCGAAAATAGTGTTCGTTATAGCCATAAATGGAGCTATAGCCACAATTGGTACACTTACCCTATTTATATTACTGAAATTTCATATTACTTTTTCATGAAAATAAAAATCAATAATTTGTGATTTGGTGAATTATTCAAGGATTAAGGTAGTGTGTTATTGAAAGGATAATTTTTAATTTTTAATAAAAAGGAATTTTTAATAAAAATAGAATTCTTCCACTCGATGCCCGTCATGGGTTCAAGCCTTATCCCCCTTTAGCAAAGACTGACAGGCCGGCTGCGTGGTAATGAATATGTCTCGAAAGCCTGTATAGGTCGACGTTACGCTAGGTAGAAAAAGATACATGAATATCGGATTTATTTAGAATTAATTGAAAATTATAACAATGCCAAATAAAGAAATACACAAATTCAATGCTACATTAATCACATATTCTTTCAATTAATGGAATTCATTAAATTAAATATTACAATTAAATAATTATTATATAAACGATCAATGATTTTATCTAAATATTCTAATTATTAAAGGTAAATGTATCATAAGTGTTGCAATTTGTAGCGGTACAACAGGGTTTTCATTACTTTAATGAGTAAAAATGAAAAACACATGCATTTTTCATTACAAGGTTCTTGAAAGACATGTTATCTTTCTAAAAACATCAATTTATAACGTAAAACATCACAAATTGAGGATAAAAAACCTTTATCTTTCAATGCTTTGATGTACCTATAATTAGTGTTGGGTTAAGAGCGAAAGAGCTACCTCAATCGCTCCGCTCTTCTTATTGTGCGCGCTCACGCACTGTCCACAGGAAAACGAGGTAAATCCGCACAGAGCGCTGCATACAGGAGCGATTGTGCGATGCGCTCCCAGGAGCGAAGTTTCGCACCTCAGGGAGCGCTGCACACAGGAGCGATTGTGCGATGCACTCCCAGGAGCTAAATTTCGCACCTCAGGGAGCGCTGCACACAGGAGCGATTGTGCGATGCGCTCCCAGGAGCAAAGTTTCGCACCTCACGGAGCGCCGCACACAAGAGCGATTGTGCGGTCCGCTCCCAGGAGCGAAGTTTCGCACGGTACTGTGCGCTGCACGCAGGAGCGATTGTACGATGCGCTCCCAGGAGCGAAGCTTCGCACCACAAGTAGCGCTGCACGCAGGAGCGATTGTGAGTTGCGCTCCCAGGAGTGAAGTTTCGCACCATACGGAGTGCTGCACACTGGGCTGCGAATGTGCGATGCGCTGCCAGGAGCGAAAATGCTCTCCGCCAGGAGTGCTGCTGGATAAGTTGAAACAATGAGCTAGAAGATGTGCGCTGGAAAGCTTCGTACAGAAAATGATGGCTTGCATAAATCCAGGCTTTAACTTGCGGAATGTGAGCGGAATGCGCCAATTATTTTTACTTACCTGTTTGAAAGACAATATTTTCTTATGAGTCGAGTGACAAAAGTTTATATAACGTAATACATACATAATTGACCTATTCCTTTGCGGGCCGGATTTTAAATAAATTTTTTTTTGAATATATTTAGTGTGTTATATGAGTGTTTATATGAGTGCGAATATGTTTATTATAATTGAAATTGAATACAGTAATAGAAAATAATTCATTGTACAGTCATTATATCTTAGTCCATATCCGCCTCTAACTTCCGCATTCTCCTTCTTTCTTACATTTTGTTTTGTTTAATAAATAAAATTTTGCTTGCATACTTGAATGATCTATTTCGTTTACAAGATTCAATGTCGCCTGCCTTTGAAAAAACCCTTTCGCATGGCACAGAAGAGGCTGGGATGCAAAGAGTGCAAATCATTAGGTCGTATAATCTCGGATACTTGTTTTTGTGTAATTTCCACCATTCAAGAGGATTGTCCGCTCTATGTGACAATGGCTCGGCCAAGTAATTGTCTAGTTCCTTCTGGGTTTCAGTTCGCGTATGTAAAATAACTTGGGAATCATTTTGTTCGGTATCGAAATCTTTCCAAATACTATCGGTAATGATTTCCTCACTAATTGCATCTTCAGTTTCGTTAACAGTTTGTAGTTGAAATTCATTGGTTTGTGTAGGCAATGTGTCTAGTGGTAGCAATATATGTTTGCAGCTTTGCTGAAATTCTGTGTCGCTTTGGAATCCTTTTTGTTTGAACCGGGGGTCCAAAATGGTGGCTTGCTTAACAATTTCCCTGTCCATGTAAACAAATTTTTCATGTAATCCATCACTCAATAATTTGATTAATTTTTTCACCTCATTCGTTTCACAGTCTGAATTGCATTCTAATTTCTTAATCATTAAAGATGTAACTACACGCATTTTGGACAACGTTACTGTTTGTTCAGCAGAAATTTCTTTAGTTACTAAATCAAAAAACTTCAATACATTAGATGCCTCATTCATAATGGTCCAATCGTTTTCATTTAGATGCGAATTATAGCTAAGGATAGCAAGTGAAGATACAATTGGATCTTTATTGGAATAAAAACGTTCCAGCATATGGAACGTTGAATTCCAGCGTGTAGGAACATCCAATATAAGTTTAACTTGGACTCGATGTAAATGTTCCTGCAGTTCACGCAGTTTCAACGAGGCCGCTGCACTTTTTTTTAAATGTTTCACGATTTCTTTTACTGACGTTACTGTGCTTTGGATGGAATTCGATATGCCACTTTGAAAAATCAGGTTAAGTGTATGAGCGTAGCATGGAATATGTTCTATTTGGCCAGCTGTACTGCGCGTTTCATATTCGCAGCGTTGTCAGTGACTACACAAACTACTTTTTTGGTGATTTTAAAATTATCCATTGTTTGTTTCATCCACACTACAATATTTTCCGAAGTGTGTTTGTTGGAAAACTCTTCGCAAGCTAGCAAATAGATTTTTTGTTTGAATTCGCTATCGATATAATGAGCAGTTATATTCTGATGCCGGTTTACCAGGTTTCAAAAGGGTGACTACTTTCACTTCTCTCCACTCCAACGGGACGGTGTTAAGATCCAACATAATGTTGAATAATCTCAACAGCCGTTTCCTCGCCAGATCTGGCAGATTATGGAGCAATTTGTTACGAATCTGATCCAGTCCTGGAGACGAATTGTTGCTGGAGTACAGAGCAAGGTAAAAATATCGACCGATAGCAATGTTATCTTGTCTGCGAAAATTATTTGAGAAAATGATTCTTTTTAGACTGGACAATTGGCTTGAATCCGAAGGCCTCTTGTCAAGTACCCAATTTGGCTTTCGCAAAGGCAAGGGTACCAACGATTGCTTGGCGCTGCTTGTGTCCGAAATCGAGATGGCTCATTCTCGTAAAGAAATGATGGCATCTGCATTTCTTGACATCAAGGGGGCTTTTGACTCAGTATCAGTCAATGTTCTGTGTCAAAAGTTAGAATCTGCGGGCTTAACCCCAAGACTGAATAACGTCTTATTCAACCTCCTTTCGGAAAAGGCAATGAATTTCGACAATGGCTTCATGAAAATTCGGAGAGTCAGCTTTTATGGACTACCACAAGGGTCCTGTTTGAGCCCCTTGTTGTACAATTTTTATGTCAACGATATAGATACTTGCCTTGCACCTGGCTGTAGCCTTAGGCAATTGGCGGACGACGGTGTTGTATCAGTCGCCAGCAACAACATCGCCGACCTTCAAAGTCCTTTGCAAACCACACTCAACAATTTAGAAGTGTGGGCCACAAACCTAGGTATCGAGTTTTCTCCAGAGAAAACGGAAATGCTGATATTCTCTTTCTTTTACAACACTGAGAGTAATAGACGCTTGAATTTGGTTGACCCAAAGGTCGATATCTTTTTATATGGTAAAAAGATATCCATTGCCAGATCTTTTCGATACCTAGGGGTTTGGTTTGATAGCAAAAATGTATGGAGGACACATATTGACTATCTGGTACAGAAATGTACAAGAAGAATCAATTTTCTCAGAACGATTACCGGACTCTGGTGGGGTGCACACCCCAAAGACGTCCTTAACCTATATAAGACTACGATACTGTCCGTCTTGGAGTATGGTTGCATATGCTTCCACTGGGCAGCCAAGTCGCATTTAATCCGACTTGAGAGGATTCAGTATCGCTGTCTTAGAATCGCGCTAGGTAGCATGAAGTCGACTCATAACATGTCACTCGAAGTGATGTCCGGAGTGATGCCGCTAAAGCTACGTTTTGAGCTACTATCACTTCGCCTTTTCGTCCGCTCTACAGTATCAAATCCCTTGATAATCGAGAACTTTGAAACACTGCAAGAGATAGGTTCTAAATGCAAAATCATGAAGGTCTATCATGATTTTGTTTCCTTACAGGTGCACCCTAGTACTTCTCAAAGTATAACTAGTGCCAGCTTACCAGAGTCCTGCAGTTTCATTTTAAGTGTAGATACCTCATTGAAGGAGGAAATTAAAGGTATCCCCGATAACCTTCGCCGGATGACAATTCCCAGCAAATTTGTGGAGAAACATGGCCATGCTAACAGTAACCATTTTTATACTGACGGATCCTCATCAGAGCAGGGCATTGGATTTGGTGTATACAACACGTGTACCGAAGCATATTTTAAATTACGCCAACCATGCTCAGTATATGTAGCGGAGCTCGCCGCAATCTTTTATGCCTTATTATTGATAAGTGCATGCCCAGCGGATCAATATGTAATTTTTTCAGACAGCTTAAGCGCTATTGAAGCATTAAAATCCGTAAAGGCTGTTAAGAGCCCAGACCATTTTGTGAAAGAAATTGTAAAGGTTTTAAGCTCACTGTTTGAAAAGTCGTTTCGCATATCGTTAGTATGGTTACCTGCTCATTGTGGTATACCAGGAAATGAACAGGCAGACCATTTGGCCAAAAGGGGAGCTGCAGAAGGGTCTTTCTTTGATAGGCCTATCCTTCCGCATGAGTTCTTGCAGGCCCCACAGGCGTTTTGCATGGCACGTTGGCAAAATCTGTGGGACTCGGATGAACTCGGAAGGTTTCTGTATACAATCACTCCTCGTGTAAGCTTGAAGCCTTGGTTCCATAACACCCCTGGCGATCGTGCGTTCATTCGAATGATGTCTAGACTTAGGTCTAATCATTTCGCATTAGGCGCACATCTCCAGCGTATAGGACTGGTCGACTCCAAGGTATGTGGCTGCGGGCTTGGATTCCACGACATGGATCATCTTTTGTGGTCCTGCGTGGAATACGAGTCTGCTCGACCTGCTTTGCTGGACGCGGTCGAAAGACTAGGAAAATGTACTGATATTCCGATTCGAGATATATTAGCGGCATCGGACTGGGAATTCCTGAAGGCCATATTCGATTTCTGTAGAGAGAACGGCTTAACTGTGTGACTTTCCTTAAGCAAAATGTCTGTGAACCAACCAACATTGTTGGCAACAGCAATCTTGCATCCTATGTTACTTCCTCTTGTTTGTCTATGTGTTACATGTTGTACATCGCTTGTATGTTTGTGATGGATGAATGTATGCATGAATGTAAGAATGAATGAGTGCAATGCGTATGGCTGAGTAATCGGCATTGACGGCAGACAGAAGATCCTTGCTCGAACGATGTTCTTGCAAGGATTTACTAGATAACTGGAACAATACAGACCCCCGCCATGTCACTCGGACCACTGAAGGAAAGGACTACAACGATACAGACTCTCGCAATTTCATTTGAGCCACTAAATGGAAATATACTCGGACCGCTTCTGATGGATGGATCCGACGAAATGCTTGGAATCCACACGATACAAACCCCCGCAATGCCATTTGGAACACTGAACTGGAATAGACAACCTCGAAACCCAAATGATGTAGACCGTCGCCACGCTTATAGGACCGCAAAATCATGGACTGGATTAATTAAAACAAAACCGTCCGAGTACACCCGGGATAAGGTGCCCTTCCATGGCTCAGAGAAGGAAATGTCTCCCTGCCAATATGAATTGTAGCGCCATGAATTACATTTGTATTTTCTACTCTTAAGCAATACGGCCTTTTTGGACCGTTACTCCTGAATAAAAAAAAAAATAATAATAATGAGCAGTGGCCGCCAGGAAACTTACGTTCTTAGAGTTGGTCCAACCATCTGAAGTTAAACATACTGCTTTGCAGTTAATTAGTTCTTCTTCCACAGCTTCTAAGAGTTTTCCATAATTTACATTCAGTAGCGTATTGCTTAGAGTTTTTCTTGCTGGAAGCGTATAACTTGGGCACAAATCTCGAATTAAATCTTTAAAATCGTCTTCCTCTACCAATCGGAATGGTAGGGCATGGCTACATATGACATTCAACAGTTTATTGTCTATGGCCTTTTTTCTAGCAGCACCTAACGGTTTTGTAACACTCACGAATTGCTCCAAGGATTTTTGGCGAACAGGTTGTTTCTGCAATGTCGATGTTGTCTTCGAAACGCCGTCATCTGGGGTATTGCTCGTAGAAGAATCACTGATCTCTTTGCCTGAAGATTTTGATGCCGATGGTCGCTCAACTTCTACCGTCGGATGCATGTTTTTTAGATGACGCTTCAAATTGAATAAGGATTTATTGTTGGTAGTCAATTGCGCCTTGCAAATGACGCAGCGCATTTTATTTGACACAGCAGTACTTTCGAAGTAATTCCAAACATCACTCACTTTTTTGTCTGACATCGTGTCAAATTCAATATTGTCTTTGCTTTCAGTGATAAACTTTGATCGAATCTGAAGACACAGGAAACAGGAAATTTTAATTCTCAAAGCCAAATCTTAGCCAACATTGTTTCTTCGATAAACACTTTGATCAATGGCGACTATTTTTCCCTCTTCATCCTTATGTCAAGTATGACAAATTATTCTGCACAAGGTTGAGCCATTTTAAGTCCAGTTTTTGAGCTCAGTTTCTAGCTCGCTTTCCGCCGAAACCAATCGAGAAAGCGAACAGAAACTTCCGAAGAACCGATCGAAGCTCTTGATCGATTGAAGCGTTTACGGTCGTTCGAGAATGCGCGCTGTATGTGTTTGTCTCTTTCTGACCAAAAGGCTCCGGTAGGCGACCGTGTTGGCGCAAAAATGATAATGGCCGAAAAATACTTCACACCGACGAACTTTTTTCCCCTCCTCCTCTCTTCACCATCCTTTCACCTCGCTTTATCATTACTGGTTCTAGCTCTCTAGCTACATGGACCGAGAGGCTGAGAAGTTTTCGATCGCTTTGCGCAGCAGGATCTTTTGACATAAGCTAATCGATTAACCCTATTGTCAATGACAGCCATCCTGGGTCAGTTTTTCATTTTTATTTATTAATTTCGTTTTGTAGGAAATTCGTGCATACTTGAAATTATTAAGTCTACGGAAAATTAAGCGTAAACTTGAGCGTAAACTCATAATTTGGACAAAACATCTGTCAAAAAAATTACGTTTCGTTTACCGGGGGTTTGTAAATTTAAAATTAAAATAACAGTTTAAACGTATTTATGAAAATGTTTTAAACGGGCTACATATTCCTAAATGATAATTGGATATTTAATACACTCTTCATGTGTTTTGTTTCACTCTGCTTAAAAATCAACCCGTCAAAAGTTTAAGCTACAATTTAAAATCTTCAGGTAGAGTTTGTGCCTTTCCCTCCAAATCAAGCGATAACTTTTTGAGTTTACGAATAATGTACCGTTGGCTTTAGAATGCCTAGAAAAGTAAATTTTTTACTGTTTCGTGCGAAATATTTTAAGATTTTTTTTTATTGAACAAAACAATCTATTGATATCCCTTACATCTACGACCGCTTAGCTGTGTAGGCCAAACGTTTTTTTTTAAATCGCTTATTATGGCACTATTATTGGTGGCGGCGAATTTATGGTGACAAAACCTGAATCTTAAGGCATCTTTGACAATAGGGGGTGGAGTCGTCTAGAACAAATTTGTTATTTCTACACCAAAATTGACGTGCAATCTCATTAGTAAAATCCAATTGATTTCGCTTGCAACTAGTTACATACGACATTAAAACGAAGCAGTTCTGGGTTAGTATTTTGTTGGGCTGCAGGGTTGTATTTTATAGTGTTGTGTTATGTTGACCCTTGTATGTGTACGCAGTTTTAAGCTGTAAAGCCTACGGTACATTATTCGTAAACTCAAAAAGTTATCGCTTGATTTGGAGGGAAAGGCACAAACTCTACCTGAAGATTTTAAATTGTAGCTTAAACTTTTGACGGGTTGATTTTTAAGCAGAGTGAAACAAAACACATGAAGAGTGTATTAAATATCCAATTATCATTTAGGAATATGTAGCCCGTTTAAAACATTTTCATAAATACGTTTAAACTGTTATTTTAATTTTAAATTTACAAACCCCCGGTAAACGAAACGTAATTTTTTTGACAGATGTTTTGTCCAAATTATGAGTTTACGCTCAAGTTTACGCTTAATTTTCCGTAGACTTAATAATTTCAAGTATGCACGAATTTCCTACAAAACGAAATTAATAAATACAAATGAAAAACTGACCCAGGATGGCTGTCATTGACAATAGGGTTAATCGATTAGCTTATGTCAAAAGATCCTGCTGCGCAAAGCGATCGAAAACTTCTCAGCCTCTCGGTCCATGTAGCTAGAGAGCTAGAACCAGTAATGATAAAGCGAGGTGAAAGGATGGTGAAGAGAGGAGGAGGGGAAAAAAGATCGTCGGTGTGAAGTATTTTTCGGCCATTATCATTTTTGCGCCAACACGGTCGCCTACCGGAGCCTTTTGGTCAGAAAGAGACAAACACATACAGCGCGCATTCTAGAACGACCGTAAACGCTTCAATCGATCAAGAGCTTCGATCGGTTCTTCGGAAGTTTCTGTTCGCTTTCTCGATCGGTTTCGGCGGAAAGCGAGCTAGAAACTGAGCTCAAAAACTGGTCGATTTTGTTGTGCAGGGACTTAAAATGGCTCAACCTTGTGCAGAATAATTTGTCATACTTGACATAAGGATGAAGAGGGAAAAATAGTCGCCATTGATCAAAGTGTTTATCGAAGAAACAATGTTGGCTAAGATTTGGCTTTGAGAATTAAAATTTCCTGTTTCCTGTGTCTTCAGATTGGATCAAAGTTTATTACTGAAAGCAAAGACAATATTGAATTTGACACGATGTCAGACAAAAAAGTGAGTGATGTTTGGAATTACTTCGAAAGTACTGCTGTGCCAAATAAAATGCGCTGCGTCATTTGCAAGGCGCAATTGACTACCAACAATAAATCCTTATTCAATTTGAAGCGTCATCTCAAAACATGCATCCGACGGTAGAAGTTGAGCGACCATCGGCATCAAAATCTTCAGGCAAAGAGATCAGTGATTCTTCTACGAGCGATACCCCAGATGACGGCGTTTCGAAGACAACATCGACATTGCAGAAACAACCTGTTCGCCAAAAATCCTTGGAGCAATTCGTGAGTGTTACAAAACCGTTAGGTGCTGCTAGAAAAAAGGCCATAGACAATAAACTGTTGAATGTCATATGTAGCCATGCCCTACCATTCCGATTGGTAGAGGAAGACGATTTTAAAGATTTAATTCGAGATTTGTGCCCAAGTTATACGCTTCCAGCAAGAAAAACTCTAAGCAATACGCTACTGAATGTAAATTATGGAAAACTCTTAGAAGCTGTGGAAGAAGAACTAATTAACTGCAAAGCAGTATGTTTAACTTCAGATGGTTGGACCAACTCTAAGAACGTAAGTTTCCTGGCGGCCACTGCTCATTATATCGATAGCGAATTCAAACAAAAAATCTATTTGCTAGCTTGCGAAGAGTTTTCCAACAAACACACTTCGGAAAATATTGCAGTGTGGATGAAACAAACAATGGATAATTTTAAAATCACTAAAAAAGTAGTTTGTGTAGTCACTGACAACGCTGCGAATATGAAACGCGCAGTACAGCTGGCCAAAATAGAACATATTCCATGCTACGCTCATACACTTAACCTGATTTTTCAAAGTGGCATATCGAATTCCATCCAAAGCACAGTAACGTCAGTAAAAGAAATCGTGAAACATTTTAAAAAAAGTGCTGCGGCCTCGTTGAAACTGCGTGAACTGCAGGAACATTTACATCGAGTCCAAGTTAAACTTATATTGGATGTTCCTACACGCTGGAATTCAACGTTCCATATGCTGGAACGTTTTTATTCCAATAAAGATCCAATTGTATCTTCACTTGCTATCCTTAGCTATAATTCGCATCTAAATGAAAACGATTGGACCATTATGAATGAGGCATCTAATGTATTGAAGTTTTTTGATTTAGTAACTAAAGAAATTTCTGCTGAACAAACAGTAACGTTGTCCAAAATGCGTGTAGTTACATCTTTAATGATTAAGAAATTAGAATGCAATTCAGACTGTGAAACGAATGAGGTGAAAAAATTAATCAAATTATTGAGTGATGGATTACATGAAAAATTTGTTTACATAGACAGGGAAATTGTTAAACAAGCCACCATTTTGGACCCCCGGTTCAAACAAAAAGGATTCCAAAGCGACACATAATTTCAGCAAAGCTGCAAACATATATTGCTACCACTAGACACATTGCCTACACAAACCAATGAATTTCAACTACAAACTGTTAACGAAACTGAAGATGCAATTAGTGAGGATATCATTACCGATTGTTAACTCGGAGGAGAATTTCGGATAAAGTCTTGCGCGTTTCTTTCTGTTTTCTATGCTACCAATAATTACCAATCTTATAACGACGATTTTCCAGAGAAGAAGAGGACGAAAAAGCCTTTTTGCCATCTATTTATTAAATCTAAACCGCTAGTGATGTCAGCGTAAACAAGTTCAAAAAATGAACGGATTTATTCCGATCCGCTCCGAACTGCTCGACTCCAGCAGTTGCTCCAACATCCTCCCCCACCTTGACGGATGTCAATAAACAATTCTACGCATTGCCTTCATTATCGGTGCTAAGAGGTAAGATGCAAACCTTCGTAATTGGACGCGTAAATGTTCCCTTAGCTGTTTTTAGTGTTATTACGCGTACGATGTTGTCGTCTCCGGGATGGATTTCTGTAATACGCGCTAGAGGCCAACGCGTTGTTGGTAAAGATTCGTCCATCAAAATTACCATACGGCCTACGAGTATGTTGTTGTTGTTTTTGTTACCAGACCACGTGTAACTTTTTTGCAACTCTTGAAGGTATTCTGTTGCCCAATGCTTCCAAAACCTTTGCACTAATAATTGCCATTTTTGTAGATCGTCTAATGTGCATGATTTCAACTGTGTGTAGTCCGGTTCCGGAACGGCATACATCGATGTTCCGATTAAGAAGTGTGCTGGCGTGAGGGTGGCTAACTCATTCGGATCGTCGGATAATGGTAATAACGGCCGAGAATTCATTGCAGCTTCTATCTGATGAAGTATGGTTTCAGTATCCTTCATACGACAAACGGGTGTTGCCTAGATGTCGGTACAGGTGTTTCTTCGCGGTCTTAACTGCGGATTCCCACAATCCGCCGAAGTGTGGAGCTTTTGGAGGGGAAAAATGCCAGTTTATCCCCTTATCGGCACAATCGGCAGTAATAGTGTTGCGGTGTCGCTCATCCTCGAATAGCTCAAAAAGTTCCCTTAGCTCACGTTCGGATCCTTCAAAGTTTTTTCCATTGTCTGAATGGATGTGCGCTGGTAATCCACGCCGTGACGTGAAGCGTCTTAGGGCTGCCAAAAATCATGCGGTTGTCAAATCTCCTACCAGTTCCAGGTGAACCGTTTTCGT
The DNA here is from genome assembly GCF_943734685.1 of Anopheles coluzzii. NCBI lineage: Eukaryota > Metazoa > Arthropoda > Insecta > Diptera > Culicidae > Anopheles > Anopheles coluzzii. The sequence continues at coordinate 58,837,175 of NC_064671.1, read as the reverse complement.
GGAGAAGCACACGAATGCACAAAGATAGCTCTTGGCGGCTGCGGCCTTGCGATGCGCAGGCTTCAAATAGAACGGGCCGGCATAGTCCACCCCAGTGATGGAAAAAGGCCGGCTAGGTGTGATGCGGGATGACGGAAGTTGCCCGATTGGCTGCTGCACCAATACAGGATCTTGACGAATGCATCGGAAACAGTTCCGCACGATGCCTTTCACCAATCGACGTCCGTCCAAGGGCCAATACTGCTCCCTGATTTGTGATAGTAGCAGCCTTCCGCTGGCATGTTTTCATTCCTCGTGGAAGTGCTCTGCTAATAGCCGAGTAAAAGTGTGGTGTTTGGGTATTACCGCAGGATGCTTAGCTTGATATGGTAGCTGGGACAGGTTTAAACGACCTCCCACTCGAATTATGCCTTCCTTGTCCACGAAAGGAGTCAATTTTCGTAAGGCCGATTGCTTTGGCAAGGCTTCTCCTTTTATCAGTTGCTTAACTTCCACAGAGAAGGCATCTTGCTGTGCTAGTTTACATAGAGATATTTTTGCTGCTTCCACATACTCGGCTGTGATTGCTGTTGGTGCATTAGCATGCGACACTAGTTGCTGCGTTCGTACTTTCTGCTTCGTGTTGCATACAAAACGTATGCAGTAGGCTATAATGCGTACCATTCTAGTGTAGGAGGATGAGATATCGAACCATGGATGAGATTGTGCACATACGACAGTTGCACTCACCTGACGTGTTTCTAAGTCCATATCGTCTACCGGTTCCGGGTTTGAGCTGGGCCAGGATGATGAAGGATGCGCTAGCCAGTCTGGGCCGGATTTCCAAAGCGTGCTTTGCTTGAAGTGTGTTGCGGACATGCATCGGAAGACCAGATCAGCAGGGTTGCAGGTACCCGGAACGTGCCGCCATTGCCGTGGATGCGAAAAATGTTGCACTTCCGCAACTCGATTCGCTACAAACGTCTTCCAAGTGTTGGGTGGTGAAGCAATTCAGGGTTACAGTTGAATCGGACCAGAAGATGGATTCGGCAGAAGCAATCTGCATTGCATTCTTGACGCGATGGTGAAGGTGCGCTCCCAGGACAGCTGCACTAAGTTCCAGTCTCGGCAGTGTGACGCGCTTCAAAGGTGCAACGCGAGACTTCGACGCTAGCAGGCTGATTTGCACTTCTCCCTTCGCGGTCTCGCAGCGTACGTAGGTGCATGCTCCGTAGGCAGCTTCGGAGGCATCGGTGAAAGTGTGAAATTCTACCTTTGAATGTGGTAAAAGTACATAGCGATTAGTTTTATATTCAGCTAAAGCTTGCCAATCACCTTGAATTGCTTTCCATTTTTTGTAGATTTGTTGCGGTACAGGTTCGTCCCAGCCGGATTTCAGCAACCATAGCTCCTGCATCAACATTTTTGCTCGAACAAGTATCGGTGCGATCAGTCCGAGTGGGTCGTACATTTTTGCAATGTTGGATAAGATCGATCGCATAGTTGAAGAGGTGTCATCGATGCCGACATTCGAATCGAAGCATAGCTCATCGGTTTCGGGCTTCCACGAGATGCCAAGCGCCTTGATTGTTTCATTGGGTACGAAATGTAGTGATGATTGCGTGCCAATATGGTCAGCACTCAGACCGGAAAGCACACCAAGCAAGTTAGACGTCCACTTGCGCAATTCAAATCCTCCCTTGGCAAGCAACTCGGACAACTCTCGCCGCAGAGCAATAGTCTCTTCCATGGTGTTGGCACCACCAATAAAATCATCTACATAAAAATTGTGCTGTAGGGCCCTGGAAGCAACAGGATAATTGGCACCTTCATCTTCTGCTAGCTGAAGTAGTGTCCTAGTAGCAAGGAACGAGGACGGAGAATGTCCGTACGTAACTGTGTTCAGTTCGTATATGTGTATAGGTGTGTGTGGCGTGAAGCGAAACAGTAGACGAACTAATCGGCGATCATCTGGGTGTAGCGCAACTTGCCGGTACATTTTTGCTATGTCACCGACCAAGGCGACCTTGTATGTACGGAATCGCAGAATTATGTCCAGTAGGTCATCTTGGACAATAGGGCCAACACAAAGTATATTGTTTAAGGAATAGCCTGAGCTTGTCTTTGCCGATCCGTCGAATACTACCCTCACTTTTGTGGTGGAACTGGATGCCTTAAAAACGGGATGATGCGGCAGGAAGTAAGCATTTTCGTCGTCAGAATCATTTCTTATCTGAGACATGTGGCCAAGCTCCAAATACTCTTTCATGAACTTGTGGTAGTCGGATTTGAGCTGTGGATTCCGTTCCAACCTCCTTTCCAGCAACTCAAAACGCCGAAGTGCAGTTGCTTTAGACAGGCCAAGCTTTTCGTTAAAATTAGGCTGTCTGGGTAGACGCACAATGTACCGACCCGAATCGTCTCTTTGGGTGGTTTCTTTATAAAAGGATTCGCATCGCCGCTCATCGGGAGAGTACGCTTCTTTCATACTTAGCTCCTCTAGCTTCCAAAAGCGTTCCATAGAATCCTCCAGAGAGGCCATGCAGATGATTGTGGATGCAGTGGTGCAATCGCTCGGCGGTGCAGGATCTTGAGGAGGGGTGGGCCCAATCATAACCCAACCAAATACGCTATTCAACATTGTGGGAAGGTTCGGAGCAAGTTTGTGCTGATTTACGTTCACAAAGAATGAAGCGTAATGACGAGCGCCAAGAATGATGTCGATTGGGGATGATTTGTAAAATTGTGGATCCGCTAAAACGATTTCAGTCGGTATATTCCAGCTGCGAGTACAAATATCATGCGCCGGCAAATCAGCTATCACCTTGTCAACAATCAAAAATTCAACACCCAACTTGAAATCTTCTGTTCTCGAGGCGATCGTAGCTCGCACCGATTTTTTCACCGTTCTGGTGGAGAGACCTGCCCCCTTAAGGGTTATATTTACAGTGTCATTTCGCAATGCTAACCTCTGAGCGAGCCTGCTGCTCATTAAATTAGGCTGCGACGCACTGTCCAAAAGTGCACGAACAGGATGCACAATGCCATGTGCATCAACAACATTCAATAGTGCAGTCTGGAGCAATACCTGCGAAGGTGCTTGTCTAACTGCAGCTACAAAACTACGTTGTGTGTTAGCCGTTGGATCGTTGGTGTTGTGTGTTTGGTGTACCGGTTCATCCCGCGCAGCTAGCTGTATGGGTGTAGTGGTGGATGTGCCGGGAGTGCTTTGTGAGTGTAACATTGTGTGGTGTGCTAAATTACAGTGGCGACATTTATACTGCGAGGAGCAATCTCGAGCTCTATGATTGTCCCGCAGGCAATTTAGACATAACCGCGCATCAAGCGCTGTTCGGTAACGTTGCGCAGGATTCATGGCAAGGAATCGCTGGCATTTTATGATAGAGTGCGGCATGTTGCATAAGTGGCATCTGTTGTTATCGCGATCAGTTGTGGCAAAGCTGGAGGTGCGGGTAAAATTATTACGTCTGGCATAGGATTGTGTTTCATCATTTAACGTCTCAGATTTGTTTACTAACAGCGTTTCTAGAACTCTCATACGGCGATGTAAAAATGTAATGAGTGCTTCATAGCTGGGATTTTCATTGTTTGACGCATGCTCTTCCCAATCGCGTAGTGTTGTTGTTGGCAATTTTGTACACAACAAATGTTCCAAAATGCTGCTCCATTCATCTGTTTTTTCTCCTAAATGGCTCAACGTTTTTTTATGCCGCTCGAATTCATCGACCAACTGATGCAATACCGTTGCGCTTTCTTTCCTAGCCGGTGTGATGCCAAACATAGCCTGCAAGTGACGTTTCTTAAGCAGGTATTCGTTTGAGTATCTTTCAGTGAGCATTTTCCAAGCCAGTGTATAGTTATTTGAGCTTATCGTTATCGACTCAATTACTTGTGCGGCTTCGCCTTCTACGGCTGCGCGCAAATAGTGAAATATCTGTATGGCGGGAAGCTCATCATTTTCATGAATAAGACACTCAAAGGTGTCGCGGAAAGTTAGCCATTGCATATAGTCGCCATCGAACTCGGGCAATGCTATGGTGGGCAGCTTTATGCCTTGCAGCGGGTTGCTGCCGGCCCTATGCTGCGACCCTTCGCTACGAGGAATTTGTCTATATTTTGCCTTCAAAGCAGCTTGCAGTCTTATGAGTCGCGGTTCAAAATCTTCGCGCAGTGTTGCGTTATAAGTGATTTCTTCAGCAGTGGTTGCATTATCTTCCAGCTGCTGTTGAATGCTTTCCAAATCCTTACACATTTGCTCAAATTTGCTCATTCTAGTTTCAACCTCAATCGAGTCCCGCTCAGATTGGTAATCTTGGTTAAATTGTTCATATCGTCCCAAGATAGTTAGCAAAATCGTTCTTCTCGACGCCAAGATCGTCGGTTGCACGGGCATTTTACAAGATTAGTTATTGGTATTAGCGTAATGTAAAGCCAAACGATGCGAGTGCGTGTACAGAAGGGTTAGCGTAAGCGCGCGCAGATATTTACTTTATCGAAAAACTCTCGACTAATCAGGATTTCGACACTATCCTGGTCACGGCACCAATGTTAACTCGGAGGAGAATTTCGGAAAAAAGTCTTGCGCGTTTCTTTCTGTTTTCTATGCTACCAATAATTACCAATCTTATAACGACGATTTGCCAGAGAAGAAGAGGACAAAAAAGCCTTTTCGCCATCTATTTATTAAATCTAAATCGCTAGTGATGTCAGCGTAAACAAGTTCAAAAAATGAACGGATTTATTCCGATCCGCTCCGAACTGCTCGACTCCAGCAGTTGCTCCAACACCGATAGTATTTGGAAAGATTTCGATACCGAATAAAATGATTCCCAAGTTATTTTACATACGCGAACTGAAACCCAGAAGGAACTAGACAATTACTTGGCCGAGCCATTGTCACATAGAGCGGACAACCCTCTTGAATGGTGGAAATTACACAAAAACAAGTATCCGAGATTATACGACCTAATGATTTGCACTCTTTGCATCCCAGCCTCTTCTGTGCCATGCGAAAGGGTTTTTTCAAAGGCAGGCGACATTGAATCTTGTAAACGAAATAGATCATTCAAGTATGCAAGCAAAATTTTATTTATTAAACAAAACAAAATGTAAGAAAGAAGGAGAATGCGGAAGTTAGAGGCGGATATGGACTAAGATATAATGACTGTACAATGAATTATTTTCTATTACTGTATTCAATTTCAATTATAATAAACATATTCGCACTCATATAAACACTCATATAACACACTAAATATATTCAAAAAAAAATTATTTAAAATCCGGCCCGCAAAGGAATAGGTCAATTATGTATGTATTACGTTATATAAACTTTTGTCACTCGACTCATAAGAAAATATTGTCTTTCAAACAGGTAAGTAAAAATAATTGGCGCATTCCGCTCACATTCCGCAAGTTAAAGCCTGGATTTATGCAAGCCATCATTTTCTGTACGAAGCTTTCAAGCGCACATCTTCTAGCTCATTGTTTCAACTTATCCAGCAGCACTCCTGGCGGAGAGCATTTTCGCTCCTGGCAGCGCATCGCACATTCGCAGCCCTGTGTGCAGCACTCCGTATGGTGCGAAACTTCACTCCTGGGAGCGCAACTCACAATCGCTCCTGCGTGCAGCGCTACTTGTGGTGCGAAGCTTCGCTCCTGGGAGCGCATCGTACAATCGCTCCTGCGTGCAGCGCACAGTACCGTGCGAAACTTCGCTCCTGGGAGCGGACCGCACAATCGCTCTTGTGTGCGGCGCTCCGTGAGGTGCGAAACTTTGCTCCTGGGAGCGCATCGCACAATCGCTCCTGTGTGCAGAGCTCCCTGAGGTGCGAAACTTCGCTCCTGGGAGCGCATCGCACAATCGCTCCTGTGTGTAGCGCACAGTACCGTGCGAAACTTCGCTCCTGGGAGCGCACCGCACAATCGCTCCTGGGAGCGCACCGCACAATCGCTCCTGTGTGCGGCGCTCCGTGAGGTGCGAAGCTTTGCTCCTGGGAGCGCATCGCACAATCGCTCCTGTGTGCAGCGCTCCCTGAGGTGCGAAACTTCGCTCCTGGGAGCGCATCGCACAATCGCTCCTGGGAGCGCATCGTACGATCGCTCCTGGGTGCTCATCGCACAATCGCTCCTGTATGCAGCGCTCTGTGCGGAGCTACCTCAAGCGCACCGCACACTTTAGAGAGCGAGAGCGGTGCGCTCCGCTCTTGCAAAAGAGCTACTTGACCCAACACTACCCATAATGGTGGTATGGTTCCTATAGTTGTGGTATTGTGTTCCTATAGTGGTGTTTTCGGGAAATTTATTTAGTTTTTATTCAGGATTAAACCTAAATGTTGAATGCAATTAAAATTATGTTTTGTATATTATTTCAAGCAAAATGTCAAACTTATTCATAGATCAAAGTTTTGTTACATATTACATGAAATATTACATTACACACGGAGGAGCAAGAAGGTTTGGTAAAGTGTTGTTGTCAAGAATAATATTAAATGTCTGATTACATAGCCATGGCTTAATTCTTATCTTTTTATTCATCATTAATATAAGCAATATTAAGAATTAGTACAAAATATTTAAAAGATGATTATCTTTTACATAAGAAAATTTATTATAAAAAAGAAGAAAAATAAACAGTTTGATCCAAGAGCATTACAAAAAAAGGCTGAATTCTGTATTACCAACTTAGTGCAGTACAGAATCAAAGTTTTTGTTGATTACTTTTTTTTGGTCCGTTGGTCCGTTGATCTGTTTTCCCGTTTTTATTTTCTTCTTTGTCTTTCGAGTCTCCTCTTGTTTTGTCGACGAAGGTTTTCTTTTTCAATTTTCTCCATTTTCGCTTTTTCTCTACTTTGTTTTCGGATTGTCGGTTTTCAACAGCTCTGTCTGAATTTTTGCGGGCCTTCTTTCCTCTGCTTTAGCTTTTTTTCTAGCTACCTCATTTTCTTTCTCCAATTTATTGTGGTAAATTTCTTCCAGCCGGTCCGATGACGTCAAAACTAGGCGAAATTTTCTTTTATAGTTTCTGTGAGTGTTACTCCTGTGAGGAGTCGAAGTTAACGTTTTTAACAACTAATAAATGCTCATTTTTCGACATGCAACATTATCTCGATTTGGTTCGCGCAGTATGTTCTGGGATGTTTCACTTTGCTCTTCCAACAGACAATATTCATTATGTATCTCATCGACAAATACTAGCCGGCATCGCGAATAAATGAACACATTTTAACAGTCGTTTAATGTTCATTTTGGTTTAACCGAGTTCATTTGTTGTTCATTCCTGTTAAAATAAACGATCGTCAAAACAGTTAATTCTTAATGAGGAATCAGTAGCTGGTATCGCGAAAGAAATGGTTTAAAATTAACAGTCGTTAAAAATTAACCAGAGTCGTTAAAAATTGCTAGAATTTGGCATCGCTAACGCATTGAGTTCATTTGTTAATTTTAACGACTGGTCCTATGCCGTCGTTAAACAAACGACTGTCAAGAGCGTATGTGGTACAAATTAACAGTCGTTTAATTATACTGCTCGATTTTTTTCTCCGTGTTTGCCTATATGCGATATCGAGCAGTCGTTAACTGTTTTGACGATCGTTTATTTTAACAGGATTGAACAACAAATGAACTCGGTTAAACCAAAATGAACTTTAAACGACTGTTAAAATGTGTTCATTTATTTGCGATGCCGGCTATTGACAGGTCCGAAAGGAAAAAAAGTCCACAAACCTTGAATCCGTTTTTGAGTCTTGCTGGTTGTATTCCTTTTTCCATTGCCTCTTGCAATACACTTGATAAGTGTTTTATCAGCAAATTAACACCACCATTTTCCATCCGCCAATTCAACACAGCATTTTTCAGGCGCTCTTAAGGGGTTTGAATATAGCGACGTCTGCCGATTGCGTGATTCGTGTGGTATTGTGGTACAACGCTATTAAACGATACCGGAAATCTCTGCTGCCGTATGGTAAGAGTGGCCATAGCACAGGAAACTTCACCTTTTTCTTGAGAACATGGGGGTAAGATAGTTCCCGGATGAACAGCATGAAACCAGGAGTGTCCATCCACCTCTTTTTTACTTTTGCCGACGCCCCTGTTTGCAGGAAACTCTCGTAGTATATCAGCAGGTATGCGTTTCATAGGGAGCATCATGCATGGGTCAATAATATCTGCATTGGCTTCAAATGTGAGCATTACTGTTATGTTTTTGTGGCTGTCAGCGTATTCGCATTCATCGACATTTTGCTGCCACGATTAGCAAACACAGCTGTTTTCTGAGGATGTAAGAAAAACGATGTTTTGTCGCCGTTGTAGATTTTTGTTGGCTGTAATGCTGCTTCAATTAAGTTATTTTCCTCCAGATACGATGTAATATTTGTTTTATTTGTAATTTATTAATTAAAATTCCACGGACCCCGAAAGGCCCACTTGAAGCGAATTCGTTTACAATCATTATATTAAGGTCACGTTTCGGTCATCCATTTGTCACGCTTAGTCTTAAGTAAAATAATTAACACGTAAAGCGATCTCGGCGGGACATACATTTTGACCTTCGAAAGAAGCGCGGGCGAGTCGATCCGATTGTCAAGAAGTCCCGCGATAAACAGCCTCTGAGCGTTGCAGTTCCGTTGCTTCAATGTCTCGATTGCAAGCAACGCACAGCGTCCGTCATAGTCCAGTTGGACACTCCAGGAGCGCAAAGCGAACCGCGTGAATTTGCGCTGATCGACTCTAAACGAGATAGGGGGCGAGCAGCTGTAGGCCACCATACTACCGAAGCGTATTCTAGCACTGGCCGCACCAAAGCACAGTATAGCATCCTGATGCAGACAGGGTCAGTCATGTCTCGTGCTATTTGTTTTAGTAAGCCGATCAATTGGTTACCCTTAGTGACAACGTGCTCTACCTGGTCGAGGAAGCTCAACTTTTCGTCAAGGTCGTATAGTCACACACCGCTGGACATAAAAATAGGAACAAAAAAAACTTTGTGTGTGTTTTTTGTTTTTGGCTCAATGCATGTGCTAGATGTGTCATCGGCAAGAGTGCGAGGCGTACTGAGGTTGCAATCGCCGATTTTTGCCTTTTATACTCCCATTTTTGGTGAACTACTTACCTGAGTTACGAGTGCCGATAGCGTATCGCGGTAGTATAAAAAGCAATCGTTTTGCACTTCATTCTTCAGTCAGTGGTCAAGGTGTAAGGTTGCTGTTAAAAAATTCCACAAAATCATCATGGGTCGCGGTAAGGACTGCACACCAGAGGAGCGAAAACACATTCAGGGGCTGTTTCATGAGAACGTCCCAATAAAGACAATCTGCAAGGAGTTCGGCCATTCGTGGACGTTTGTAGACAACGCCATTCGTAGCGAGGCTACGGGTAAGTCGACCGGTCGTCCGCGAAAAACAACGGCTAACGTTGACGCGCAGATTGTTGAAAAGGTCAGGGCGGACCCTTTCAAAACTTGCACTCGTATCAAGCAGGAGCTTGGATTGCAAGTTTCGTCAAAAACGGTGTCTCGCCGTTTACGCGCGGCTGGGTTCTGTGCCCGGAGACCACGGAAGGTTTGGAAGCTGCTGCCGCACCACGTAGAAGCGCGCATTCGGTTTGCCGAATAACATCTGGCTGCATCCATCACTTGGTGGATGAAAATAATTTTTTTCGGATGAGTCCAGAATTAATCTGGATGGTTCGGACGGCATTAAATACGTCTGGCGCCTTCCCAATCAGGCGTATTATCCGAAAAACACGATAAAAACCCTTAATTACGGAGGCGGCCATTTAATGGTGTGAGGTTGCTTCTCCTGGCACGGCCCGGGTCCTTTGTTCCGTATCATCGGGACACTGAACTCAGAAGGGCACAGAAAAATACTTAGTCGTAAGATGTTGACATACACTCGACAAATATTCGGAGACGAAGATCTTTCAGCATGATAACGACTCAAAGCACACATCGCGAACAGTTAGGTGTTATTTGGCAAACCAGGATTCTCGATTCTTAAGGACAAGCTCAAGAACCAGCATGCATCCTCAGCGGATAACCTATGGGCACGATGCGAGGAAATGTGGAAACGCATACCTCCAGAAACCTGCAGAAGCCCATCCGAGATATGGCAACTCACTGCCGGGCAGTGAAAGAAAATAATGGTCAACACATTGACCGTTAGAATGTGTTTTCGCTCTGTGGTACACCGCAACACCACCTCCCAACCACCACTTAAACAGCTCTTTTCAGGGCTACCAAAAAATTATGAAAAGAATTATGTCTTTCGGTCAGAAAAAAGTTCCTATTTTCATGTCCACAAGTGTACACTAAGGGGCACCGCTTTCTCGCAAACGTAACGACAACACACTTCTTGACGCACAATTCAAGACCAATCAAAGAGCACCATGACGGGAAGGCACTTAGAGTGGCTTGAAGGCGGAGTTGGTCTGACCGGTCACGGATAGGCAAGAACAGCTTCGTGTCGTCCGCATATAGTATATGGCTGTCAGGAGGGAGCAACCGTTTAACGTCAGGCCACCAGCTGCCCAGGCAGGCCAATCGTTTCGAGCTTTGCGAGCAGCAAGGCGTACGGAACGCTATCGAAGGCAGCCTTGATGTCCGAATAGACTGCGTCGATCTGCGAGCTGGCATCGATGGTCCTGTGGCAGAGGCTAACGAACTCGAAGCCTAAGGAGAGCAGCAACTCGCTTCAAGATGGGGAGCCCAAATCCGAAGCTGCTCACCGCGATGGCGACATGAAGCCGATTGAGAAGCCGGCCACCAAACCACCTGGAGCATTAGAACCAGAAGAAGGTTCGCTGCACTTCTCACCAACACCCCTACGTAAAGCAGTTGCATAGGGTCATATGCTTGGTCGCATCGAACGGCATTAGAAAACTTGCTGAGGAAGCAAAATGAAATGGTGAACCATCTATTAGAAGAGCAGATGATGATGGCTGCTCGACATGCGGAAAGGCAGTGTGCAATAATGGAGAAAATTACCAAGTTGGTCACGCAGTGCTCGGCGGGAGGGAGTGAATATGAGCCTTCTGTTTCGGAAGTCAGTGGTAGAGCAAAATCAGCAGAATGGCTACACAAGCAACGGAATTTTTCCCGGATGTCACCTCTACCATGCACCCGCAGGATAACGGGATGAAAGAGCCGACGCCGACGGGTAGCTACACAACGAAGCTAACGGCAGACCAGATCGCAGCGAGACAGACGTGGCCCAAAAAACTGCCGACGTCTCAGGCACACCAAGGAACTGGCAAAAATTCTATAAAAGCTTCGTGGAATATACCGGCTGCATGTGGGTTATCCCACGTGGAAAATTTAGACAGGTTAGAGGAGTGCTTGACAGAGGGAGCGCGCGAGGTTGTCGAAGGCTGGTTTGATTCGCCGAAATCAGTGCCGTTAATTATAAAAACGCTGCAACGATTATTTGGTGAGCCATCGCTCGTAGCCAAGGACATGTTAGCGAAAATTCGCCAAGTGCCAGCACCAGGACCGGAACGATTGGATGAATTGATTACTTTCGGCTTAGCGGTACAACACCTGTGTAATCAACTGAGCTCATCCGATAGAGAACACTACTTGTTCTCTACAAACTATGAGCTGATTGAGGAGCTATTTGAAAAGCTACCGGCTTCAAGACGACTTGAGTGGGTTAACTACAAATTTGCCGTAAAAAAACCTACAAAACAAAGCATTTGCTTCAAGAGTTTGAACAGTTCATGAAACAGCTAGTGGAAAAGGCAAGTGAGGTGACCACCTACACTTCACCTAAGACGAATTTCCCTCGAATTATGAGGAATCAGCAACGATCACACATCTTTGTGCACTCAGAAGAAGCTATCGCCACCAGCCCGGCAACTCCTGACTCAGAAGCCCAAACGTCTAACGCCAGAGAAGGTAATATCAACAGGATGCCCAAATGTTTGCTTTGCCAAAACCCACACTCACACTAGCGTTCCTGGATGAAGGATCGTCACTCACACTGGTGGAAACCGTCCTAGCTGAACTCCTCGGATTAAAGGGAACCCACTGGTACTACACTGGTCTTCCAATGTGGCCAGAAAGGAAACTGCATCACAACGCGTCAGCATGGAGATATCTGCAATGAGGGATGAGCGGCGCTATTCAATAGGGGCCGCTCACACTGTCAACAAGCTAAACCTTCCTCTATATAACAAAAAATGCAACACACTGATAAGTACACTTAACTATTTACATGATATCCCGCTAAACACTTACGACGACTAAATGCCAAAACTGCTGATCGGACTAGCTGATGTAAACCTAATCCAACCCCTGGAAACGCGTTCAGGACACTCCGGCAAATCTATTGCTGTGCTCTGCGCGTTAGGTTCGGGTATTTACGGACCGTACAATACAACAACCGAAACGAGTCAGGGGAATGTGTACCTTAACGTTCATCGCGGCGAAGCTACCAATGAAGACACCGACAGCGAAAAACCCTGAGACCACGAGTTGAACCAGACAATGCGAAAATACTTTGCCTTAGAAGAAAGTCCAGTAAGCTCATTCAACAAATTTCTGCCTGAACCAGAAGATTTGCAAAGAGCTAAAGCGATGCTAGAAGCTACCACAACAAAAATCGACGGTCGATATACAACAGGCCTGTTGCGGAAAAACGATATAGTGGATTTCCCAGACAGCAAACCGATGGCTTTAGCTCGACTGCGTGCTCTCGAGAAAAAGTTGGAGAGGGATCCAGACCTAAAAGAAAATGTACACGATCAGATGCGAGCGTATATAAAAAATGGTTATGCCCACCAAGCAGACGAGACATAACTATCTTCTGCCTGCCAAGGGAGAACCTGGTACTTACCACTAAATGTAGTCGGCGACCCTCAAAAACCTGAAAAGAAACGATTGGTATGGGACGCAGCAGCCAAAGTAAATGGAGTGTCCCTCAACTCGCAATTGTTGAAAGGACCAGATCTCCTGGTGCAGTTACCTGCAGTCCTTTGTAAGTTTCGCCAAAGAAAAATAGCTTTCGGGGGAGACATTGAAAAAATGTTTCATCAAATTCGCATCAGAAAAGAGGACACTCACTCACAAAGATTCCTCTTTAGGTTCAACAAAAATGAATCGCCTAAAGTGTTCATAATGGACGTAGCAACTTTCGGAGCCACCTGCTCGCCATGCTCAGCCCAATATGTGATGCGCAAAAATGCAGAAGAGCATACAAAAGAGTTTCCAGAAGCGTCGGCTGCCATTATTAATAACACATATATGGACGACTACTATGATAGTTGCGATACGATAGAAGAAGCTATACAACGGGTGAAAGAGGTGAAAAATATACACGGGCAAGCTGGGTTCAACATGCGAAATTGGGTGAGCAACCAACCGTCTGCCCTTCCAAGTTTAGGAGAATCGGCTAGCGATAAGAACAAGAAGATAAACCTTTGTGAAGAGACAAAACACCCACGTGTGCTAGGTATACTATGGGACCCGTCTACAGATACATTACAATTCTCGGGAAGTTGGCATATCGATCTGAAACCATATATCGATGGAATAAAGAAACCAACAAAGCGAATAGTCTTGAGAGCAATCATGAGCCTGTTCGACCCGTTGGGATTAGTGGCACCAGTACTAATCCACGGTAGAATGATGATGCAAGACCTATGGCGCGATAATTTAGGGTGGGATGACGAATTGAATGATGCACAACAACACACCTTCAAACGGTGGACGGGTTTACTTCCCGGAATACAAAGGGTGAAAATCCCTCGATGGTATTTCAGAGGTGCTGCACCGAATGCGGACAATGTGGTACAATTGCACATATTTACAGACGCTAGCGAACTGGGTTACGGTTGTGCCGCTTACTTTCGAATGCAAACAGTCGATGGCGTACATTGTGCATTGATAATGGCACGAAGCAAAGTAGCCCCGCTACAACACTTAACCATCCTGAAATTAGAGCTCCAAGCGGCATTGCTAGGAGCTAGGTTGAAACGCACGATTTGTGACAGCCATGACATTAAAATTGACGCCACATACTTTCACACAGACTCAGAGGTGGTACTGTCATGGATCCGAACACCAACTCGCGAACTAAAACAATTTGTGGCATGCCGGGTAGGCGAAATTCTATCACTGTCTGACCCAAAAGATTGGCGACATGTCCCAAGCAAAGAAAATCCTGCCGATTGCCTCACTAAATGGTGCAAAGACACAGATATCGAACAGCACGGCAGATGGTTGAACGGACCGCCTTTCTTGTATCTACCTGAGAGCAATTGGCCCGAACAGAAACCTATAAAGGACACGAATGCAGAACGCAAAACGTGTTACCTAGCACACCACTCAGAGCTACAACCACCCATTTTTGTAGACATTTCACGATTTTCCCGTTGGAAAAACTTACTTCGAATCGTAGCACTGCTTTGACGTTTTGATACCAACTGCAAACGTAAAGCAGAGGGGTTGCCAATAAAAACAATTAAAGCTACTAAAATCCAAGCAAAGCATATCAAACATACACTATTGGCCGAACAGGCACCAATTTCGGAATCAGAGTTACAAAAGGCCGAACGATTCCTATTGAGCATGGCCCAAAGAGAGGCGTATGAAAAAGAAGTGCAAGTATTGACAGCAAAGCCAAGCGCTGAAAAACAACCCCATTTAGAACGTAGCAGTGCTCTTCATAACTTAAACCCGTTCGCAGACGAATTTGGAATATTACGAATCGACGGACGAATAGCCAGAGCAAACCATATTCCCTATGATGCACGGTACAGTATCGGACAGAATGATAGGACCCTAGTTTTTTCAACGCACCGTACACTTGTTTTGCCACGTGACTTGTGTTTGTGTGTGTGTGTGTGTGTGTGTGTGTGTGTGTGTGTGTGTGTGTGTGTGTGTGTGTGTGTGTGTGTGTGTGTGTGTGTGTGTGTGTGTGTGTGTGTGTGTGTGTGCGCGAGTGTGTGTGTGTGTGTGTGTGTGTGTGTGTGTGTGTGTGTGTGTGTGTGTGTGTGTGTGTGTGTGTGTGTGCGAGTGCACGGGTTTTTGTCTGAAGAAACGTAGCTTGACATGGTTTCATATTGCATTGAAAGCATTCTGTTTATGTGTGTTATCATGTGAAACAGCGTGCGTTCACACTTGGATAAAAGCTAAAGTTTGCATCGACAGCAGCGCTTGTTCCCCGGACGAGAACGCAGGTGAGCTGTTTCATGAATGTGAATACGACACCGGTGCGAAATGAAAACGCGCACAATAGTAATGAACTCGGCATTCCCTCACAGGTGTTTCTCCAGTGCACGCCATTGAAAGGCATGCGTGCATCTTTGCGTTGAACGTTGTGTGCGCATGGGAAACTTTGTGTGTGCATTGAGCAAGCGCGCAGGTGTTCTTTTCAATGGGCGTTTTGTTTCATGAGGAGTATTCTGTTCTGGTTTTGAATGGGTACATGCTCACTCGCTTACTCATTGATTGTTTTTATCCATACGCTTTTTTGCTGCTCGACAACGATGTGATTCATCGCGTATAAAAGCAGAACGCAGGCAGTGCACGGCATCAGTCGTGTCCAAGTTTTTAACCAGTGTGTTCTTGACGGTCTAAGCAAGCAATTTTAGTAACAATGGGTCGAGGTAAACATTGTACCGATTATCAGCGCCATATCATTAAGCGAATGGCGGCTGCTGGCATTAAGCGCAGAACGATCGAGTTCGTGATGGAACGATCGCGCACTTTTGTGGCGAACGCGCTTCGGACAACCGAAACGCGCAAGTCACCCGGACGTCCTCGGAAGACCACGGCGGAGGAAGACCGTAAGATTGTTAACATATCGAAGAAACATCCGTTTAGCTCGTCACCAGAGATCCGAGGCAGACTGAAATTGGCGGTGACGCCGAGAACAGTTCAGCGAAGATTGGTCAGTGCCGGGCTACTCGCGCGAGTGCCAGTCAAAGTGCCCAATTTAACACCTGCGCATAAAAACGCACGGGTGTTATTTGCAATTGAGCACATGTTCTTCGATGAAGAGGATTGGCGCAGGGTTTTGTGGTCAGACGAGTCAAAATTCAATCGACAGGGGTCGGACGGACGTAGGTTGGTTCGGCGCCCTGTTAATTGTGCTCTTGATCCGAAGTACTGCTTCAAAACTTTCAAGCATGGCGGTGGTAGTCTCATGGTGTGGGGATGCTTCTCCTACTATGGGATGGGTCCGTTGGTTCGAATCCACGGTAATTTAAATCGGTTTGGGTATCGAGATATTCTTGATACTCATTTGCTATCACACGCTAGGAAAAACCTTCCTCGGTCTTGGATGTTTATGCAAGACAACGATTCTAGGCATACTTCCGGGACTGTCCAAACTTGGCTTGCTGACAACAATGTCAAAACAATGAAGTGGCCAGCCCTTAGCCCGGATCTCAATCCCATTGAGAACCTCTGGGCAATTTTCAAGAAGAGGCTGGGTAAAAACATACCGGAAGATCTGGATCATCTCTTCGATCACATGCAAGAGGTGTGGAGCAAAATTCCACCTGAAACGATCCAGAATCTGGTGATGTCGATGCGTCAACGCATGATTAATGTCATCGTGGGCGACGGCAATAAGATCAAAAACTGAGCTTATTGCATTTTTGAATAGGGATCACTGCTCGCGAGGGCGGTGGTCCTGCAAATTACAACAAAAACCTAACCCAAAACACAAAAAAACTACTGACAAATCTATCCGAAACGACCTACTTGTGAAACAAACACACACATCAATACACATTCAAACATACATACACACACACACACACACACACACACACACACACACATGCACACACACACACACATACACACACACACAAACACAAACACATACAAACCACACATAAACTTGACCCAACGGGTGCATGGTGCGTTAAAAAACCAATGCCCTATCTTTCTGTCCGATACTGTACCCTATAATCCTACCAAAAACACACAATATAACCGCCCTGATCCTAAAAGACTACCACGATCGTTTTGGCCACGCCAACAGTGAGACCGTAGTTAATGAAATAAGGCAACGCTTTTACATCAAAAACCTTCGATCATGCGTAGCAAAAACTAAGAAACATTGTCAACGATGTAAAATTAAAGCAGCCCAACCCGTAACCCCTCGCATGACCCCGATACCAGAAGAAAGACTTACACCCTATATTCGCCCATTCTGCAGTGTCGGCATAGACTATTTGAGACCTCTAGACGTTGTGAATGCAAGACGGTCAGAAAAGCGTTATGTGGCAGTATTCACATGCTTAGTAACACGAGCAGTACATTTGGAGGTGGCACATAGCCTGTCCACGGAGTCCTGCATCATGGCAATAAGACGTTTCGTGAATCGTAGAGGGCCACCAAAAGAAATATTTTCAGACAACGGAACCAACTTTGTTGGAGCCAGTAATGAGCTAACACGGCAGCTGAAAGACATTAACTACTCATGTGCCGAAACATTCACCAATACAGACACGAGATGGGTTTTCAACCCACCGTCTGCCCCTCATATGGGGGGAGTTTGGGAACGGATGGTTCGTTGCGTATAGGATGCAATGCAAGCGCTTGACGATGGGCGAAAATTGAACGACGAGATTTTGTTAACAGCGTTAGCAGGGGCAGAAAGCCTCATTAACTCACGACCTCTCACCTACATGCCCCGAAGCGATTCTAACGTAGAGGCGATCACACCGAACCGCTTCTTGCTGGGCAGTTCCTATGGCAAAAAGCAGCACCAAGGGGGGGAATGTCCAGACTTAGCGGAAACGCTTCGAAGTAGCTACAAGAGAGCCTCCGCGCTGACGGATGCATTTTGGGATCGGTGGCTCAAAGAGTATTTGCCCACCAAACACACGCGATCAAAGTGGCACGACGACACCAGCCGGTTGAACGTGAACGATTTGGTGTTTATTGCAGAGGGTCCAAGAAAGAGTTGGTTGAGGGCGATAGTTGAAGAGGTGATTCCCGGTAGGGATGGCAGGGTACGTCAAGCCATCATGCGGACCGCACAAGGAAAAAAGCTAAAAAGACCAGTTGTGAGATTAGCGGTACTGAACGTTGAAGTTTAAGAAAAGTTAACTTATCACCGAGTCCACGGAATAGTACTTTAGTTGTAGGCCTACTAGTTCACTCGCGAAAAACGTGCTTAAATCTTGTAAATCCCTTAAACGAACGCACAGGATTGACGGGGTCGGGTGTTGACACGTTTTGGCACGCGGTATGATGTAAACAAACACCTGTCAGCGAGTTGAAGCGAACGGATTAACCGGAGCGATTCCACCACCAAGCGCAGATTGGCGCTAGCGTACGATCAGGAGATTACCCAGGTGACAACTGTTCTACATTTTTAGCTTAAACTCCTCGTGAACAGCTCGATTTAACCCATTGCCTCATATGAACGCTTGAAAACATGGGTGTGTGAGTGAACAACGATGTGTTGAAGCGTTGAAGTTTATGTCAGAACTTCGGTAAAAGCCGGACAAACAAGAAGCTTGCAGTTTCGTCCTCGGTGTTCAACAGCCAAAACACTGAGTAAAAAGAAATAAACGATCTATCCAGGAGCATCAGAATAGCGGAGAAACGCAGGGAAAATAACAAAACAACGTGAAAGAGTGTTTTATAATAAACTTATTGTTTAATATGGATTGAAAAGTACGCATGTTTTGTTTTGGGCCGGTAGCTTGTGCACAACGTGATGACAATTCTCAAAATGGCACCAGAATAAACGCTTCACACTGACGTTTCAACTGTTATAATAAGCTTAAACTCTGCAATATCGCTTGCTCTTTAAGCCAATTTTAAGCCTGCTCTTTAAGCTTCCAGCAACTCGAAAAACGCTAACAATCTGCTCGAAAATGTCACTTGAGTAGGCAGTGATAAGAGCGAGATGACTAGCGCTTCATGCTAAGGTCGCAAACCTTAGCGAAAGGGTCAAAGAAGGTCGAGTTTGGCGCTCTTAGCAGCAAGGAGTTAGAAAGCAAACACGAGAGAGACCGGACAAATTTTTAAGCGTGCGCATTAAGATCGAATCGCCGTTGTTGAAAATTAACGGAAATAAATTTATTGTTACTAAAGTAACAACGCTCATCTATGCTTTTCCCATCTTTCACTTCCACATCGATCAACGCCAGTTTCACTGTTAGACGTTTTAATTCCTTCCCTCTAGTTGTACGTACTAGTGCTTGTCTCACTGTGCCATCCGTGCCCGGGTATATCTCTTGCACGATTGCTCTCAGCCATTCCTTCCTTGCACCCTCTGTGATGAAAACCAGGTCTCCTGGTTTTAGTTGTCTACATGGCTCTAACCATTTACTGCGGCGGTTTAGTGTCGGCACATATTCCTTCAGCCATCGATCCCACATGGCCTCTGCTAGGACAATCGCTCGTTGGTAGCTACTTCTTAGCGCGTTCGCTAGTTCTGGTGTGGTGCGAAGTGTTTGTTTTCTTCCTGCCGAGCTGCCTAGAAGGAAATGGTTAGGGGTTAGCGCTTCCCTGTCCGATGAAGTTTGTGGCAAATAAGTTAGTGGCCGAGAATTGATCAAATATTCCACGTCTGTCAACACGGTAATGAGTACTTCGTCATTCAACTTTCTGCCATCATTCAACCCGTTTAGACCTACTTTAACGCTGCGGACCAGTCGTTCTCAAACTCCACCCATGTGTGGTGCGGAAGGAGGGTTGAAGATCCACTTCGTGTGGGTGTTTGTAAAGGTGGCTGCACAGGTATGGTTCAGTTCTTTCATTTGCCTTTTCAGTTCGTTGCTGGCCTTGAAAATTGGTCCCATTGTCGGAGTAAATCTCCACCGGTGGCCCTCTGCGGTAGACAAATCTTTTGATGGCCATTATGCAGGACTCGGTAGAGAGGCTGTATGCGACCTCGAGATGGACTGCACGTGTCACAAGGCAAGTGAAAACGGCCACATATCGTTTCTCGTGCCGTCGCGCATTTACGATGTCTATTGGCCCCAAATAGTCAACTCCTACGTTTGTGAATGGGCGCAAGAAGGGGGTAAGTCGTTGCTCCGGTAGCGGAGCCATTCGAGGATTTTGTGACTTACACTTTTTTATTTTGCAGTATTGGCATGTTTTCCTCACTCTATCAACCGCTGGTCTTAAGAATGGAATGTAGTACCGCTGTCGAACTTCATTTACCACCGTTTCCCGATTTGCATGCCCATATTGCACATGGTAGTGTTGCAGGAGCAGTTCGGTCGTGAGGTGTGATGAGGGTAAGATGATTGGAAATCTAGCGTTGTAAGGAAAATTGCTCGCGTTCGCGGTTCGGCCATCTACTCGTAAAATCCCGCATTCATCTATAAACGGGTCAATGCTGTACAAAGGGCTTGATTTTTCGACCACTTGTTTGTTTTCGTCCCCTGCTGCTTTCTGGAGGATTTCGAGCTCTTTTCCAAAACAATCGCTTTGTGCTAGCTTTATCAGAAGCTTTTCAGCGCGTTGAAGTTCTTCGGATTGTAGTGGTTTTAACTCATGTTGCATTTTGCATTTAATGATTTGAGCCTGTTTCTCGGTAGCTTCGATCGTCTTGATGGGTCTACCAATCCGTTTTAGTTTGCAGTTTCTTATAAACCTGTAGACCTTGGCTACAGTGCGTAATAGTATATTCCATTTCGAGATTCGGCTGATATCTATGAGCGGTAGATCCGAAGGCGTAATGGAATGAGCCAATAGAGGGACTCTTCTCTCGATTATTGTTGTGCGAATTGGTTTTTGTTCAGGCCAACACTCTTTGGGATGGTAGAGGAATGAAGGACCGTTGAGCCATCGACCTCCTGCTTCTATTTCCGTGTCCTTATTCCATTTGGTCAGACAGTCTGCTGGATTCTCTTTAGAAGGGACGTATCTCCAGTCAGCTGTGTCTGTTAAGATGCGAATCTCTCCGACTCGGTGTGCTATGTATTGTTTATATTCCCTAGGGGGTGATCGAATCCAGGCAAGAACGACTTCTGAGTCAGTGTGTATGTATTTTTCAGTTATATTCAAGTCGTGATTTTCACCGACAGTTTTCATTACTATTGATCCTAGAAGTGCTGCTTGCAGCTCAAGCCTGGGTACGGACAAATGTTTAAGGGGTGCCACTTTGCTTCGAGACATCACCAATGCACAACAAATAGACTTGCCTTCTGCCAATCTAAGATATGCTACGCATCCGTAAGCCTGTTCGCTAGCATCCGTAAATACATGCAATTGCACCGCTTCTTGTGCAGTCGAGCATGCACCTTTGAAGTACCAACGTGGTATTTTAACTTTATAAATACTGGGAAGTATGGCTACCCAGTTACTCCATTTGATCAGTTCTTCGTCGCCCATTTGCTCGTCCCAATCGATACGGGTTCACCACAGATCTTGCATCAGTAAGCGTCCATGAATTAGAGTGGGGGCTAGTACTCCAAGAGGGTCGAAAATGCTCATTATCGCTCTCAATGCAATTCGTTTCGTGGGTCTTTTTCCTTCAACCACATATGGAATTAGTTCCTTGTGCCAGGACGAGGGAAATTGGAAAACATCACTGATTGGGTCCCAAACCATTCCAAGTACTCTTGTTTCGCTATCGTTATCGGTGGGTTTGAAGATTATTAGAGTTTGGCTCTTTTTATTTTCTTGTAAGCGTTCTACAAGAGTGGGATCGTTGCTTACCCAGTTTCGCATATTTAGTCCTGCTTGTGCGTGAATGTACTTCACTTGTTTGGCGCGCTCGATTGCTTCTTCTTTTGTGTCGCAGCTGTCGAAGTAGTCGTCCATGTAAGTGGAACGTTTTATGGCAGCTGCCGCAATCGGGTATTCCTTCGCATGTTCATCGGCATTATGGTGCATGATATATTGGGCCGAGCATGGAGAACACGTTGCCCCAAATGTAGCTACGTCCATGAGATAGACGTCTGGTTCTTGGTCTTTCTCGAATCGGAATAAGAACCTTGGACGATGCGTTTCTTCTTTCCGTATCTGAATTTGGTGGAACATTTTCTCGATGTCTCCACCAAAGGCAATTCGTCGTTGCCTAAATATGCTTAGTACTTCTGGCAATACAACTAATAGATCTGGGCCTTTTAGTAGTTGCGAATTTAAGGACACTCCTTCTACTTTTGCAGCGGCATCCCAAATCAGTCGTTTTTTAGAGGGTTTCTTGGGGTGGGACACGACGTTTAAGGAAAGATACCACACTCTGTCTTGATTTGCTAATCTTAAATCTTGGGGTGTGGCAACATGAGCAAATCCCTTTTTTATGTAGTCTCTGATTTGATTATGGACTTCTATTTTGAGTTCGGGATCTTTATCCAGTTTCATTTCCAAGGCGAGCAGTCGATTGGAAACCGAAATTCATCGCTCTTCCATAGTAGTCTAGTAGTGAATCTACCGTTTGACTTGAATGACGTGTTTTGCCAGATGGTTTTCGCTCTTGCCACGTCGGTGGGTTCTGGAATCGGTCCGGCATACGTCCCTACATCATCTAGCACAAATAGCTGTCGCAGTAGCTCGTTGAGCTCCCTATCTACAATCGCTCTATCATTTCCCTCTTCGCGAGGTTTAACGCCGGAAAAGTTATCTACTGCTAATTGTAGTGCTTGATTATGTGGTTCGCTCACCGATTGTTGTGTTACGGCAACGTCATCTAGCACGCCTTTACGCGCTCCCTCATCGCAGTGGGTTCCGCGGGTGAGGCTCCTTAGTTGGTGTGTCGTCGCTCGTTTCTTCATCATGAATGTCTTCGCAAAAACTCTCCTCCTGCTGTCGGGGTGTTTGATGCACTCCTAGGGTCATCCTTCCAGCACACGCGTCGGTTGGTCCGTAGATGGCCCAGCCGAGGGCACTCCTTACTGCGACGGGCTCATGGGGTAGACCAAAGCGTGTTTCGAGCGGTTGCATCAGCTGCATGTCTCACAGTCCGATCAGGATGGTTGGCCTCGCGTTAGCCAGGGACATCATCGGAAGGTGCTGTAAGTGTGTAAAAGAACTTATCAGTGCGTCGTATTTAATGTTGTTAGACGGTAAACTTAGCTCTTTGACGGTGTGGGCGGCCGCTACGTCGTAGCGCCGCCCCTCTCCTCTTGCTGATATTTGGAAACTGACGCGGCGAGAGTCTGCTTCCTTCCGGGTTACGTTGGCTGTCCAGCAGAGCTCTAGCGGTTCTACCTCTCCGTGGAGTCCCAACTTCGATGCCAATTCAGCTTCCACCAGGGTGATGGCTGATCCCTCATCGAGAAAGGCGACGGTGTTGATGGCGCGCCGGCCGTGGTACACCGTAACTGGCACGATGCGGAAAATCGCCGGCTGCTTGACGTAGTGATGTGCTTGGTAGTGTACCACCACAGGGGTTTCTCTATCGCGGTGTAGCAGAGTGTTATGTCTTTCGCCGCATCCTGGTACCCAACATGTGAATCGTGATCGACACGGCTTCGAACCATGTCTGTTCAGGCACGTCGAGCAAAGTTGTAATCGCGTTACGCTTTCCAACCGTTCATCCACGGTCATTCTTTTGAGCGTTTCGCAATGCTTGGCGGCATGTCCCGGCGTAGTGCAAACCAGGCATTTTATATTGATCTGTCGGGAAGTGTATGAAGTATGCGCAGATGGCTCTGGATCTGAGTGTTGCACGTGCAAGTGGGAGTGGAAGCTTCTGGACCTTGTTTGTTCTGCTCGAGGAGGAACGTGGTAACGTCGCATGCATCGTCTACCAGAGTCTCTACGAATTCACCGAACTCTTTTAGCGTTGGTTCGGGATATTTATGTTTGTACCTGAACCACTCAAGTCTCCTTGTTGCGGGTAATTTATCCACCAAATCCGCCAAAAGCTCCGGGTTGTTAAAATAGCCAGATAGGTTGCTCAGAGTCAGATGATCGCACAGGTTGATGACTTCCAAGCCGAACGTAATAAGGCTATTCAATTGCTCTGGCTTGGGAGAGTCTAATCTGCGAACACGTTCTGTGAGTTGTCGCACGAGCTGGGCTGATTTTCCGAACAATTTCTCCAACCGTTTAATTATGAGTGGTGCGGCATTGGGCAACCTTAGTTTGGACTGCACGGCATCTAGAGCGGGGCCCCTTAAACACTCTGTCAATCTGATGGTGTTCTCGCCATCAGTATATCCACAGGCTTTGGTCGACTCTTGGTAGCAGTTGAGAAAGATGGACCATTCATCGGGACACCCTGAGAATATGGGCAGTTTTTTGGGGTACATTTCACGCGCGATACTTAATTCGGCCGTTCGTGAGTGTTTTGCGACCGAGGTGGACGTTGTTGCTGGCAAAATGGGTTGCGATGGGGGTTCGGTTCTTCGGCTCTGTTCGGGAGTGACTTCCATGACTTGTCGATTTTGGTGCTTGACCCACTCGGCTGTCCTATTTGTTTTGGAGTCTGCCGAGTAGATCGACAGATTCTCTATCTCGTCTTTCAATGCATTCAGTTGCGTTTCGTGCTGTAGATCCATTTCGGCCATCTTCGCACGAATTCCCGCTTCCATTTTTTCCTTTTCAGCCAGCAAGATCTGTTTCTGCAGCTCCTGCTCCTTCTCTAAGCGTTTCAGCGCCAACTGTGCCGATAGTCGGGAGGAAGCGACACTTCCTTGCCTGGTTGGAGTGGGGTTTTCCGGATGGCTCTTTGCAGTGTTCGGGCTAGGAAGAGGCTTAGCGGGCAGTTCCTTGCTAATACCAGGCGTCGCTTCCGATTGTAGCTTCCCCTCTGGGAGTTCGGGCTGCTGGCTTGCCTTTGCAACCGCCATCGCTTTTTCGCTCTTAGGGCGCCGTGTCTTCATTGACGTTTTTGGCCCTTGTTCCGCGCACTTGTCGCACACCCAGAAAGCTTCTGAGACGCTTTCTTCCACTCCAGCACAATTGAAGTGACACCACTTCTTACACTCCTGGCACTGCACCATATCGTCGATATCGTTGGGTAAACTGCACTTCACACAATCACACTTAGTCGCGGGCATCTTGTCACTTAACTTGCGGGCACTTTACGCGTAGACTTTGAACTTTCAAGAAGTTTTTAAAGAATGTTGCGACGATCGCTTTTGCAAAGGGCTGAATTTTAAACTCGAAAACCAAGTTTTATATAGCGAGACTTGTTTATTTTGCGAATGAATCGTTAAGTATTTTGAGCGCGCTTACATTGGTTTGACCCTTTTTGACCCTAGTCGCGATTTGTCCCTTTTTTGGTGAGCTGATTGGTTTCTTCTATCCGAGTTCCCTTTCTTTTCCTCGATCTATTCTCCTCGATCTCTATATACGCCATCTAGTGTACTCTGATGGTACACTGGTGGACATAAAAATAGGAACTTTTTTCTGTGACCGAAAGACATAGTTCTTGTCAGAAATATTTGGTAGCCCTGAAAAGGACTGTTTAAGTGGTTGTTGGGAGGAGGTGTTGCGGTGTTCCACAGATCGAAAACACATTCTAACGGTCAATGTGGTGACCGTTATTCGCTATCACTTCCTGACAGCGTTTGGCCATATCGCCGAAGAGGTTACGGCATTCGCTTCTGGGTATGCGTTCCCACATAACCTCGCAGCGTGTCCATAGATCATCGGCTGAACGTGCAGGTTGGTTCTTAAGCTGACGCTTGAGAGTTGACCACAGATTTTCAATCGGGTTTAGGTCAGGACTCAACGCAGGCCACGGTAGAACTTGCACATCCTGGTTTGCCAAAAAACATTTAACTGTTCGCGATGTGTGTTAAGAGTCGTTATCGTGCTGAAAGATGTAATGCTCTTCGTCTCCGAATTTTTGTCGGGCGTATGGCAACATCTTACGACTAAGTATTTTTCTATACCCTTCCGAGTTCAGTGTCCCGTTGATACGGAACAAAGGACCCGGGCCGTGCCAGGAGAAGCAACCCCACACCATTACGTGGCCGCCTCCGTGACTTAGGGTTTTTATCGTATTTTTCCACCATCCACATTGATTCTGGACTCATCTGAAAAAATGATTTTGCTCCACCAAAAGATGGATGCAGCTAAATGGTCTTCGGCAAACCGAATGCGCGCTTCTACGTGGTGCGGCAGCAGCTTACGAACCTTCCGCGGTCTCCGGGCACAGAACCCAGCGGCGTGTAAACGGCGAGACACCATTTTCGCCGAAACTTGCAAACAAAGCTCCTGCTTGATACGAGTGCAAGTTTTGAAAGGGTCCGCCCTGACCTTTTTAACAATCTGCGCGTCAACGTTAGCCGTTGTTTTTCGCGGACGACCGGTCGACTTACCCGTAGCCTCGCTACGAATGGCGTTGTCTACAAACGTCCGCGAACGGCCGATCGCCTTGCAGATTGTCTTGATCGGCACGTTCTCACGATATAGCCCCTGAATGTGTTTTCGCTCCTCTGGTGTGCAGTGATTTCCGCGACCCATCATGATTTTGTGGAATTTTTAAATAGCAACCTTTCACCTTGACCACTGATAGAAGAATGAAGCGCAACACGGTTTGGCTCTCCTTTTATACTGCCGCAAAACGCTGCCGGCACTCAAAACTCAGATAAGTAGCGCACCAAATATGAGAGTATAAAAGGCAAAAATCGGCTATTGCATATTCAGTGCGCCTCGAACTGTTGGCGATGACACACCTAGTGAACGCAAAAAAAAACACACAAATTTTTTTTCCTATTTTTATGTCCACCAGTGTACCTATCAATATTCAAAATCACAGATTTTCGAATGATTCGAACATCAACAATCCGCTGTCAGTTAAGGCCGTACCAACAATAACATCCGTTCCAACACCTTAAGTTTTTATATTGTTTTTTATTGTTTATATTGTTATTTTGCCACATTTCATTTATTTCACGTATGAAATTGTTTCTTCTTTTGTGTATAGATGTTTTAGCATTTCTGATGTAATTTTGTGCTGATTTTTTGTCTTCCTGATTATAGTATCCCAGTCTTTTATCTGTATGACAATTTCGTTGTTGATTCTGATACATTGATTTTTTTTTTCAATTTTATCGAAATCGTAAGTCCGACGTTATCTGTCAAATTCCATGTAAATCTCGTCCGACAAAATCGCATCCGATGAGCGTTGCCACCGCCTTCACCCTGCACCGTTTTTTAAATAGTGTTTTTGAATTTTTAAGTTGTTTTATTTTTGTTTCACTGTTTATTCCGCTGATTTGTTCAAATATTTTTTATTTGTTGTGTATAATTGTTTTCCCTATTATTTCTATTATTCAGTGCTATTTTCAGCTATTTCCTTTGTGTTCCTATGTGTGTGTTTTTTTTGCATGGCAACATAAAATTTTTGTGTTCTCATTGTTAGCTATTGCGGTTCTTCGTTGATTTGCATCGCAAGGAATATTTGTGTATGGTTCATTTTTAATACATTTAAATTTGAAGTTTGAATTTCTGCCAATAAGGGAGAAACAATCAAAACAATCTTTCATCATCCTAGTATTAGTGATGGCTGTTAAAATCTCCTGCAATTATCGTCTTCACGCGAACTTTGTAATTTGTTCTAAGTTATATATATATATATATATATATATATATATATATATATATATATATATATATATATATATATATATATATATATATATATATATATATATATATATATATATATATATATATATATATACATATATATATATATATATATATATATATATATATTTAAATGAACCCACAGTTGCTTTCTTCGAGACAAATATTGAAATTATATTTATTATCACATAGTGGTCGAACAGAGCTTTACGTCTATTAAAATCGGACAAAAACCGCGCTCACCGCGCCTACCGTTTAAATAATACTTTACACAATCTTTGTGTATATAAATATGCGGCTAAGGCTTATCGTCTTCTTAATCGCCATCTGTATCGTCGCTACGTTCGGCGTCTTCAAATGCGCTTCACTATTGATCCTGGGTCATTCTTTCGTTTTGCGAACTCTCGGCGAGGCTCTGCTAGCCTTCCATCCACCCTGTTTCTTGATCTGTCCTCTGCTACGTCCAATCCTGATATATGTAACCTATTTGCCCAACATTTCTCTAGTGTATTTGTCGATCCTAGTACAATTAAGGTTCCTTTGGACGTAGGCTTGTCTTACACGCCCTCTGATGTGATATCATGTAATTCAGTCGTTGTAAGTGAAAGCCTAGTAAAATCCGCTTTATCCAAACTTAAAACTTCGTTTTCACCAGGCCCCGATGGCATCCCTGCCTGTGTTTTGAAAAAATGTGGCAATACCCTCACTCCTATTCTCACTCGTCTTTTTTCTCGCTCGCTTAGTGTAGGGATTTTTCCTAGTCAATGGAAACTAGCTTGGCTTGTTCCCATTTATAAGAAAGGTGACCGCACACTAGCATCAAACTACAGAGGCATTTATATTATTTGTGCGTGTTCTAAAATCCTCGAGTGCGTGTTCTAAAATCCTCCATTTATCTGTAATGCCTTGTGTAAAAAATTATATTTCTACGGAACAACACGGCTTTATGCCCAATCGCTCAGTGTCCACCAACCCAATGTGTTTTTTGTCTTCTCTATATCACTATTTGTCTAGTGGTAAGCAAGTAGACACTATCTATACCGATTTCAAAGCGGCATTTGACAGTATACCTCTATTATTACTTGTTGCTAAGCTTCGAAAACTAGGTTTCGGTGGCTCTATATTGCCGTGGTTCAACTCCTATCTTGAGAATCGTTCTTATGCAGTTGAAATCTGTGGCTCTTTCTCTGAATGCTTTCTTAGTTCTTCGGGTGTCCCTCAAGGTAGTATCCTTAGTCCCTTACTGTTCATTCTCTTCCTCAATGACTGTACTTCGATCCTTCCTCCTAACGGCTTCTTGCTATATGCGGATGACGTTAAAATTTTTCTTCCTGTATCTTCTACAGCTGATTGTCTAGTCCTTCAATCCTGGCTCTGTAAATTCTCTACATGGTGTGCTTCTAACGGTTTAGTCCTGTGTCCTGAAAAATGTTCCGTCTTGTCTTTCTTCCGATCTTCTACAAGTATAACTCATGCTTATAGTGTCTGCGATGCCCCTATTCCCCGTGCGTCCTTGTCTAAGGATCTTGGCGTCTTCTTTGACCCGAGTCTTTCTTTCAAGGAGCACACGGACTATGTCATCAACAAGGCCAACAAAAGTCTTGGTTATATTTGTCGCATGTCCACTGAAATTCGTGATCCCTTTTGTCTTAAGTCCCTTTATCGTTGTTGGGTCCGTTCCGTACTGGAATATGCCTGTGTCATCTGGTCTCCTGTCCAACTATCTCTGCTCCAAAGGATTGAGAGGATCCAGAGACGTTTTACAAGGATCGTATTTCGTAGGTCGCTGGGTCATCACTCTATTCCGCTTCCTTCGTATGACGATAGATGCACTCTATTAGGCCTTGCCAAGTTGGAGCACCGCTTCTCGGTCGCTCAGGCTTCTTTCGTCGCTGGCATATTGCTCAATACGATTGATACCCCTTCACTTCTGTCGCGCTTACATTTGTATGCACCTTGTCGCACCTTACGTTATCGTTTTCGTCTCCAGTTACCTATATGTCGTACACGTTTTGCTCACAATGAGCCTTTTGTAAGAGCTATGTCGTCTTTTAATAGTACTTCTGATCTGTTCGATTTCAACATATCCTATCCTGTCTACCGATCCCGTCTTCGCTCCTTTTCCGTACCATAAACTCCTTCCAACTCCTTCGTGAATAATTGTATACTATAGTCAGTAAGCACTATTGCTGTAACCCAACGTGGCCGAGCAATTAATAAAATAAAAATAAATAAATAAAATAAAATAAAAATAAATAAATAAATAAATCTCGTAGTTTTATTCGGGTAGATTGTATAAATTTGGACCTATGCAGTTCTTATATTTTTCTAAATTTGGTTTATTTAAATAATTATGTATGTTTCGCCATATCCATCTTCTCTATCTTGTCTCATTATGTTAAATCCATTTATTTTACCCTTTTCGTTTTCGTTACGCCATGTCTCTTGAAGACATGCTATTAAAAAAAATATTGAAAAAACTACTTCATCCTTACGATTTCTTAAATTTTATACATTATTTTGGACAAAAAATATTCTTCTTTTTATTTTTTATTTGTAGATGTTATTTTTTAAATGTTTACGTATCTGGTTGTTGGATATTTTGTTTGATTTCTTTATTGCAATTATCTGGCATTTTTTCCTCTCCACTGATGGCATCGGTGATTCATATTTCAATACTTTTGTTATTGTTCGTAATATGTTGTGTATTTTTTATCCGTTTTCTGATTTGTATTTTTCGAAGTTTTTCGTCAAGTCATTTTCATTATTCTGTTCCATGAATACGGGGATGATTTTCTGCGTATTAAAGTTGTGTTGTTAGTTATTTGTGAAAACGTTTTTTCATATATAATTTCTGGCTACCGCTACCGGTACTGGGTACCGGTACATGCGCTTTCCTCATTTCTCTTACTTTTATCGTGGTTAATATGTTTTTGTTTGGATTTTTTTCATTTCAACCTCATCTAAATAAACTGGGCAATTTTTGTTCAACGTTCTGTGGTTTTGTTGTGGTTCTGTCCATATTACATGCATCGTTCGACTCCATTGAAGTTTTCGTGATATTCTTTGGCACATTTTGCACATTTATTTGTTTCCCGGCAGTTTGCTTTTTTGTGTCCTAACCGGGGGCATTTCATACACCTCATCGGTTTGGGACAGCAACCCAACGGAACAAAAGTAGAAAGCTTGGAGCAAAATAATCGTTTTTCTCCCTCTATCCTCTATAGCGCTCTTGCTTGCACTCATGCGCGAGCGCTCGAGTATATTCTCTCAGAACTGAGTATTCGCAGTTCAACCCGTGCAGTGAGAATGTATGTGTTAATGTGCAGCGAAATTTGTCTCTGTATCTCACTCCCCCACACCCACACTCCCACATACACTCTCCACGCACTCTTACAATTTTGGCGCGCACGCTATGTACAACACAATACAAAAGGTCGTTTTAACCGCGCACTGATCAAAGTCACGATGGTTCAATCGGAACTCCGACGCTCCAAGTCAAAGATTTGGTGTGAAGAAAAAGTTTTTCTGACCAAATCGACAACACACACGCGACGACACACATCGTCACTAGTATTGGGTCAAGAGCGAAAGAGGTACCTCAATCGCTCCGCTCTTCTTATTGTGCGCGCTCCCGCACTGCCCACAGGAAAAAAGGTAGCTCCGCACGGAGCGCTGCACACAGGAGCGATTGTGCGATGCGCTCCCAGGAGCGATGTTTCACACCTCACGGAGCGCTGCACACAGGAGCGATTGTGCGATGCGCTCCCAGGAGCGAAATTTCACATTTTACTGAGCGCTGCACGCAGGAGCGATTGTGCGATGCGCTCTCAGGAGCGAAGTTTCTCACATTACGGAGCGCTGCACGCAGGAGCGATTGTGCGATGCGCATTAGCGAAGGTTCGCAATTCACGGAGCGCTACACGCAGGAGCGAAGTTTTGCACCACAAGTAGCGCTGCACGCAGGAGCGATCGTGCGATGCGCTTCGAGGAGCGAAGTTTCGCATCATACGGAGTGCTGCACACAGGGCTGCGTATGTGCGATGCGCTACCAGGAGCGAAAATGCTCTCCGCCATCATTTCTGTTCGCTACCAGGAGCAAGCTATCATTTTCTGTGCGAAGCTTTCAAGCGCACGTGCAGCGCTCAGTAAAGTGCGAAACATCGCTCCTGGGAGCGCATCGCACAATCGCTCCTGTGAGCAGCGCTCTGTGCGGAGATACCTCAAGCGCACCGCACACTTTAGAGAGCAAGAGCGGTGCACTCTGCTCTTGCAAAAGAGGTACTTGACCCAACACTAATCGTCTCATCGACCGTCGTCGATGGAAGTGATGATCTAAAAATAGATCTGTGGGGCGAGTGAGAGGGAGGGGGGGGCGTAGAACAGAACGTAAGCGTGAGTGAATCGTCGCGTATGTGTGTGTGTTGTGTACACTCTCGAGAACTCATTTTTTGCTCTTTCCTGGAACCCACATGTACTACATTTTTCTGACTCTAAGCAACCAAAGTAGAACGGGAAGTAGAAGGCTACTTTATATTCTATTTTTTTTATTACTTCGAAGTGTTTTGAATCGCTTGGGAAGAGGTCATTCTGTTTTACTCTTAATTATTCCAATCGCAATCAGAATCCCAATCTCAATCAGAATTCCGATCGCAATCAGAATTCCAATCCCAATCCCAATCGAATCGCAATCCCAATCCCAATCGAATCGCAATCCCAATCAGATTCCCAAACGAATCCCAATCCCAATCGAAACGCAATCCCAATCCCAACTAGAATCCCAATCGAATCCCAAACAAATCCCAATCCCAATCGAATCGCAAACGAATCCTCAACCCAATCAAATCGCAATCAAATCCCAATCGCAAAGGAATCTTTTAAGGATTCAAATCCTACAAACGGGATCCGATCCGATCGAATCTTTCTTGGGATTGAATCTTCGAATCTTCCGAATTCTGAATCTCCCAACACTAAACACGAGCCTACGTGCTCCGCTAACGATGGATACGATTGTTACTAAGATTCAAAAATTAGGCACAATTCCTACTGGAATATACGAATCGGATTCTGCTTAAGCCACTCAATTCCCAATAAAGGGTGTGTTCGGTCTCTCTCAATTTCCAACCAATACATATAATTTATTCTCAATGACAAACTATTAACTGTAAAAATAAATATCGTCGTATCTGCAAATCGTTATAACTCGAGGGGGTCGGAACTTGGGGGACGCCTGTATTACGTTCTCCTCTTGCCCACATTAATACCAACATCGTTGCATTGAAGCTGTTGTCTAGTGAATCGTTATCAGCTAAATATTGCCTTCTGGCACAAAAATGTTATTCATTCGTATATGAGTTTCATACGAACATACGAAGTTGATTAACGCCATCACAAATTTTGAATATTAATTTTATTATTGTTCCAGCTTACTTTCACCTGGCAAAGACATTATTTTACATATCGCTAGTGTTATGGATTCGAACTGGATGATTGCATCGGAGTGATGCAACAAAATTTGGCAGGGTGCAGTTTCCTGGGTGATTATGTTGTTTTTAAGACCAGATAATCGTTTTCGGTTTTACTGCTTGAATTGAATACGGATAAAATGCTGCTGATTCGAAATGTATGATTTTACATATGTAGACCGATCACACAGTGGATTATTTGAGAGGGCCACTTTTATGCCTGGAGAAAGCCTGTTGTAATGGTAAAAGCCACGATGCGTATTGATGGTTAGCAGGGATCGGCTCTTTGCTTCTATTTTTACCTGCAAAAATGCATCGGATAAATCAATTTGTAATATATATCTTAATATCGTAATATAAATATTACGCAACGGGCTTGCTTGGAAGAATTGTCCTGGGGTAAAGGAAGCGGGTATTCGCGCGGGTGTAGTGCTGCATTCAGTCCGGTGCTATAGTTTCCGCAAAGCCGTATTTTACCGTTAGCCTTCCGAACCACCACGACTGGTGCTGTCCAATCCTAACAATCGCAGGAACTGCCCAGTCAGACAGCCTTCTGTTAATTTACCCATTCGAGCAGTTTTTTGTTGCTTGTCCAAAAAATATGTAAGAAGAACATGAAGGTGAAGGAAAGAGTTACTGTCAAAACAATATTTTAGGAGCAAATTAGCGGTCACAAGTTTCTCTTATCCTATCGTTAAATTCACCTGCAGCAGTACAAAGCATATTGTTAATGGTAAGTATCTATGAGCAAATAGGAAGAAACATAGAATTAATCAATCCTCAATCGATGAATACCTCATAATGGTTTATTGTGAATTCCACTGCAAGATATGAGTTGTACAATGCGGTAATATAAAGGTAAATTAATGTCCGTAACATAATTGTAGTGTTTATTTTGATATTTTGAAAGAAAAACGTAGAAATAGTTGTTATATATCTAAATAATATTATACTATTAGAATTATACTGTAAGCTGTCAAAGGATAAGATAAAGAGGTAAACAAATATATAACAATAACAATGATCGCACAATGCTTGTATGTTTCGATATCACAAACAATGGTTGAGTTTGAAAATTTGAAACATTGTACTCATTTTTAGATTTTGTACTATATTTCATTCATCAATTTGATGTGTGATATTTTGTTTCGAAGCAATTCTGCCTTCTTGAACCATTTCCTCTGAATCAACAGTACTGTTATTTTTAAGAGAAATCGTATAGTTTATTAAAACATGGTACAATCACGATATTGATTAATTGAAGATGCCGTATGCAATTGTAAAAACAGATGAAGGAAATATCCAAGCTTTACCAGACACTTGGGTACAATAAACCAGTAGAAATTGTTTGTATTTGTTATGGCCATCAGCAATACGAAATTTTCCGATAGAAAAATATCTAACCAGGGCACAACATCATGAACCACCCAGCCAATTTGAAATAAAACGTTGCACCGTCTTACAGACAGGTTTTTCTACGTTTGAAGATGCAATTCAACGTACTAAACAACTGACCAAACGATTGTATGAAGATTCTTCGTCTGCAAAAAGTGCTCAGCAACAATTAACAGATCCTGAAAAAATCGAAATTGTATGTCATCCAGACGATATGAAATATTCAGAGTGGGCGCCCGACGAAGAGGAAGAAAACTTTGAGTCCACATCATTTTCAGCTCCAACATCTAATAAAAATATTGAGAAACTCATTGAGTGTGTGGTAGACTTAAAAAATAAAATGGTCGAGGATCATAACAAGATCTTCAAAATGTTAGCAAGCCAAGAAAAACGTATGGAATTTCTTGAAAGACGAGGAGAAGACAAAAATACAAGAATGGTTGCAAAGCTCTATAACTAACACTGGCAGTAAAAATCGCATGATAAAAGCTTTGGATAAAATTTTCGATAAGAATTTCCTCCCTAAGTGCAGTTGGAGTGGAATAGGATTTCCGGAAAGCAAAGTGGAGTTTAAAAAGTTTGAAAAAATTATTGAACTATTTCGATTTATTGGCACAACGACATCCACTGTTCCTGATGTGCACGACTTTTTAAAAAGCAATTTGAAAAGCGCCAAAGCGCGGTCAAAGATCACCGGAAAGAGGAAAAGCACATCACACGTTTTTACTAAAAGTAAAATAAAAAAATATAATATTACATTGTGATACGTGTATAACATGTGTAATGCATATTGGCTATAATTTATTTTAGCCAACCAATGTATGATTTAATGGAATAAAACCGAATTCACCTTTCTTACCAGTACCTAATGCTATCAATTTACATTTCATTCGATCGCAACTATATACAATGTTTTCAAATTCTAAATCATTAGTGTTTCCTACATATATGTTTATGTGCGAAGATTTAAAAGGACGTTCAAAGAAATCGTGTTTAATTTTCAAAACTTCCCCTGATGCTGCATAGCTATCTTCATCATTCGCCACAGCTCCCCTGAATCTAACAATTTTGTTATCTTTAATCAAAAAGCATCCATTGTGATCGTCATTTTGTAATACAAAATCCGATCTTACATGCAAGTCTTTATCACATGAAGTTTTTCGTTTCTTTAAAGCAGGGTAAAGTTCTACGTTCTCATTTTTATAAAACACAAAATCTTGTAGCTCTAGGATTCTATTAACAACTTGTTCTATGTGTTAAGAACCACCACGCAAAAGATATTTTAAGTATCCCAATCGACTTTCAAATGGGAACGATAAAAGGGTAATTAGAGGACCGAAATGGTTAATTTCTTCGTAGATATGTAATAGGTTATGAAAGTTACTCACTAAAGCTTTAACACCATAAAGTTCTCTTACACCTCCAACAAAATTCGTTAACATTGTACCAGCAACTTTCCAGTTATTTTTATACACAGAGGAAGATAGTAAAGTAATTGCGCAAAATAGTATCAGAAAATTATTATAGGCATTAGCTGGAAGCACTTTTTTAGTAAAACTATACTTGCATAGTAAAAAACGAACTTATTTCTGACCCTTTGTAATGTGGCCGGTTATTCGATTGGTCTAATTTGCCTATGTATCTCACGTGGAAGCTTTATAGACTTTAAAAATGAAGAAATTATTCCGCATTCTTCATCGTACCATTTTATAATTCGCGATAACTTGCCTTCCTTCCAACCACGAAGCAATCTGCGAAACACTCCTAAAAACAAAAGGTGTAGTAGATCGCTCACAATAATGTCCCGCACGATATCTATATAAGGAATTTCTAATAGTGGTGTAGTTCCTTTGTGATGGCCTTTTATTTCTTGTTTTTCAAATGAATCGT
Source organism: Anopheles coluzzii (assembly GCF_943734685.1). NCBI lineage: Eukaryota > Metazoa > Arthropoda > Insecta > Diptera > Culicidae > Anopheles > Anopheles coluzzii. The sequence continues at coordinate 58,800,953 of NC_064671.1, read as the reverse complement.
GGGTACGAGGTTTACTACGAAGATTAGGAAACACAATGGTATGTGCTTCTGCACTGTGTATACCCATGCAACAACATTTGAGGCATCCTTCCTTAGCGTGACAAGCAATTACAGCTGTAAAATGAACTAATTAGTGACTAATATTACACAAATTTTGTTGAAAATCCCTAACCTTTTATAAAGGAGCGTGCCGGGGAATCAGCTATAATTGCTCTCAATTGAATGGAAATTTGCGCATTTTGTATTTCTATGCCGTTAACCAGGACATCCTTCAAATCCTCAACCAAAGGTCTTAAATAATCCTCTAATTGTGTAGGTTTGCTTTCGCCACAAAATATAGCAACACACATCGGCGGCACATCAGGCATTTAAAACAAATTGATGAATATTGGCCATAGCTGAGTTTTACCACTGTTATGAACAGGTTCCCCATCAATGGAAACATTTAATGTTAGAGTGGACATCACAGGTGCACATTTGCTAAAATATTAACAAGAATTGCAATACGTTACATTACAACGATATACACACAGTTGAACAATTTCTCTTACCTGAAATACTTGGAAATACAGTTACGAATGCCATTGTACCAGTACTTGCCGCCTGGTATATCCATGATTCCTTCATTGCTTCGTCTAGTTTTTAGCAATGTTCTGGCGCTTTTTGGAACATTGGCGTTGTATTTTGATTTCAATATTTCCAATACCATTTTTATTGACCGGTATGATTGATTCGTCGAAAGGGCCCAAAAACGAATACAATCTTCTTCGGACATGTTTTCATGAATGAAATCATCATTTGTCTGGAATAGCATTTCCGATTCGTCCTCGATGATTTCATCAAAATGGTTTATTTCGCCATCTTCTATGTTGGATGAATGTGTAGGGTCCATATCTTCAAATATGGTATTGTCCATTTGTTGCACATCATTTTCACCTATTATGATAAACATAATGTGAAGTGATTAATTTCTTTTTATTAGATAAACAAAAAAGGAGCAATACTTACCATTCAAGCTACTGATATCATGAAGTTCGTCAGGAAAAGGTTCATCACACTCCGCTTGTTCCCGCATGAGTTTTAATATTTTATCGCGGCTGCGATATAACATACCGGACTTCCTACTTCTTTTAGCAGACATTCAGCAAATAAAAATTGAAAAAAAAACCGTAACTCACTGGCTCATATACCCATTTTAGCGCTGACCATACATAACCAATAAGATAGTGTTGTGTCAGCGTATTCAATATACGCAATGCTGGTTATGTATCAAAATCGTTCTCAGGTAAGTCACTTCTATAATATAAACTTTTCACTGTATCATATATCTAACTAACACAATCATAATACCATTAATCCATACATGTTATCACCATCTATCACCGAAATACACAACACAAGAAGAATTGGAAGGACACAGAAGCAATAAATATGCTAAATATATAAAATTTTGCGAGAAAATACTTTTTGCAACTTTTTCTACAAGAGCGGCAATAATTGTGGCGACAATGGCGTCTTTCGGTTTTCGATGTATGCTGCGTCGCACATTGGGCTCGTATACAAAATATTAAGGTTAAAATTTTTTGACAGGAATTATGTCAAAACTGCTCGAATGGGTAAATTAACGACTGTTAATTTACCATTAAATTACTCTTAAATTACCGGTAATTTAGCGGTACGATTAAGTCCGATTTGTCTGACTGGGTGATGGATCGGCTTGAGAATCTAGGCATCAACTTTATATTTACAGCATCTTTCATCGCGTAACCGGGCGTTTCGTTCGAAAAATTGGTCTGATCCCCTGTTGCAGTTGTAGGTGGATTTGTGTCTTGGTGCACAAGCCCGTTCCGCTAAAAAGCGATGGAAATTCTTTCTCCCAGGATCGTGATTCCGCTGTGCCTGAAAGCCATAAGTTACCTAAAAGCCGAAAAGATCAATTATACCGCCCCAAATAATGACACATCCGCTTTTGACACGCGAATTGTTGCTTGCTTAGTGGTATTATTAATACTCACTTTCGTTTCAAACTCACCTTGAAGGCCGAAAACTTTACCAGTAGCTGTTTTCGCTCTTGCCTTGGGTGGGTTGGGGTGAGGCTTACCCAACTGCTTCCATAGTTGCTGGTTAATTGCAGTGATGTCAGATTCGGTGTCTAGTTGTAGTCGAGCTGGCTTCTCTGCTAATAAATTTCCGCTTCTGCTGCACGCTGCACACGTTGACACGTGCTACTCACGATAACACTGCAAGACGATGGTGGAATCGCGGTCGTCCTCTGCGCCGTTTTGACGAGTTGGAGAAACCCTGTCGATGACCTGTTCGTCCACAATCTCGGCACTTGTTGGTTCTGTAGGTGTAGTCAGGAGTCCAATGCAGGTGTAGCGACCTTGGCCGCTACGATATAGACCGTCGATGACAGCTGATAACGGCGGCCGTATCCGTACAGGCGGCTAAAGAACCTGGACCATGAAGTAGGAGAGAAGGTGAGAGAAAGAAGATCGTGAGAATGGAGAGAGGACAAGGTTGACGATCGAAGGAGCTAACGGGCGATGGCGGTAAAAAGATGAAGGAGATTCTGGTGTCGGTGCTTGGCTAGAGCAGAAGTGTAGAGAATAAAATAAAAGTTTTGGTGTTGGGGATCATAAGAAGTAGTATTTGCTTTCTAATACATAGTTCTAACTGTTTCACAGGGCACCACAAATCCGGCGCGGGGTGCGGGGCATCGAGGCTTCGTTTCGAGGTGCTGGTAGCGCTCGTTGTTCGTGTTCCGTTGCCACTGGCGGTTGTTTCTTGCTTGCACTGCATGTACTCGCTCACTACCCTACTAGCAAAGAGAATGTAAAAGTGTGCGTCTTTCAGGCGAGGGGCATGTAGAAGCATGGGGAGACGGCTGGAAATACGCGGAATTGCTCGGAGGAGAGAGCGTGTTTTGCTTTCTACATAGTTTTTGCACTCACACAATCACACATGTGTGAATGTGTGCGTTCACTTTCAGCCAGCGCGCTCAGTTTGGTTTTCTCGCAGTGGCTTGCTGGTGTCGGTGTGTCGCTCGCACTAGTGCAGCGAGTGTTCCTCGTGCTTTCCCTTTCTTGCTAACACACAAAATCGTCAGTACAGTTCAAGCCTTCGCAGTGTGAGGCCCCGCGCGTTTTGGCCTAAGTCCCGGGCGCTGGATGTAATTTGAAGTGAAGTGTTGAAGTGTTATTTATTTCAATTTACATTATTACGGCCTCGGCCGTATTTTTAATTGATGAAGTGTTGAGCCGGTCTCGTAGTACAGTCGTCAACTCGTCAACTCGGTCTCGTAGTACGACTTAACAACATGCCCGTCATGGGTTCGATCCCCAAATAGACCGTGCCGCCATACGTAGGATTGACTATCCTGCTATGGGGGGAAATCAATTAGTCACTGAAAGCCAAAGCCCACTAGTGGTACAGGCAGGCCTTGACCGACAACGGTTGTTGAGCCAAAGAAGAAGAAGAAGAAGAAGTGTTGTGCGCATTGAAATAAAGCTGCGATAATATTTCATAATTCAACATGAATATGTAAATTATGCTGCTTTATTTCAATGCTTTTTTTTACAGTATACAACATGAACAACTAACAACAACACATTGTGGTTAGCGATGTGTGGAACTGTGCCTTAAGTTTCAATAAAGTGTTAAAATATCAAACGAGTTTGATGTGTTTAAGTTTTATTTCGATGCATGCGATTTTATTACGCTACAAATCAAAGTGAACGGAAGCGCACAGCGCACAACGCGCAACGAAAGAAACGAGGGGGAGGGGGTGTCCAGCGCTACGCGCAAAGTGCGGCAACAGCGCAGCGTAAACCGAAAAGAACGCGCGGGAGGGGGTGTTCAGCGCAGCGCGCAAGTGCGGCAACAGCGCAGCGCAAACCGAAAGAAACGCGAGAGAGCAAGAACAGCTGATCCGCGCATCCAGCGCAGCGCGAGCGAAAAAAAACGGGAGGGAGGGGGTATCAGCTGATCAGCTGTTTTGTATCGCGTGAGCGCTCCGTGTAATTTGAAGGCAAGCGAGAGAGCGCTGCGCGCGCTTACTCTCAACTCGGAAAAAAATTGCTTCCGCTCGACTATGGCGGACAATCCAAATTCGACCGAACCGTAACGATCATAGCGCTATCAGCTTTCACACGCACTAAACGTTGGCAATCTGCTGCTAACTGCTCCAGGGTGGCATTTTCCTATCATCGATAGCGGCTAACAATTTCATCCTTATATCCTGTACGCTTTCGTTTAATCCGCATACGAGGATGAGGCACTTAAAATCTTCCACCGTCATCGAAGAAAATTCTGCATCGACTCACGCTTTATTCACTCGGCAGGTAAATACTAGCAGATCCTCGGTGCACGTTATAGTAATTTTCAGACACTTTAAGCGTTTGCTTAATACCGACTCCATTCTGCCGATAAAAACGATAAGCTTTTCCATCATTTTGTAAAATCTGAAATCTCACCGAGCACGCGTCAAAATGAAATTGCTAAACCGGGCGTGTTCAGCAGTCCCAAGCTTATGTCCCATGAGTCGAATCTTGGCTGCGTCATCCAAGCGAGAAGCATCCTCAATGAACAAATCTACATACCGAATGTACCACGATTCGAAGGTTACTCCCGCTTCTGGATCGTACCGGAACTCACTTATATTACCGGCAAGTGCTTCCAGTATCAACTGCGGTTTGCTCGGTTTTGACACAAATTGAAGATCGGGGGTCAGTGGCTGCTGTTGTTGTTGCACGAGCTGTGATAATAGTTGCTATTGCTATGCCATTTGCTGCTGCTGTTATAAAAGCTGCAGCGTTTGTTGCAGCGGTGATGAATCCGATGGCATGTGCTACGGTGGCTGGGGCTGAAAGAACCCTGTGTTTAAGACCCCATTGTGTGAGCGACGACGTTGCTCCTCGATGATCGGCGTCTCTCTTGGGCTGGACATTCTGCGGCGTTTCCCTACTTGTCGTTAACCGTTTCCACTTAAAATCATCGCCATTTAAATGTTGTTGCAAACTCATTCTTTATTTAACAAAACATATATAAAATAACCATCAAAACAGACAAAACAAATACGGTGCCTCGCGCGCGAGTCAAGTCTGTTGCCAGTGCAGATAAAAACCCTAGTGTCCTGTTACATTGCAGAATAGAAATAAAAAATTCATACTAATCAATAATTAATCTATAATTTCTTCTCCCGCACTATCCGTGCCGATGTCTATGTCTGTTATAGATGCATGGATATCTTCTTCATCGATTTTGTCCTTCAACTCCTCCAAGAAGATGGCAAAGGCCACTGTATTAAATGTCTCATCACGTGATCGATTTCCAATACACCATACGAATTGACCCCACAACATGAGTAGTCGGGATTCCAATTTTGGAACGGCCTTTATTGATTCGCAACAAGACATTGAAACCAACCTCGTTTAAAAAATGAAACTGTATGGATCATTTTCCATTTGCAGTTTCGTGAATAACGATACGTATTACTGTCGCATTTTTACGTTGGAGGGATTATTTCTACGCTCTGGAGAATTTAAACTTGTTTTAACGCGTAGTAGAACGCTTTGATATATACATGCAATTATATGGAGTGGATTTTGCTATATGTATGTCAAAATCACGCATACGTTTTTCATACAATTTCTTTAAATAAATTGAACAATCGTCATCAATCCATGATTTCAAAATCGATATTTGTTTGTCATTGACCGTCCTAGGTTTATTACCCCTGCGTTGCGTACCCGGTGTTTATCCAGGTACCCTTGTGGAATACGTTGCTTTTCTACGTATTCTCACTGAACGCAATGAGTTTCATACGAAGGAATTGCCTCTTGGCACATAAATGTAATCTTTAGATGCTACAAATCCATTACACCACTGGTCTCCAAACTGTGGTCCGCGGACCACTTGCGGTCCCTGGCGTCAATAGAAGTGGTCCGTGAAAAAATAGTTTTCAAAAGAAAAGCTTATTGCGATACCTATCGTGCAATTAAATTAAATTAATTATCTGAAAACACCATTATTCCACCAACCGAAATACCTGAGGCTTTAGCTAGATACTTTTATGATACCCATAAATTCATCTCTTCTAACCCATAAATTCATCTCTGAGTCCAGACCCCTTCCAGCAATTGACGCTTCCGAAGACCAAAATTACAACAGTCTTTTTTCTCTAGATGAGCTTAATTGGGCTTGTTACGGCAAGCGTAATGGTAACGCGTCACCCTCAGTACGCCTAGCGTAAGGTAGAGGGCACTACAAGATAATTTACCTACGTGTAAAAGGTACTTCATCCTAAATCTATTACGCAGTGCAAAACTGCTGTAGATTGGTATCGTGCAGCTCAAAATCCCGCATGCTGCAGCTCGAATTCCCGAATTATGCAGTATATAAGCGGCTGTTTTTTCTGAATAAAGTTAGTCAAGTTCCAGAGTTCAAAGCAACAACATCGTGTCTTCATCATCTTCAAAACTTCCTCTTCATCATTAACAGGGCTCTTGATAAATACCGAGGCATGTCTTCAGGACATCATTGGTTATCCAATGCTTCAAAATTTCCCTTACCAGTCCAAAACAGTCCTCCTTCAGAGTTACAATTATATTTGGTTTTCCGGGAACATACCGGATGACTGGAAAACCGGTTTCATAATTCCAATTCCAAAACTCAATAAATCACCACATGTAATATATGGCTCTCGCCCCATTTCTCTCCTAAATTGCATTGGCAAAATCATAGAGAGAAAACTGACACAAGAACTAGAAACCCGTAACCTACTTAGCCGGTCTCGTAGTACAGTTGTCAACTCGTACGACTTAACAACATGCCCGTCATGGACTCAATCCTCAAATGGACCGAGCCGCCATATGTAGGACTGACTATCCTGCTATGGGGGGGGGGGTATCATTTAGTCACTGAAAGCCAAGCCCACAAGTGGTACAGGCAGGGCTTGACCGACAACAGTTGTTGAGCCAAAGAAGAAGATGAACCTACTTAGTACCAATCAACACGCCTTTAGAGGTGGGAAAGGTACTGAGAATATTTTGCTGTACTTAATGAACTTTTAGAAACCCACTACCCCAAAGGCCGCCACATTGACTATGCAATATTAGATTTATCAAAAGTTTTTGACAGAACCTGGCGACATACAATTCTTGAACAGCTCAATATGTGGGGTTTTGGAGGACAAATTACAGCGTAACTTCAAAGCTTCCTTTCAAATCGCAAATTTAAAGTTTTAATTAGAACCCAATATTCTGACCTGCACGTCCAAGAGAATGGTGTTCTCCAGGGTGCCATTCTCTCTCCCACTCTTTTCCTGATTAGTGTAGAATCCATCTTCCGCCCCATGCCCAGTAACATTAAATGTTTCATGTATGCTGATTGTTAATGATGAAGAGGAAGTTTTGTAATGATGAAGACACGATGTTGTTGCTTTGAACTCTGGAACTTGACTAAATTTATTCAGGAAAAACACTTGCTTATATACTGCAGAAATTCGGGAATTCGAGCTGCACTTGCGGGAATTCGAGCTGCACGATACCAATCTACAGCAGTTTAAACTGCGTAATAGATTTATGATTAAGTTCTTTTTACACGTAGTCAATTTTCTGGAAAGCGCCCTGTACGTTACGCTAGGCGTACTAAGGGTGACGCGTTGCCATTACGCTTGCCGTAACACTGATGATATATTTCTTGTTTCAGCATCCAACAATAGAACCGAATCACGCACAACTTTACAAGAAGGAGTCAATATAGTTCAGAAATGGTCACGTTGGACACGTTACACAATTTCACACTCCAAATCCAAAATACTTCCCATGTGCAAAAGCAAATATCATACTATAAAACTCATGCCATACATTAACTCAATAATACCAAATACACGCACAGCCATGATAAAATAACCCGCTCTTTGTTTGTAGGGTCGTCTCTGAGGATCAGAAAGAGAGCGAACGATCGTAACCACTGAAACTTTTTTTTATTTTTATAGAGACTTTGAGCCAGTTGGCCTCATTCGTTTCTTTTTACCGGTTGAATAATTATATACTTAAAGACATCTTCTTCTTCTTTGCAAGCCATTTGTGGCGCGATTGACCGGTTCCAAGCATTCTGAAAAGATTAATAAGGTTATTCGCTTCTCTTTTGACCCGTGTAGTGTGTGCTTAAAATGTTAAGTGGCGATTAAAAGTCACTCCTACGATGCGCACAGTGCGCGCACTTTTTGTACATTCCACACAGTGCGAGCACACTATACGCTTGAGAGAGAGAGAGAGAGAGAGAGAGAGAGAGAGAGAGAGAGAGAGAGGGGAAGAGAGATAGAGAGAGAGAGGAGCGCATCGCACAATCACTCCTGCGTGCAACGCTCAGTAAAGTGCGAAATTTTGCTCCTGGGAGCGCATCGCACAATCGCTCCTGGGAGCGCATCGCACAATCGCTCCTGTGTGCAGCGCTCCGTGAGGTGTGAAAGTTCGCTCCTGGGAGCGCATCGCACAATCGCTCCTGGGAGCGCATCGCACAATCGCTCCTGTGTGCAGCGCTCCGTGAGGTGTGAAATTTCGCTCCTGGGAGCGCATCGCACAATCGCTCCTGCGTGCAACGCTCAGTAAAGTGCGAAATTTCGCTCCTGGGAGCGCATCGCACAATCGCTCCTGTGTGCAGCGCTCCGTGAGGTGTGAAAGTTCGCTCCTGGGAGCGCATCGCACAATCGCTCCTGTGCGCAGCGCTCTGTGCGGAGCTACCTCAAGCGCACCGCACACTTTAGAGAGCGAGAGCGGTGCGCTCCACTCTTGCAAAAGAGCTTCTTGACCCAACACTAATAGGCATCCTCAGTCTGTCCAGAACTTTCGTTGTAGAAGGATGTGCGGGAGTGATGTGCGATTTCTTGTGTCCCCTACTTTCCTTGTTTACGTTTTGCGCAGTGTTGCTTCTTCTTTCATTGTGGAATGATTTATCCTAGCTAATTCGTTGAGGTAAGTTTCTTGATCTCATATGTGCTTCAATGTTGTAATTCAATTAATGCTTACAGGGGTTACCTAGCCAACCGGGCGTCGGCAAAGCGTTATCGGTCGCCGTAAATACTTTTTCGGGCGACGTAAACCCTCAATTGGGCACTGTCATTTCTATTCGGGCCTTGGCAAGTTTGAATCGGGCAAAGTACAGAATGAAAGCGTCCTACTTTTGAAGGTGTCAAATCGGTAGATCTGGTGTGTTTAATCTATTAAGTTGTTTAAAAATACGTAGCTTAATGTTCTATAACTTAGTATGCATTATTTTAAAATGTTGACCTAATTAAATCACAAAACATATAATATTATTAAAAAAATAAAACCAAATTGCATTGTAGACTAATATTATCGTACCGCCACAGCAGTCCACTTTCATATCAATTATTGCAGAGCGATGTTTCCTTTTCCAATATCATCATCGCCCTTTCATCTTCCTTACAACGCCACTCTTTGATCTGCTTCCCCGACAGTTTCCAGTGCGAAGTACTTCTTCAACGCCGCATTTCGTAACTCTTCACTTACTCCATCGCATAAGCACACATGGAAGTTCAAATATGTAGTTCCTGGAACATTCTTGGCGATTGGACAATGACAATAAATAACCCAACCTAAGTTTTTGAAGCGATGGGTTCAGTACATGTTCTTTCAGTGCTTTTGAGTGTTCTGGTTACGTGACAATTGTCGATTCCTATAAGAATTCGTGGCTGGACGGCAGTGTACGAGTCAATTGGCAGGCCTTATAAATGCTCGTAATTGGAAGCCCACTGAGGTACTAACAACGACTGCTTAGGTAAGGCTAGATTATTTACCGTTCTGGTGTTCTGTAGCTCGTATTTACGGTTTCCATTCCTTGTAGATATGACGATCTTCATCTTAATCCAACCTCATTTAAAAGCGAGTTGTCCATAAACGTTGACGACGACCCGTCGTCTATAAGCGCATGAGTGTCAACGGAAACACGAGGGCCGTACACTTTGATTGGTACATATTTCAGTAAAACTCGATCTTCGGTGCCTGAATGCGTGCTACAAAGTTCTACTGATGACACGGGTGCGTGCGCCGGAACACCGTCACGTAAAAGAGCATGGTGACTGGCTTCGCACCCATCCACTCCACAAACAGCAGTTACAAAACAAGGCGTCTGGTGGGCACTTAGGCACTTAATGCGTAGCTGCTTTGCGTGAAGGAACGCTCTCCGTGCTCCCACCGAAAACTGTAAAAACGCGCTGCAGTTAGATAAGTTACCACACGTTCCTTTGCACAACAAGCACCTCACACGGTGAACCTGGTGCTGGGCGTATCTATCCGTTAAATTGAGTATGTGCCATGTGTGTGTTCCAGTAGGTGGTTTGAGGCGCGCGAATCGCTGGTCGGTGAATTCGAGGAGGCTGACGAGACGGTTGATGATTTTGTGAACGAAAGTCTTGAGATGGTTGCCGCCTTCCGGTACTAATCCGCTGCTCGTTTACGTTACCACTAGGAGGGTTTACGATAGCGTCGCTAGCGTCGCGTGCCAAATGACTAATCCTGTTCCCAAATTCTGACAAACTGACAAACCGCAGCTGCCGTTTGTACCGCGCCCAATCAAGTGCGGCTTCCGATGGTAGTTTCGAAACGAGCTCACGTAGTAGTGCAACATCGTATGCATATTCGGGCAATTTGAGAGCCTCTATTGTCGCGCACATATTTCGCAAAAAGAACCCAAATTTCGCAAGGGACCTTAATCAACCAGGATTAGGATCCGGCATTCTTCTCACATTCTCGACCGTCGCTTCGATGATCTGGTCGGGACGACCGAACTGCACCTCCAGCGTTTCCATCACTCCATTCAGCCCATCGGACAATAGCAGCAAACGTCCAACACTTTCTTTAGCCTCTCCGATCAACGCTCGCTGAAGCCGTAGTAAGATTTCTGCCTCCAAAATACCACATAACTCCGTCGATCGCCCAAACATCCGAATGAACATCGGCACTCTTCCACCGCACCTTGTCGGGCTATCGGTAGTTCTTTTCCAACCGCACCTTGTTGGACTGAAATTTGCGATTGTGTGAGGTTAGCGCTTGAATATATGGTGGTACCAGCGTAAGTTCTAGAGCGATAACTCGGCGTCATTCGGAAGGAAGTTCTTCTATGAGCCTCATCATGGTACTTTCTCCAGGTAATATAGTCAGGAACCTGGGGATGATCCTGATATACCATTCGTGGTGGGTTCGCGGTGCTAGCGAAATATAGAGTAGGGGGTGCCATACCCGGAGCCGAGTTTGCGCCGCAGTGATCGGTAGCGGACAGCCATTCTTCTGCTTTAACCCATTGCGCTGCGCCATCGCGCTCACTGGCTTCTGTGTAGCCTGCATCTTCAAGCTCTTTTAACTCCAGTTCCATCTGTCTCAACTTCAACTGCAGCTTCTCTACTTCAACTCTCTTTCTTAAAATCTCGGCGCGCCGAGAATGGTGTGCCGTAGGAACGGCGGTGTGTTTTTTCCGTCAGATAATTTTCTGCTGACTCCTCTTCAATAAAAAAAACTGACTCCTCTGGCGACGCAATGCACTTCGCCATTGAGTTACGCAACGGTGATCGCAAATCCGCCTCATTCCGTGGGCCGATCGGCTGTGCCGTGCTCGATTCCGTGTTCGATAACCCTTCCGCAGTCGGAAAACCTCCGCTCGCCATTTCATCAACGACTTTGTCGCTTCGCCGCACGACCGCTTCAACTTGGTCACTCTCTTGCCTCACCACCGAACTGGCAACCTCTCGGTTTTCCTTCTGTTGGCTGGACGTTCCGAACATTTCCACCGAACACCGAACATTTTCCGGTGAACTGCACTCACAAACAAATACTCAGCGGGTTTCTTCACAACTACAGATGTAATTTTGGCATGTTATAACTGCTTTCGGATGTTGTTCAAATTTCTGCAAGCCGTAGACTATTTTAGGCAGCTTGAGGCGAGCGCCAAAATTAAATCTATTTGCCCAGAGATTCGATCCAAAAAGGACATAGGTGGAGCGTTCGGTCCTATGTATAATTTCTCCTTTTACCGCCAACCTGTTTCCATTTGACCTTTTCTTACCGTTTTGGCCGATTATCCTTCCTCTACATTACACGACTTCGATCTCTCAAACCTATCGTATCACTCTTACTATCCTATGCTGTCAGTGCCACTCAACTCTGTTCGTAATACATAGTATTAGTGATAGCTTAGGATAGGTTAGTATAAAGAATAGGATAAATGAACGACTGCTTTATCGTACATCCGAATTTTGACATTTTATTTTGAATAAATCCACAAAAATTGAAATAGTGATCTTTTCGACAAATAACACCGCAAAAAAAATTATGAATAAAAAAAAGACTACTTGAACTATCATAAGATTTCGGGAAGATGCTACTAATCGCAACCCTCGTAATGTTTGACGAGTTGTTGAAACTGACACACGATCTTAGACTTCACTGGCTACTGAAAGCGAAGTAAAGGACATTGTTAAGAACTTTGGGCAACCATCATCCATATTCCTCTAGCGATCAGAGCGAGAAATAAAGTAATATTTTTATCGAGTGGTGAAAAAAGTGATCAACGATGCCGGGGCCACCGGCCACCTCAGCTGGTCTCCCCCCGCATTCTGGGAGGGTGTAAAGGGGAAGAACGCTGCCAGCTTTTTCATGGATCCAAATAAAGAGCATGGAGAAAAGCGGTACATACGCACAGCAGGTGAAACGGTAAAGCGCAATCAAGGTAAGGTAGAAAACGATAGCCCCTCAGCCTACTTAATAGAGATAAGATCCGAACACACCTACACTAACCTTCAAACAGTCACGAAACTGTTAAACAACGTGGAGGTCGTTGTCGAGCCACATCCCACGTACAACAATGTCCAATTCGTGTTCACGTGTGGATCGATAGCCTCGCTCACCGTGGACGAAATCAAAGCCCATCTCGAGGAGGATAACGTCACCGACGTATATCGGTTCACGCGCAAGTCGGATGGCAAATCGGTGCCCACGAACTCGTATGTAGTGACAATGCAGGCAGTGAATCCCAGAACACATCTACATTGGCATGGAGTGCATCAAGACTCGCGTTTACTATCCACGTCCAATGCGCTGCAACACGTGTTTGCAGTTCGGCCACACCAAAAACAACTGAAAAATGGCGAAACCTGCGCAACGTGTTTCTAAAAGATCCATGGTCCGTGCACACTGCCTTCAAAATGCACAAACTGCGGTGGAGCACACAGTGCTTTCGATACCAACTGTCCCAAATACAAGCAAGAAGCTCAGCTGATAAAACTGAAAATCGACCACAACTGCTCCTACCGTGAAGCCAAGCAGATGATCGACAGTTCCTCTGGACCAAAGCAAACGCTAGCTAGCACGGTGCAGCAGCGTATAAATGTAGCGCAAGCAGTCGATCCGAAGGATCAAATCATAATCAGCCTCACGCAAACGATCGAAAACCTAAACAAGCAGATCGCGCGACTCAACACTCGCATCGATGAACTGCATCAAAGCAGCAGCTCTGAACAGTAAACCGAAACGGAAACGGAAACGGAAACAGACTACACCACCACCACCACAAGCATACCAACCACCGGCTCCACCTCCACCTTAACCTCAAAACACCAACTCTCCTCTTCATCTTCTGCCTCCTCCTCCGAAGAGGGAGAAGCTGTCTAAACACCAGCAACGAAGAAATCGAAATTCACTCTGAAATAAATAATTTATACTGAATTTCCAATGTTTTTCTGCTAACAAATTATATTTCCTTTCCTAAAAAGTGGATCCTAACGCCACTAATCCTACCAGCACACCAAATAACGAACATAATTTCTTATTAAATTGGAATATACGAAGTGTCAATAATAATATCGATGAGCTAAAAATTATACTAACCCAAACACAACCCACCATAGTGACACTACAGGAAGCGTACTCATAAAAACATCTTTTTAATGATCCACTACTAAATAACTACACATGGATAACTAAACCAGCAGCCATACTCAAACATACTGTTTGCTTAGGTATCCTAAAACACATACCCTTCGAACATGTACCCCTTCAAACCGATTTGCCAGCAATAGCCATTCAAATAAAAACCCCCATAGAGGTCACCATTCTCTGCATTTACCTTACACCTAGCGATAGACTAATACCTAACCTGCAATTGTCGCTTGACGACCTTTTCAACCAAATTGCACATCCCCTTATGTTGGTTGGCGACTTTAATGCCCAACACAAGGACTGGGGCTGTGCAATAACCAATAGCCGGGGAACACTCCTGCAGGTCGCGTTCCAAAATAATCTTACACAGGTTCTATACCCCAAAGCACCCACCAGACTCTCGTCGGACACAGGAAAACAATCGTCACTTGACCATTGTGCCACCTCATATCCGATCGTTCCACACTTTTCCATCCAAGTAATGGACGATCTGCATGGGAGTGATTATTTTCCTATGATCATTAAATGCAATCGCAACACACCACCCACAACCATCCGTCCCAGATGGAAATATGAAAAAACCAACGGGGAGGACTACCAAAAGACTTTGAGCGCCTTCCCCTGGGACATTCTCAATCACAACGAACAGGTGTTTGCTAATATTATCCTAGAAGCAGCCACATCCTCCATTCCCCGAACGAACGGCACCTTACCACGAAAGTACGTTCCATGGTGGAATAAGGAGGTAGCAATAGCCATCAAAAACAGGCGAAAGCAACTGAGGCGCCGTACAAACAACAAATTCTTAACCGATTTTTTCGCGGAGAATTTCAAAACAGCCGATAAGGAAACCAAACTGGCCATTAAAAAAAGCCAAACAAGCCTCAGACGAAAAATTTCTCAAAACAGTTAGCAACTCCACCTCCGCAAGAGAAATATGGTCCTGGGTACACGAGCAAAGCAATAGCAAAGCCACCAAATCCAACTCCCCAATAATCCTTAACGAGGACAATCCTATCACGGATCCAGCAATAGTTTCGGAAAAATTTGCCCTACATTTTCAGACCATCTCATCCAATAGCAATTACCAGAAAAATTTCCTAAAAACAAAACTAGCCTTCGAAATGAACCCACACAACTTCACCGCAACACAACAACACCAATACAACACACCATTCACACTGGCAGAGCTGCACTATGCACTCAAAAAGTGCAGCGGCAACTCGGCCGGCCCAGACACAATAGGCTACCCACTACTACAACACCTTCCCCCATCCGCCTTATGCCATCTTTTAAACATTTACAACCACATAACAGGTTGGCTGATAAGTCCCCGGTCTAACAAAGAAAAACACTTTTTTTTTTGTCAAAATTCGTTTTTATTATTCAACATAGTTCCCTTCAAGAGCGATACAACGATTATAACGACCTTCCAAATTTTTAATACCATTTTGGTAGTACTCCTTCGGATTTGCCTCAAAATAGGCCTCAGTTTCGGCGACCACCTCTTCATTGCAGCCAATTTTTTTCCCTGCGAGCATCCTTTTGAGGTCTGAGAACAAGAAAAAGTCGCTGGGGCCAGATCTGGAGAATACGGTGGGTGGGGAAGCAATTCGGAGCCTAATTCATGAATTTTTGCCATCGTTCTCAATGACTTGTGGCACGGTGCGTTGTCTTGGTGGAACAACAAAATACAGTCGTTGCCACCTAATTTTGGCTCTAAGGCATCAATTTTTGACAGTGCGCATCAATTTTTGCATCTAAACTGTGTAAATTGATTGTTTCTTGAGAAAAAATGATGAAATTTTAGAAATTCTAAAGTTTTTGTTTACAGGTGAAAATACATGCCAATATTTTTCACTCCATTAAATCTTCTAAGTTGGCAAAACAAATATTTTATTTTAAATTCTATCAATAAAATTATTCACTACTTAACTTAATTTCAACCATTTCAGAACACACAGTTTCAGAAATTACGTAAAATTTTGTAAATACAGGGTTTACCAAGTCACTTTGCGATGTGAGCTGCACAATTCATCTCACTTGAGACGTATTTCTATTCTGACGTGCTACTTCATTTGGCCCGAAATAATTTTCTATTCCGCCGCATTCATTTTCATCCATTATATGAAGTCTTTTCACAGGGGATGTTAGCTGGAGCCGTCCGCGATGTTTACATTTTTTTCAAAAATAAATTTTTGGGCTTTTAGTGCTGATTTGTGATACAAGTATGTTGTTTAACAAAGAATAGAAGTTTATCTATGCTCCGCTGTAGCATTCTAGCCGAAACATGGGTTATTCATTGAGTTGTTAGCAGATTTGACTGAGCAGGTTCAACTGCTAATATCTCAACGAATAATCCATTTTTCGGCTAGAATGCTACAGCGGAGCAAAGATAAACTTCTATTCTTTGTTAAACAACATACTTGTATCACAAATCAGCACTAAAAGCCCAAAAATTTATTTTTGAAAAAAATGTAAACATCGCGGACGGCTCCAGCTAACATCCCCTGTGAAAAGACTTCACATAATGGATGAAAATGAATGCGGCGGAATAGAAAATTATTTCGGGCCAAATGAAGTAGCACGTCAGAATAGAAATACGTCTCAAGTGAGATGAATTGTGCAGCTCACATCGCAAAGTGACTTGGTAAACCCTGTAAAGCGATTGACTCACAGTCAAAAATTGATTCCTTCGTGGTAAAAATTGATGCGCACTGTCAAAAATTGATGCTTTCGAGGCAAAAATCGTGAAACACTGTCAAAAATTGGTGCCTTCGAGACAAAAATAGGTGAGTTAAAGTCAAAATTTAGCGGCAACGACTGTAACAAAAGTTGCTTGACAAAAGACGCTCTGTCTCACAAACTAATTGACATACAGACGTCAAATTTTGACACGAATCATTTGAAGGTTGGTACTATATAAAAATAATATGCATTTAATACTAGCGGCGCCATCTATGTGTCAGACCGGGGACTTATCAGCCAACCTGTTATGGGAAACTGGCTCCATTCCTAGTGAATGGAAATACAGCTTAACCATACCCATCCCAAAACCCTCAAAAAACAGACACCACGTGGACAACTATAGACCCATCTCACTACTCAATTGCATTGGGAAAGTGCTCGAAAGAATGGTCAACCGTAGGCTCTGCCAAGAATTAGAAAACCAAAACCTAATACACCAAAACCAACACGCCTTCAGGCATGGTATGGGTATAGACACATACCTGAACCACCTACACGAGATATTATTTACCGCGAAAACAAACCATCACCACACAGACTGTGCAGTCGTAGACTTAAGCAAAGCCTTTGATTGCTCATGGCGGTACTGAATTCTCGAACAGCTCCACCGATGGGGTTTCCAAGGAACCTCCCTAAGATCATCGTTGATTTCCTAAGAAATAGAATCTTTTCAGTACAAATAGGCTCCCACACATCCACCGTTCATACCCTTCAAAATGGCGTACCCCAAGGAGCGATTCTATCGCCCATTCTATTCATTATCGGCATAGAATCACTTTTCCTATCCATCCCACTAGATATCACACCGTTGATTTACGCGGATGATATCTAACTAAAATCTTCTGCAAGCACACCAGCCGAATCCAGGGACAACCTACAAGCCGGTCTCAACAAGCTTGCACAATGGTGCCGTTGGACTGGCTTTCAGTTGTCTCCCTCAAAATGCTCCATCCTTCACATCTGCCCACACACACATGACACACCTACCAAACCACTTACAATAAACAATAGACCGATCCAAAACAGCAAAAACGCCCGAATTTTAGGAGTCATCATTGATTCCAAACTATCCTTTTCCGATAACTTTAGCCAGCTTAAAACCAGCACCAAACACTGTTTAAATTTCTTCAAAATTACGGGCTGTCGGAAGATAAAGGCTTCCCGACAAACACTGATTCGGAAAGTACACTACTGGTTAGTACCAAAACTACTACACGGCATGGTACTATTTTCAAACCAACTGGAAAAATTCAACAAACTTATAGGACCCATTTACAACACGGGCATTACATCCTCAGCCGGTGCATTCATTACTAGCCCAACAATTTCACCACCAAAGATAGGCCTTGGATGACACCAACGGTGAAAATAGTTAAACTTTTCAATAACAAGGACCAACTAAACAGCATAAAATGCTTTCAAATGCTCACAAAGCTACTAAACACTAACTATCCCAACTCCCATGCCAACTACACAGACGGTTATGTTGCAAACAACACAGCCGGATGTGGCATCTACTCTTCCACAACCAAATGTGCCATTAAACTACCAAACTTCAGTTCCATATTCTTAGCAGAAGTCATAGCTATAAGCCTTGCAGCCGATGAAGCAGCAATAGCCGGACAGCACAACATCATCTTAACGGACAGTACTAGGACAGTACATTGGAACATGGCAAAAGTAATGATCGCCACATACAAGCCATAGAACAGTCACCAAACATTAACAACATCACCTTTTGCTGGGTGCCAAGCCAGTTAGGCATAAGTGGCAATGAAATAGCCGATTCATTGGCCAATGAAGGTCGGAGGGATGCGAACGAAAAACACAGTCCCATCTCAAGAAGAGATGCTGTTAAGTATTGCGAAACGGCACTATGGAGCAGTTGACAGGCCCTATGGGACAAAGAAATAGACCGATTTCTTAGACAAATCAAAAAATCCACTGCAGCATGGTACGATCTTCCCTCACCTAGTGATCAAAGGATCGGGGATTGATCGGGGGATGTCTGCGTTGGGACTCCTGTCCTGGATACTACGTCTGGTCACCCAGAAGCAGGATACAGGGATGGGGGGGATAGCGCGGTCTTACCACGACCATATTCTCGGTAACCCACCGAGCTTCCCTCATCCTACTTCTGCTTCCTGCCGGCACGGGGGGATAGTGGCCGTTAGTATGCTACCTCAATAGTTGAAAAGGCAGAGTTACTCAACAACTCAGACATATTCTTTCCCTACTCCTCAACTTCCCACCTCTCCATCCCATCCCTACCAATCCGTGTATCCAATCCCTTATCCCACTTAGAGAGGAAGCTAATACAACAAAAACTAATACAATTTGGAAAAGATTCTAGCGCACGTGACGAAAGAGTCAATAAAGACCAAAGTCACTATAATTTCTTTGACAGACAGACAGACAGTACGCTTCGCACTCTTGCCGATTACACAACTAGCGCATGCAGTGATCCAAAAACAAAAAACACACAATTTTTTTTTCATATTTTTATGTCGGCATAGAATCACTTTTTCTATCCATCCCACTAAACATCACACCATTGATCTACGTGGATTACATCCTACTAATATCTTCCGCAAGCACGCCAGCCAATCTACCAACCAACCAGGGACAACCTACAAGCCGGTCTCAACAAGCTTGCACAATGGTGCCGTTGGACTGACTTTCAGTTGTCTCCCTCCAAATGCTCCATCTTACACAACTGCCCACACAGTTCTGTGCGATACTCGGAACCGATCGGACGTGTTTACGAGAGACTCTACTGAGAGAAATACACAGTGTTATCAGCTATCGTTAGTTTGAAGCAACGACCTCCGTTGCTGTTTTTTTTTTGTGAGAGAAAGAGACACTCACCTGGAAACTGGAAGATTGAAGAGTGTAGAATTTCTCTCGCTTAAACAGCGCTGCCTCTCGTGGCGCGCACAAGCAAGCACTTTATCCATACTTGCTTTACCCCATACGTGGGAAGTAGCAGAGCCGAAGTTGTTGAGAGATTTTGCTGTGTGTTAAAGCGAGAGGCCCTGTCTTCTCTCTCTAGATTTTGGACGGCAAACCGCCCGTGCAGAGGTGTGTGCGTGTGACGAAAAATTATGGATGAAATACGGGGGAAGCGGGGTTTGAAGTCTTTCGTTCGTCACACACACATGCATTTACCAGCGGATATCGCTGGACCGAGTCTACCCATCTCTCTCGATCCACCATGATTTTTCTGCTATCGCGCTCATCCGGGTGTTAGGCATCCTCAGTCTGTCCAGAACTT